>NC_057402.1:9542011-9842011 GCF_019320065.1 Cervus canadensis
CCCCCCCCCCCCCCCCCGCCCCACCCCACAAGCTGTAGCCCACCAGGCTCTTCTGTCCTTGGAATTCTCCAGGGGAGAATACTGGGGTAGGTTGCCATTTCCTTCTTCAGGGGAACTTCCTGACCCAGGGATGGAATCTGGGTCTCCTGTATTGCAGGCAGATTCTTTATCATTTGAGTCACCATCACAGGACGCTGAATTTCGTTCTGTCTGCCATGCAGTATATAACCTTGTTGCTTATCCATTCCATATATAATATATCCATTCCATATATAATAGCTTCCATCTGCCAACCCCAGACTTCCACTCCATGCCTTCCCAGGCCCCTCCCTTTGGCCACCACAGGTCTTTAACTCAGGGCTTGATGCTTTTCACTCCAACCACACAGGCTGTCTCAGGACAATCTTACATGTTAATTATTGGGAGAACAGTACTGATGAGGCAGGATCCAGTTGCCATTAAGATTTTGGCATTTGCTGGAAGAAGTGGATTCCAAACCTTCCCCCCCCCCCCACCTCCCCATAACATCTAAAAGTGGTCCAGCTGGATCACTGAGAGAAGAAGCTGGGGGGAGCCACTGGAAGTTAGGGAAGTATGTAGCCACCTTCCCCACCCCTGCCCATCCCCCAAGGAATCTTTGCTTCAAGACTTAGGGATGAATTCCCTTGCAATGAGCAGCTAGGAAGTACATGGGGGACAGTCCTGGCAGCGGAAGCCTTGATTTTGTCATCTCTACAACAGAGTTAAGAGGTCCCAACACCTCCCTGTGGGATTGCTGGGAGGGTGAGTGAGACAATTGAGGACAACGCTCAGCAGAATGCCCAGGACGGTGGGAACACGCCAGAAAGAGGCATTATCCTGGTTTTCATTAATGCTAATCCTCCTAATGTCATTGTAACAATGTAGTGTGGCCTGTACCTCTCGCTTGGATTTCTGGGCTGCAGATTTGGCAAAGGGAATCCTAGCGTCCCCAAAATACTTTGAAAGGCTCAGGGGAAAGGCAGAGAGCCACTCAGGAAATTAGGAAGGTCGAAACACAAACACACTAACACGAGTTGTTGAGCGACATATATACATGAGATGTGAAATGATGGCAAAGAAGCAAGAAAGTGATTACCTTGAATAAAAGTCAAGTGTCTCCTTGGGTTGGGGAAGAGGAGATTGGGATTGAGAGGATCATGGTGGGAGGGGGTGGTTACTAGGGAAGTCACTTTGTAATTGCTTGTGAGTACAGGTGTATTTCATGCACTCCTCTCTACATAGAGAGTGTTTCACAAATTTAAGCAGGTAAAAAAAAGGCAAGGGAATGATAATGCAAACAGTCTTTGATAGGAGGAGAGGGTACAGGCTCAGTCAGCTCCCTTCTCAGTGCGATTTCCTGTTTCTGTGGGCTTGTGGGCCTTTTTTAAAAATATTTTTTGGGACTTCCCTGGAGGTCCAGTAGTTAAGTAGTTAAGGCTCCATGCTTCCACTGCGGGGAATATGGGTTTGATCCCTGGTTAGGGACAAAGATCCCGCATGCTGTGTGGCCATAAATAAATTTTTAAAAATTTATGCTTCATCACTTACGAAATAAGAAATACATTATATACATATACAATGTGTATAATGTGTATGTATATAATATATATACATTGTATACATATAACAATGTATATCATATATATATTTACATTATATATATATATACACACAATGTGTGCAATATATATGTATATAATATATATACATTATATACATATACAAGGGCTTCCCTGGTTGCTCAGCTGGTAAAGAATCTGCCTGCAGTGCAGGAGACCTCAGTTCGATCCCTGGGTTGGGAAGATCTTCTGGAGAAGGGAATGGCTACCCACTCCAGTATTCTAGCCTGGAGAATTCCATGGACTGTATAGTCAATGGGGTCACAAAGAGTCGGACATGACTGAACGACTTTTACTTTCATATATCAGATCATACATACAAATAAAATTAGAAGAAAATATGGACAGTTTTCACAAAGATATCTTAGAAAATCAGTCTTCCCAGATTCAAATGTTATTCTGGCTGGATTTATTTATTTATTTGTTTTTTTCTGGCTGGATTTAAAAAAAGTGAAACTGACACAAATCCTGTTGTATAGCAGACATATGATTTCTCATTGAGGAGCAGTAACCTCCCTCTTCTGAAGTCATAACAAGAAAGTGACCCTTAATGCTCTACATCTCAGATGATCAACAGGAATTTTTACAGCCCTGGTCTCACGAATTGTGCTCCTGAGTCAGAGAATCCTGACTTGTTTAGCCTGGCGGAACCTCGGGTGCCCTGGACCCATCTGCTGGTCTCACGGCTGAGGGAATGCAAGGCACATAGTTAGAGAAGACAGTTTGCTGCCACACCTGTGTGACTCTTACGAGGACACCACCCACCACACCTGCGCTGCTATTACTGCAAGGGCCACTGCCTCCTCCTCCAGGCAGGGAAACCAGGAGTGGTGTATCTGAGATTAAACTGATGCGATCGTTTTAATTTTAACAAGTCGGAAGAGAGCTACAACATGCGATGACCGCAGCACTTCCAGGGCTTAGGTGGACAGGAACATCATCAAAGGAAATTTACAAGCAGTGCCTTTCCTCCTGGAGGCCCTCTTAGGGCTCTCCTTACTCCTCCTGCTCTTTGCAGGGAGCGCTTGGTATATTCGTAAGTTACCAAAGCAATTTAGTGCCATGGATGTGGTGATTCCCATTTTTCAGATGGTGACATGTTCAGAGATGCTGTCTTGCCTCAGATCACATAGCAGGTGTGTGATGGGGCAAGAGTTTCACCCCAAGGGAGAACTAAGGAGACTACCAAGAGACTTTTAAAAAAATGTGCTGTGTATGAGGACGGCTTTCACTCCTCAGAAGCCAGAGCCCTCCATAGCCCGGCCTGGTGGCCTCAGATCCAAGGAGGCTCTGGATGTGGAAGGCTCTAACCACCAGGCTCCCCACTTTTCAGCCAAACTTACTCTCTTTGTGACAGGGCAGGGGTGTGCTGAGAATGGGGGAAACCATCCCATCTTGGGACCTGGTGATTCCTGGCCACCTTCCCTCTGCCCAAATCAAAGATGTTCTTCTGTGTATAGAGGTGTCTGTCCTGACCAACGGGACTCAGGGTGGGTGTCCCAGGACTGAGGCTTTAGGGGTTGGCTTTCCCTGGAGGGAGCCCTTGTTCCTGGACATGGATGTTCACCTGGGCAGCGGGGACCTGGGGTCAGATCCCAGCCCTGCTCTGTGTCCCGGGTCAGTTGGAGCTGGTCGATGGGGCTGGGGATACCTCCCTGTAGGGCAGGGCTTTTGTGAGGACCCGATGAAAGAACTTGACATAAGGAAGGTAGCCTAGAGGCTAGGAAACAAACCCTTAATGCGCGACCCTGGAGAGCGTGAGTGTGCAGTGTTCAAGAAATATTTAGCAGCAACAGCTGCACTGGAGAATAAAAAAATGCCGGAACCAGCCAGAACCTGAGAGAGAATCTCACAGGAGCCCATCATTTTACCTTTGGGGAAACTGAGTTGCCACTGAATCTCCAGAAGTAGTGATTGGCCCGTGTCTCACATGCCTCAGGGCCCATCTGGGACCCGAGACGGTGTCTTCTGGCCCCTGGACCCATACCCTTTCCCCTACAACCACCTTCCCTAAACGCCTGCTTGTTGTAACACAGTTCGGGATGGTTGCACGGTGAAGATGGGGAGGCTGATCTTCTGGGTTAGGTCCACCTGGAATTGGCGGGGGTGGGTGGGGGTGGGCACCAGGGGGCCCTGCCTCTGGTTGAACTCTTAAGTCAGGAGTTTTATGTGAGACCTGGAAAGGTCTGCACACCTCCCTAGTGACATTTGCTGAAATAATGCAGCAGGACTGACTCACTGCAGGGGGTGGGGTGGGGGTGGGGGCCCTCTTTCCTTGTTATTGCAAAGAGTTGGCCTGTCTGTGATGATGCGAAGGGCTTGCCATTCACAGACCTACTTGACCTTCAGCTGGGCCAGTCTCTGTTTCCTGCTCTTTAACCTTTAAAATGGGAGGTTGGAGTTAGAAGATCTCTAAGGTGCCTTGACCCTGTAGTAGGAAGTGGCAACCCACTCCAGTATTCTTGCCTGGAAAATCCCAGGGACGGAGAAGTCTGGCGGCCTGCAGTCTGGGGTCACAAAGAGTCATACACGACTGAGCAAGGTATCTTAAAGTTTGGATGTTTCCTCTCATCCAGGAACCACAGCCTCGCAGTAGGTGTTTGGGGACCTTCAGCCTGGCAGCTACAGTCTGCCCCCTTTCTCCCACCAGGAGAGGCCAGGTCACTTAATCAGGTGATTCCTGCTTATCTGCTTCCAGTGAGCCCCTTGACCTAAGGATTAAGTCCCAGGCCTCCAGCCTACGGGCTGACATTTCATGCTTTCTACCACTGGGCTACCTCTAGGTCCCAGGAGGTCCCATACCTATCCTCATCTTTCCCACCTCCAGACCTATGCTATAGCGGTTACCTCTGCCCAGCTGTTACCTCCCCAGCGAACACCTGGCTAGACCTCACCTCCTCTGAAAAGCCATCCTCAACCATTCAGACAGGTTCTGTTTTCATGGTCTCATTACACTTCACACGTGATAGATAATTTTCATTTTTCATGTCTGATTCCCAACTAGCTTAGGACCTCCTTGAAGGCAGGGTCACAGGATTATTCTCACATCCCAGCCAGAGAGAGCGGGCTTATTATTATTTAATGAAAAGGTTTACAACATAAAATAAGATCTTACAAACTTGAGGGGAGCTGATGCTCACAGCACCCCTGAATGAAGTGGGCAGGGCACATCAGAGTAATTCCCAGGACACAGAAGAGAAAGGTGGGTTCCGGAGATGTGACCTGAGGCTGGGGAGAGATGGTGGCACCTGCCGGCTCCCTTTGTGGCCTTCCTCAGGGCCTTGATTGTTGTTGTTCAGTCGCCCAGTCATGTCCACCTCTTGGTGACCCCATGGACTGCAGCACGCCAGGCTTCCCTGCCCATCACCAACTCCCGGAGCTTGCTCAAACTCATGTCCCTTGAGTCGGTGATGCCATCCAACCATCTCATCGCCTTGTCACCCCCTTCTTCTCTTCCTGCCATCTCCTTGGAGAACAGTCCACTTGCCTGGCCTCTCTGGGGACTGGCCTCGGAGCTCTGGGCACATCCCTTGGCTTCTCTGGGACACAGACCTGCTGTTCATTGTCTCTGCTCTGCATGCCCAGCATTGCCCACTGGGTCTTCCTTCCTGCTCCTCCCTCTGCCTAAAGAGTGCCTCCTCCAGACCTTTCAGGGAGGCTGCTCCTTTTCATGGAAATCTCACCCACAGCCACACCCTCCAGGAGACTGTTCTGCCCACCTGGTAAGCCTACCCAGTCCCCAACCCCCACACCACTCTGCCCTATCTCCCTGTTTCTTTGTCTCTCTAGCGCTTATCACTACCTGAAGTTATCTAAGTTATTTACTTACCATGGAGCTTGTCTTCTATCTCATCTAACTGAAGACTCCTGGAGGGTGAGATTTTTTTCTGTCCTGAGAGCAGTCTGGTCATAGTAGCAGCTCGACACACCTTTACGGAATGGAAGAATGAATGGATCAATGGATGAATGAAGGTCTAAGCTGATGGAGTCAGGGTACCCTGTGAGCTGCCTCACCTGGTTATCTGTCAGTTAGCATCCGTTTAGCCCTTACAAGGGCTTGCCAGGTGGCACTACTGGCAAAGAACCCGCCTGCCAATGCAGGAGACATAAGAGGTGCAGGTTCCATCCCTGGGTCGGAAAGATCTGCTGGAGAAAGGCATGGCCACTCCAGTTTTCTTGCCTGGAGACTCCCATGGACAGAGGAGCCTGGAGGGCTACAGTCCATAGGGTTGCAAAAAGTCAGACAGGACTGAAGCGACTCACCACGCGTGCAGCCCCTTCCTGAAGACTGTGTTTTCTCTGTTTTCTCAACAGTCCCATGATGTGTGCTCCGATAGTACCGTTTACAATGAGGTTGACTCACCTGTCCTCAGCTAGCTATCAGTGGAGTTAGGAACTGAACTCAGATGATCTGATCCCAGGGCTGAGGCATCAGTCTGCATTGGCCTTTCCGGGCTGGGCGTGCGCTCTGGGCGGGACGTGGTGAGTCAGACCCAGAGCTCAGGCCTCCTTACCAGGCTTCTAGTTCTTTCTCTGCAATCCCCAAAGGCTTTCACATTGCCAGGCCATTCCTCAAAGGAAACCCAACCTGAGTGGCCAGCGTCATAAGGGTCCACGAATGCCACAGGTTCCCCAGAGGTGGGACGCGCCTTGGAGCACCCTGCGCTGCCCACACCCTTTTACAGCCTGGACCCGAGAGCTGTCGAGAATTTGGTGACCACAAGCCGGCGGTTGTCGTAGGTTGGACGCGAGCCAGTTTGGGGTTGCCGGGTTAAATTCCTTTCCTCAGAACCAGGCAGCCATTGAGCCTGGTTTGCATAACTTGCCTATTTATCTGTTTGTTGATTTCAAACTCAACTTTGCTCAGAAGTATTTTTAGGACATGGATTTTTGAAGAAGTCCATTTTTGTGGTGTCTCGTCTCCACTTCCTTCTGGATAAAACCACCTGAAGGCCTCGGTCTTTGCTTGGCGACGTGCTCCCTTGAGGAGGGGAGGGGTTGGTCCCCAGAAGTTCCTCTACTTGTCTGCTGTTGGAAGCACCTCCTAGCTGGAGCCGACTTTGCTTCAGGAGCCGTAGAGGCACATGTTTGCGGCTGAGATCTGGGCCCTTCGGCCTGGAAGCCGCTCTCCTTGGGCAGCCACGTCCCTTCAGTTTGCCTGAGTGAGATGAGCATGTCCTTGACCTGGGCGGGAGGAGTCTGGCTGGGGAGGTGGGTGCCTTAGACAGCCCCATTCCTGGGACCATGTCTCAGAGAGCGCAAAGCTCGGGGAGCTGGGAGGGGGCCCATAGTGAACCCTTTAATTTTGTCCTTTGGGGCCTCAATACCCTTCTCGGTTGGGCTTCCCTGGTTCAGATGGTGAAGAATCTGCCTGCCAATTCAGGAGACGTGGGTTCGATCTCTGGGTTGAGAAGATCCCCTGGAGAAGGGAATGGCTACCCACTCCATTATTCTTGTCTGGAGAGTCCCTTGATAGAGGAGCCTGGTGGGCTACCGTCCATGGGGTCGCCAAGAGTCAAGACACAACTGGGCAACTAACACCCCTTCTCTGTAAAGTGGGAGCACGCGTGCTACACTCCTAATTGCGCTTGGTATGTGTGAGCCTGAGTCATGAGCTGCAAAGGGATCCTTAATCAATGGTTTAGCCCACAGAGCAAGGTGTCACCTGCCTTCCTATGCAGTGGAGAGTTAGACCTTCTACTTTGCCTGATTTTCCCTCTGCTCCTTGCCCTGAGGTGTGGGGCCAACAGCCTGGAATGGTGGAATGAGACAGACCTGGGCTGGGACCCTGATCCTGCCACCTGCAGTGTGGTCTTGGCAAGTCACATAAGCCCCGTGGGCCTGGCTGATTCGACGGTCCAAGGGGGCTGGTCATACCCTCCCTGCAGAGCTGCTGTGAGGGCCTGACGTGGTCACAGCTGGACGAGGCATTCCCAGCTCCACGCTGGTGCTTAGTCCTGGTTCCAGTCATTTCCTTCTCCAGCCTCTCTGAGCACTCCCTGTTGCCCCGGTGCTCCCTTGCTGGGAGGGGACTTTGGTGACTGTGTGGGTCACTTGGAAGTGAGCTCGGCACTTCCCCCGCCGTCCCCCTGGCACTGGGGCTCGTTGGATCTGGCGCAGCTGCTGGTGAGTCAACCCAGGCTCAGGTGTTCTTGGCCGAAGTCCATCCGTGGGTGCGTGAGCGGTTGGAGTGGAGCCAGCCGAGGCTGTCGACTTCAGAGGACTCTTAGGGTGTACAGGGTGCAGACAGCATTCCTCAGTCTTTCATTTTCCCTCCCAAGGTCCCAGCCATTCCTAACAGCCAGTGCAATCTTGTTCTTTCATAGAATCAACTATGGGAAAAAAGTCAATGTCACCACTCCAGTTCCATTTGTCCTACTCCCGGCCCGACCTCGGGGTCCTTCTCAATACAGCACAGGGGCTCAAACTAGGTCAGAGCTCTGAGTTTGGATGCGGGAGGCAGGGGCTACCTGTAATTTACAGGATGCCTGTGGCGCAAGTTCAGAGCACAGGTGACGTAATTCCCTTTTCCATCTTCCTTTTGACTTTTTCTTTTAATCTTTCTGATTATCTGATGTTCTTATAATCACCTGGATGCCACCTTAGGCTAATGGGTGACTCTGTGGACTTGGGGTTGCTTATCTGTATTTTGTAAAAGCTTCCCATGTACTGTTGCACCGGAATGGTTGGGAAGCACTGGATTTTGTACGGAGACCATCTCGGTGTGGAGCTGGTCCGGTCTGACACCTCTCTGACACTTGTCCATCTCTCTCCATGCCCTGACTACCAGATAGAGTTATATAAACTGGGTTTATATTCATTGCATTTATTCCTTTTGATGTTCTATGCATGGCAATTGATTGTCACCCTGGCTTTCTATTTAAGGTAAAAATAAAAGGTCCTCTCTTAAAATAATTTTAAGTTTCAATGGGTTAAATGTTTTACAAATGAATAGTGCAGGCATCCCCAGATGTGGCCCAAATCATGGATGTGATACACAAATGGCCAAAATGTGTGAAAACATGGAACTAAATGACTTTGAAGGGCCCCTCAAGGCCTGATGTCCTGATAGATCCAAGGGGCGCTCACCATAGCTGCCTAAAAAGATGGACAGATGACCTGGTAGTTTTCATACCGGGGAGTGGACTGGAGGGTGTCTATGCATAGCAAAAGGGTCCCACTGTCTTACTTTACTCAGTGGCCCCCCCTCCCGCCGCCAGACAGTTCACCTAGTGCTCTATTGCAATGCATGTGTCCATCACTACCTCCCTCAATCCGAGAGGAAACCTGGGGAGTTCCCCATCCAGTATTCCAAAGAAGATAGTGCTAAGTCGTGTCTGACTCTTGCGATCCCATGAAATGTAGCCTGCCAGGCTCCTCTGTCCATGGGATTCTCCAGGCAAGAACACTGGAGTGGGTTGCCATTTCCTTCTCCAGGGGAACTTCCCAACCCAGGAATTGAAACCAGGTCTAGCACTTCACCAGGGCTATTTTCCTGGAGACCTTGCTACCAGCAGGTACCAGGTTTGGAGACCAAACCTGGTGAGTGCAAACTTACCATGATCTTGTTGTGGAACTCAGCTTCAGCTGCTCATCCCTGAAGAATCCAGTACTGAGAGACAAGTATTGTATAAAAGGAAAGATGCTTTTTAGAGGAAGCCGACAATCTTGGGGAGAAGGTGGACTCATGTCCCAAAGAACTGTCGGCCAGGGGCAGAAACTTCTAAAGGGGGGTTTCAGAGGTGCACATGAGGTGGGGGGCTATATGCAGAGCAGTACAGTCAGCTCTGACAATCATCTTGAAAGTGGTCATGTGATGGTCTGATCAGCATTATCTTGACTGATTTAAGTACAGTTAATTTTCAGTTCCAGGGTCAGTTCCCTTTTTCTTTCTTCTCCCTCTCTTTCTTTTTTTTTTTTTGGCAAGCTACATGGCTTGTGGAAACTTAGTTCCCCAACTAGGGATGGAACCCGCATCATTGGCAGTGAAAGTGTGGAGTCCTAAACACTGGACCACTAGGGAATTCCCAGTTTGTTCCCATTTTCTTGAGGTCGGTACTGGGAATTGTGGAAGATAGATCAACTTCTGTCATGGTTACAGACTGGTCATTGTGTAATTAACTTCTTCCACCTGATGGTGTTTCAGTATCTCAAGGCTAAAGCCTTTAAAAAAAGCTCAAAAGCTTTAGCCTCTCTGAGCCTCAGTCGTTTCATCTGTAGAGAGGCAATAGTAGTGAGAATGACCACATCAAGGAAATAAGTGTTACGAGACTTAGCTCACTCCTGGCATGGAGCACACCCTTCAGAAAGGTTAGCCTTGGCTATTTCCTTTCACTTCCATGGAGTTCAAGAGTACAGGTGGCTGGGAACGCTTTATTCCTTTATCAGCAACCCCGCACAGTAGATTTTATTTGGCACTTTATGGAGGAGGAAGCCGAGGGTTAGTTACTTAGTTCGTTTGTCAGCAATATCAGGTCTAGCATAAAGAGGGGAGGAAACTGATGGGAGAACTCCTGGGCTGGCTGTGGAAACTTGGGCAGGTGGCTTAGCCCAGAGAAGTTACAGAGCTCGTCCAAGGATGCAAGCTAACATTAAATGGTAGAGTAGAAGATGGTGTCTTGAAAGATCTATCTAGCTTTTTCTATTTGACGCCTTTGCAGGGGACCAGAGCAGAGAATAAATCTAGTTTCTTTAGGGTCATGTTGGAGATGGTTAACTTAATCATCTTTTCCTTTGGAGTTGGACTCTAGTAACTCCTCCATACTGTGCCTCAGATTCTTGGGGAGACCAGCCTCACTCAGGGGACCTCACGGCCCTCCAGCAGCTTGGGGAGGCACCAGGCCGAGGGGCTCTGTGAATATCTTAGGGGATATTTTGTTGCTCTGCATGGAGCTCTGGTTTAGAAGCCCCAGCCTGGAAATAGGCATCCGTGCAAGACTTTTTAAGTTTTTCTGAGTCCCCTTGGGAGAGAACATCTGGTGTGTGTCTCTGCAGGGCTAGTGGGGAAGGTTCTAGAAGGCAGGATGAAGAATGGAATCATTAGGGTCTTGGGAAGTAAATACCAGAGGTGGGTTCCTGACCAGTTTTGTGCCTTGGTTTTCACTTCTGTAAAATGATGATGGAAAAGGCAACATTAGCTGCCTGTTGCTTGAGCTTAGCACATGTGTTGGGCGCCTACAGTGGGTCTCTGAGTACTAAAGGAAGCCTAGGGAGGAAGCTGACCTTGGATCGGGGAGGCTTCTGGCGATAAAGCTCAGACAAGGGCATCAGTGAAGGGATCCGAGAGCCTGCAGCCCCTGGGGGAGGTGGACTGATCCGAGGAGGGAGGACACACAGGCCCTGGGCTCGCCCGTCACTGTGGCCTCTGCTCCCTCTCAGTAACCTGAGAAAAGCTGTGCTTGACACAGGCTGGTGGAAACCCAGCCCTGACCTGTGAGCGGCTGAGAGGTTTGAGGGGGAGGGGTGTCGGGGGTGTGGGGGGAGGGGTGTTGGGAGGGGACCTACAGGTGGAAGTGTGACCAGCTGTTCCCAGTTTGCCCAAGACTGAGGGGTCTCCGGGGATCCAGGAGTTTAGGGGCTAAAGCCAGGGAAGCCCTGGGCAAACCAGGACAGGTGGGTCCCCCTAGATAGTCAGAGTCCTGCTATCCTGACTGCAGCTCTGGGCAGCCTGGGTCATGATGGGCAGTGAGCCCCTGTGCACAAAAGGTGATGGACTCTGCTGTCCCCACGTCTGTGAGCACGTGAAGGCAGGAGCCACCCTGTCCTCCGGCGGTCCCTGCCTGTCCCCGCGCACAGAGCGGTTAGTAAATGCTATAGGGATGAAGGACTGAGAGCTGAGGGTCTCTGCCTTCAGTTCCTCCACGCTGGGGACAAAGCACTCAGCTGCGGACTTCCCCGGTGGTCCCGTGGCTAAGAATCTGCTCGCCAAGGCAGGGACACAGGTTCGATCCTACGTGCCGAGGGGTCACTAAGACTGTGGACCACGACTACTGAGCCTGTGCTCTAGGGCCTGGGACCCGCCACAGCTGAGCCCACGTGCCACAACTACTGAAGGCTGCGTGCCCTGGAGCTGCAACAAGAGAGACCACCGCAGTGAGAAGGCTGTGCACCGCGAGAGCGTAGCCCCTGCTTGCCACAGCTAGAAAAGGCCTGCTCTTAGCCATGAAGACTTAGCACAGAAAAAAAAAAAAAATTACTCGGAAGCCAGTTCATGCTTTGCTACTTTGCATGTGCTGTTCCCTGTCCTGCAGGCCCTTCCCACCCTCGGCAGTCTCACCACGCTGTGTCCCCTGTGAGCAGAACCTTAACCCCGTAATTTCTCTGTTCGTGCATCTTTCCCCCTGACACGTGGTGAGCTCCCCAGGGGAAGATCCTAGCTTCGTGTCTTCTCTGCTGCACCACTTGGCACCTGGAAAGGTTTCTTGAACAAATGAATGGCGCTGGATGCACATAGAAGAGATTCATTCATTCGCTCACCACCTCCTTGCTGAGTGCCTACCGCACACCAGACGCTATCCTAGACAGAGGGATGGGAGAGTGGACACAACTGGATATTTTGCTCTGATGGAACTTACATTCTAGAAGGTTCTAGAATCAGCAGCCTTCAACCAGCAAGCGATAAGTAAGCAGACCCCATCGGAGGTCACCTGCTCTGAAGAAGATGCAAAGGAGAAGCGGCATCACCCAGCCCTGGCCAGCTGCTGGCGGGCTGGAGGCCGCAGGTCCGTGGAGGGGAAGTAGTTCAGGCCCAGCGCGTGTGGCTTGCCTCCCGTGGACGCAAAAAGGACGCACCTTCCGCTGGGTGGTGGCAGCCCTACTGTTGAGTGTGGTCAACTCAGGAGGGTGGCATTTGCCTTTCATGCAAAGCTGGTAGGCCGTCAGTCCCTGCAAGAAAATCCACTAAAGGGGACTTCTCTGTTGATCCAGTGGTTAAGGATCCACCTAGCAACACAGGGGATGTGGGTTTGATTCCTGGTCGGAGAACCAAGGTACCACTTGCCATGGAGCATCTGAGCTGGAGAGCCACAGCTAGAGAGTCCATGTGCGGCAACGAGAAACCCCACGTGATGAAATAAATATCCCCACGGCTGCTACTAAGACCCGATGCAACCAAAGAAATAAATAAATGTCAAAAAGGAAAAAAAATCCACCAAAGCCAGCATTGTGCAAGAGGAAGGAAACGCAGTTTAGAAGGCCACGTGGTGTTTTTGTGCCTGGTGGGGGAAGCCCCGGGTGTTTGCCTTGGGCCCTCGTGGTGGGAGTTCAAAGAGCCAGGCTCACGTGCTGACCGCCCCTCTCCCCCGCTGGGTGGGTGACCTTGCCCGGCAGCAGGAGGCGGGCTGGGGGCTCTGCTCAGGGATTGTCAGAGAGCCCAGCTTCCTCCGGGGAGAGGGATTAAGCCCCCTCCCATCACGACCATAAGGAGGGAGATAAGTCTGGGACTGCACACAACAATAGGGTATTGTCTGCTGGGGCTGACGGGGAGCTCAGCCCCAGACACAGGCCTGTTCAGGCGGGAGGAGTGGAGTCCAGGAGGGCCAAGCCCCGCTTCCCCGGGAGACACGCTGTTCCCCAGGGCCCCCCGTGGCTTCTCCCTGGGTGCTGGTAGTTCCTGGTGCTGACGTCCAAGGGGGCAGCTCTGCCTTTACAAGGACGTGGCTGACCCCCTCACGGTGCCCTCCCCTGCCTCACCCCGGAGAGCGAGGAGCAAGCGAGTCCCCAGGGCCGATGCCCTTGGCTTTACAGAAATACATCGTGAATCTGGCGCCTGAAGCTCTGGCAGGAACCGGCCTGTGCTAATTATAATCTGCACAGCCTGCTAACGGTTGACCTTGGACCCCAGGGAGGCGAAGACTCCTGGAGGAAGGTCTCAGGGTGCTCTGAGGCGTCCAGACGCGAGGCAGGGGTTCGTGGTGCAGAGGTTGGGCTCTTCTGGACTCTTCAGGGGACACCGCTTTGCAGCTCCGGCAGAAGGGGGATGGTTTTAAACTCCCGGGCTCTGCTGAAGGACTGTTGGATTGCCTTCTGTGTGACCTTGGGCAGGTCATGTAAGCACTTTGGACCTTGATTTCTTTATGTAAAGAAGACCGCCATTCTTACTTAACGGGAGTTGGGAGACCTCCATGAGCTGTGTGCAAATGCCTGACACGGGGACTGACAGCTGGTAGATGCTCAACAGTGTTAGTTCTCAGCCTGTTACCCTCTGAAAAAATCCTGGAGGGCTTCCTGAAGGTGGTGATGTGGCGCTGATGAGAGAATGCTGGCAGGCAAAGAGGAGTTCTAAGGGGAGAAGCCGCATGGTGTGTACAAGGAGCCCCAGGCAGCGTTGGCTCAGAAAGAGGAGGTGGAAGGTGAGGCTGCAGAGATGGATGGAAAAGGACCACAACTTTCCCAGGATGCATTGTGGACTTTCTCAGGTGTGGGCTGTGGAGCCCTGGAGGGATTAAGTTAGAAAGGCCTGTGACTCTGAACCTTAGATGCCAAAAAGAGAGGACTGTGGGCCTTCTACCTCCTCAAGGCTGGCCAGGAAGAAGCAGGCTGGTGCCTGAGCCCCTACAGGGCCGTGGATCTCCCGGATCAGCCAGTGCAGCTCCAACAACTCACTTGCTCTGAAAACTCCCATTTGGAACAAACCTAGTTTCCTGATGGCTCAGATGGTAAAGAATCTACCTGCAATGCAGAAGACCTGGGTTCGATCCTGGGGTTGGGAAGATCCCTTGGAGGAGGGCATGGCAACCCACTCCAGTATTCTTGCCTGCAGAATTCCATGGACAGAGGAGTCTGGTAGGCTATACAGTCCATGGGGTCCCAGTGTTGGACACGACTGAGCAACTAACATTAATTAACTAATGCCAACTGCCTTCCTTAGACTGTTCTTCTCACAACTGGGGTGCTATTTACTTAAAAAAATTTTTTTTTTAAGATTTTTTTTTTTTGATCATTTTTAAAGTCTCTGTTAAGTTTGTTACAACACTGCTTCTGTTTTATGTTTTGGTTTTTTGGCCACAAGGCATCTGGGATCTCAGCTCCCTGACCAGGGATTAAACCCACACCCTCTGCCTTGGAAGTCAGTCTTAACCGCTGAACTGCCAGGGGAAATCCTGTGGGGTATGATTTATTAAGTGAAAGTGGAGTTCGAATTGCTCTGTATCCTTTTGTAAACCAAACCTGAAAACCATAGGAGGGGTTTTCCTTAGCTGGGAGTAAAGCTTACCTCGTTCCTGGGGATGATAGAGACCACGGTCAGCACGATCTGGCCTGTGTGAGTCCTGTGGATCTGAGAGGTGGTGCTTTATAAGGAGGGTCTGCTGTGCCCCAGGCTCAGTGGCCAGCCTTTGCATGCTTGTTGGTGCCTCTGATACTCTCACTTTACAAGCAAGGAAACAGAGGAACAGAGAGGATAATAAACTTGCCTGGGGTCACACAGCTAGTAGATGGAGAAGCTAGATTCATTCCCACACTGGCCACACTTCACAGACCACCTTTTCTGTGCAGCTTAATATGAAAGCTGGGCTTCCCCATCTTAACTTATTTTTAAAAGTCTAATGGAAGTGTGAAATCTCTTAATTTGTTGTTATTGATAGCTTTTACACAGCTTTAAAGTTTTTTAATTTTCTGAAAAGTGGCTACTACAACCTTAAAGAAATTAACATGTAAAAAAGGTACCTGTGATTCCAGGGCTCTAAGAGAACTTCTTATTTTTTCCCGTGTTCCTTTCAATCTTTATCTTTTCTTGACACAGTTTTTGTACAATTTGCACAGCAAGGGTTGGCAAACTGCAGCCCACTGTCCAAATGCTACATGATTTTGTCAACAAGGTTTTATTGGAACACGGCCACACTCATTATTTACATACTGTCTATGGCTGTTTTCACACTACAGCTGCAAATTTGAATAATTGTGACAGAGACCGTCTGGCTTTTCAAAGCCTAAAGTATTTACTATCTCACCCACTCTAGAGAAAGTTTGCAACCCCTGGTCCAGGGGGGCAAAGAGTTTTAATTGGAGTATAGTTGATTGACAGTGTTGTGCTAGTTTCTGTTGGGGAGGTGATTCAGTTATGCGTGCTGATAAATGTGCTCAGTTGCTAAGTCGTGTCTGACTCTTTGTGACCCCATGGACTGTCGCCCACCAGGCTCAGACTTTGTCCATGGGATTTCCTAGGCACAAATACTGGAGTGGGTTGCCATTTCTTTCTCCAGTGTATGTACTTATGTATATATAAATATGTACATGCTTTTTCATATTCTTTGCCATCATATCAATAGTTTATTACAAGATATTGATTATAGTTCCCTGTGTCATGCAGTAGGACCTTGTTACTTATCTATTTTATATATAGCAGTTTGTATCTGCTAATGCCAGACTCTTAATTTATCCCTCACCTCTGTTTCCCCTTTGGTTACTGCTGGTTTTTTTTTTTAGATCTGAGAGTCTATTTCTGTTTTATAAGTAAGTTCATTTGTGTCATATTTTAGAATCCACATATAAGTGGTATCACCTGGAATTTGTTGTTGTCTGCCTTAGTGTGATAATCTCTAGGTCCGTCGTTGAGCCAACAATTATTTCACTGTTTTTATATGGCTGAGTAGTATTCCATTGTGTCTGTGGGTGTGTGTCTGTGCGTATATGTATGCTACATCTTCTTTATCCATTCATCTGTTGATGGACATCTAGATTGCTTCCATGTCTTGGCCACTGTAAAAAGTTGAAGTGTGATCTTTTTTCTCTTCAGGCACAGCAGTATTCCATAGCAGTCATATCACGTTTCTCAGTGTAAATGGCCCGGAAAATTCCATGGGGTGGATGTCACCAAATTCCCTTAACCGTTTTCTTTTTGCTGGACAGTTAAATGACATCTTTTCCCCCCTCAATTTGCAGATTTGTATTTATCTAAAACACTTCAAATAATGCCTACTGCTTACCAGTGCTGTTTATCAATATAACTCAATCAGACCAATGATGAGAAGTTCATACGATTATTACTCCCATTTCACAGACGGGAAAGTGAAGTTAGAAGAGTCAAATCCGCCAAATTTTTCAGCAGCAGGATTGGGTCTGAATCTGCTCTGCCGCTTGACTCTGAGTCTATGCTCCTAGCAGCTGTTGGGAAGAGTCCTGGGAGAGGCAGGCCTTTGTGACTGTGACTGTGTTGGGGTGGAGGGGGATGTCCAGCCCAGTGACTCACCAGGAGTGAGCCCCACCCTGCCCGGCCCAGCCCAGCCCAGCCGGACCACCCCACATCACTCAGATTTGCTTAGTCCCTGGTCTTCCTTATTACATGCCAGGCAGCTACAGCCACATGACCACAATCTTTGTTTCTCAGTGGAAAACAGCCCCAAAAAGAAGGCTAGCTGCTGACACTGAAGAAAAAAATGATGCCTTCTGGTCAGAAAAATGCTGTTTGGGAGGGATAATACAAGAATAGATGAGGCTGTCCTTTGTGGCCAAAGGAGTACTGATCTTGCTCGAACGTTAAATCGGTGATAAATTGGCAAATGTTCTAGTTGAACTGAGAGAAACAACCAGAATGGGATGTAACCGTCCGGCAAAATGGCGATGGTTAAGGAAAGTTTGTGACGTCCTCCCCAGGGAATATTCTGGGTCATTTACAAGGAGAAATGTTAATAATTAACACCAGGGGCTGGGTGTAGCCCTAGTCAGGGACCTTTGGGAAGCTGATGGGACCTGTAGATCTTGCCAGGAGAACAAACATAAACACAAAATGCTGTGTGAAATTTTAGGGGCCCATGGAGCCTACATAGCCCAACTCAGGGGTCCTACTTGTTGTTGGGGGTGCATGCTTAGTCGCTCAGTTGTGTCCGACCCTTTGCAACCCCATGAACTTTAGCCTGGCAGGCTCCTCTGTCCATGGGATTTCCCAGCAAGAATTCTGGAGTGGGTTGCCATTTTCTCCTCCAGGGGATCTTTCCGACCCAGGAATCAAACCTATGTCTCCTGCATCGCAGGTGGAGTCTTTACCACTGAGCCACTGGGGAAACCTGGGGTTGTTGGGAGAGGCAGGTTAAAACCTCTGGTCCACAGAGACATTTTGAAAAGTGAATTTAGTGAGTGCTACTCGCGGGACATTTGGGAAGTGAGCCAGTGGATTTCAGAGGGTCGCAGGCTGAGAAATGCTGTGCTGTAGAGACTGGGGGGAGAAGTGGGCAGGAGGGAGACCTCGTGTGTTGAGAACACTCTGAACGCTGTCCCCACCTTTCAGCCTGAGCTATTAGGTCACCTAAGGGGGCAGGATCTGCTCGGTTCTATTCACCGCTCTGATCATCAGCGCCGACCACAGTGTCTGGTGTAGAGCAGGTGTTGAAACCAGATTTGTCTTTAAATGAATTGAGCATTTCCCGACCCCTGGAGCAGAGAGGACCCGGGTGTGGTTCTGGGTGAGATGAGATGGTCGCCTCCCTCTGCCTGCTCACTGGGGTCCTTTGAGGGCACAACCTTCATCATCAGCCACAGGTGGATGGAGTGGGAGACACAAAGAGGGATAAGCCAGAGAGAGCTGGGTGTTTCTCGGCCAGTTCCTGGAAGCCCAGGTCAGGCTCCTGCAGCCTGGTTGGTGTCCCTGACTGATCTGATTCGTTTCGAGCCTACACTGAGAGGCCTGGCGTCACCAGGCCCATCAAAGCCCCCGCAAGCCAGGCCCAGCTCTTGGCTTGTGCTTCATCTCAGGCATGCTCAGAGGGCCCAGCCTGGGCTCGGCGCCTTGTCGGTCTGACCCACTGGGGTTCACCCCCACCCCCCGCCTCCGCATCAGTCGAGTGTGGGATGGGCCATCCTGTTCTGACTCAAAGAGGAACCCCCACTCCTTTCGCCTTCCTGACTCACTTCCTCCTTTTGCGGGTCACTGCAGCATGGCACAGCCGCCGGGGCCCCACAGGCCTGGGCTTGCTCCCGCCTCAGTAGCTGTCTGGCCTGAGCCGGAGAGCCGGCCCCTCTGAGCCTCAGTTTCCCCATCTGTGAGGTCGCACGGTCGCCCCTTCCTTGGGGGTTGGTGGGTAATTGATGCACCACGTCTGCCCAGCGCCTGGCACCCAGCAGGTAGCCTTATTCATGGGAACTCTGGGTGACATTTTCCCCAATGCACAGGGGCCTCCTTTGGCATCCAACGGTCAAGACTCGTGAGGATCTTGACACCCAGGGCAATCGTAGGGTCACGGATGACCCAGGGTGGGGCAGGGGGCAGCCGGCGGAGCTCGGGTCACCCACCAAACAGCACTGGCTGTGGTGCGTGACTGGGGGCTTTGCTGGGGGGGCCCGTGGGGACCGGCATCGGGGACAGACACCCTCATCAGATGTTTGCACGTGCAGTCAGCTGCTAGTAGGAAAAGATCCTTGGACCTGAACTCCAGTTTCTTTGTGGAAGAGCAGGTTTCCAATAAAAACAATGCCTGAGGGTAAACGGCACTTCACAGGGTATTTCCTAGCAGGTGAGCGAAGGTGCCAGATTGCTAGGAGCCTTTGCAGGGCAACATCGTGTCCGGATAATTGGGCACAGGCTGCCCTCTGTTGCCTGTGAGTCTGTCGCTGACCAGAGCCTGCGCCTCCCTTGCTCACAGACCCTCACCACTCCTTAGTGCCCACACTGAGGTTGGTGTGCCCCTTTGGATCCTGAGATGTTCAGGCTCCCCCCACCCGCCTCTCTGACGCAGCGTCTTTTTTTTTTTTTTTTAAAGCATTGCATTTCTTTTTTTTTAAAGGTTGGCTTTATTTATTTTAAATTTACTTTGTTATTTTTGCCTGGGTTGAATCTTCATTGCTGCACAGGCTTTCTCTAGCTGTGGCATATGGGCTTAACTACTCCTCAGCATGTGGAATCTTCCGGGATCAGGGATGGAACCTGTGTCCCCTGCACTGGCTGGTGGATCCTTTTTTTCTTAATGAATTTCACCATTTTTTTAAATTTATTTTTTTATTGAAGGATAATTGCTTTACAGAATCTTATTGTTTTCTGTAGCAGGCAGATTCTTAACCTCTTGACCACAAGGGAAGTCATGATTGTTTCTTTAAGAAATTGTTTTATTGATATATAACTCAAAATATACAATTTAAATGGGTACATTTGAAGTGTACAATTTGATGCCTCTTAATATATTCACAAATCTGTACAAACATCACCACAATCATCTTTAGAATATCTTTATTACCTACCCCCCCAAAACCTATACAAGCCCCAGTTTGCCCATGCCCCGACCCACCCAACTCCAGCCCTAGGCTGGACTCATTTTCTTTCTGTTTCTACAGACCTGCCAGTTCTACACATTTCATATAAGTGGAAATATACAATATGGGGTCCTTTGTGATTGGCTTCTTTGATTTAGCATCATATTTTCAAGGTTCCTGTATGCTGTAGCCCCATCACTACACTATTCTTTTTTATTGTTGAGTAATATTCCTTGGTGTGAATATAACACATTTATCCATTTGTAAGTTGATGGACATATGAGATGTTTCTACTTTTTCGGTTCTTATGAACATTTGTTTTTTTTTGTTTTTTGTTTTTTTTTTGGGGGGTGCCCGCCGCCGCCGCCATGCTGCCCGGCCAACCCATTTGTGTACAAGTTTTTGGGTGGACATACATTTTCATTTCTCTTGGGAGTATACCTAGGAGTGGAATTGCTGGACCATATGCTAACTCCATGTTTAATCACTTGAGAAACTACCAGGCTGTTTTCCAGAGTGGTTATACTTTTGCATTCTCACTAGCAGTTGTGTTCCACTTTTGGCATCTTCACCGATACTTTGTTATTGTCTGTCTTTTTGATTATAGCCATTGTTATCGGGGTGAATGGTATCTCATTTTGGTTTGAATTTGCATTTCCCTGATGTCTAATAATATTGAGAATCTTTTGATATGCTTATTGACTATATGTACATCTTCTTTGAAGAAATGTCTGTTCAGATTTTTCGCCCATTTCATAATTGGGTTTTTTGTCTTTCTAGCATATGGTTTGCAAAAATTTCCTTCCATTCTGTGGGTTGTCATTTCACTTTCTCAATGGCATCCTTTGAAACACAAAAGTTTTAAATTTTGATAAAGTCCAGATTGTCTATTTTTTTCTTTTGTTATTTGTACTTTTGGTGTCACATCTATGAAACCATTGCCTAATCCAAGGTCATGAACATTTACACCTATGTTTCTTTCTGTGAGTTTTATAGTTTGGGCTGTTACAGTGTGGCCTTTGATCTATTTTGAGTTAATTTTTGTATATAGTGTGAGGTAGCGATTCAAATTCATTCTTTTGCATGTGGATATCCATTTGTCCCAGCACCATTCGTTAAAAAGACTATTCTTTCCCCACTGAATTTCAACACTTGTTGAAAATGAATTGTCTGTAAATATGAGAGCTGATTGTTTCTTATCTGTGGGTTATTTTGAAGAAATGTAGTGTTTTCCTTCAGAGGCCCAGGATGTTTTTATTCCAAGATGCTTCTTGGCCATAACTCTGCCACTGAGCTACGGCAAGATCTTGGGTGGGTCTCTCTCCTTCTCTAGGCCTCAGTCTCCGAATCTGTAAAATGGCACAGCTAGATAAGAGGATCCCCAAGAAGTGGTCCAGCTATTACGTGGTGAAATGCAGGGAGGTTTCCGCAGTGCTTTTCCCTGGCTCCTAGAGGTGTCTGTCGCTAGGCCTCTTGGGAGAGTTTCAGGAGCTCCCTATCCTCCCCGGCCCCACGGGAGCCAGCCTTGCTTTTCCAAGAAGGTTAGTGCCAGGCTCACTTAGTAAGCATCATTGCTATCCTTCTCCCTGCCGTCTGTGCTCCAGCCCTGGGTATGCAGAGCAGGTGAGACACGGCCTCCGCCCCCTGAGAGCAGCAGTCTGATGGAAAGACAAACATCAACAATCACGGAGCTGGGCGTGCTGGTATCAAGGGCTGCAGGTGCAAGGAGGGGCGGCGGTGGGCGGCAAAACTCAGCTTAGCGGATTGGGCCGCAGGCCTGGCCCAGATGTGAACGCTTGCTTAGGCGGTGTCTGAGAACAGTAGGGTGAGTTGTATAGTATACGTGACAGCCCTTTCATCTGCCTTCCAGCCGCAGCTGTTTCTTACCATCATCTAATGAGGCCCTGACCAGGCGGGTGCTGACCACTTGTCTCCAGGCAAGGCGCTGTGGTTAAAGGGAAGGCTCTGTGCGGGGATGGGTAGACGGGGAGTTTGGGATGAACAAGTATACACTGCTTTAAAAAAAAAAACAAACAAACCAATAAGGACCTACTGTATAGCACAGAGAACTCTGCTTAATATTCTCTAATAATCTAATTGGGAAAAGAACTTGAAAAAGAATAGATACATGTATATGTATAACTGAATCACTTTTCTGTATGCCTGAAACTAACACAACATTGTTAACCAACTATATTCCAGTATAAAATAAAATTGTTATTAAGAAAGGTGGTAAGGGAAGGCTCTGAAGCCAAGCTGCTCAAGTTTCGATCCTGCTCTGCATGCTTTGGAGAAAGGATTTAACATCTCTGTGCTTCCAGGTGGATTCTTTACCAGCTGAGTCACAAGGGAAACCCAAGAATACTGGAGTGGGTAGCCTATCCCTTCTCTAGTGCATCTTCCCGACCCAGGAATGGAACCGGGGTCTCCTCCTTTTCAGGCGGATTCTTTACCAACTGAGCTATCAGGGAAGCCCTTATCTACAGTCAGTTCAGTTCATTCACTCAGTTTGTGTCCGACTCTTTGCAACCCCATGGACTGCAGCACTCTAGGCTTCCCTGTCCGTCACCAACTCCCAGAGCTTGCTCAAACTCATGTCCATCGAGTCGGTGATGCCATCCCACCATCATATCCTGTCTTCCCCTTCTTCTCCTGCCTTCAATCTTTCCCAGCATCAGGGTCTTTTCCAGTGAGTCAGTTCTTCGCATCAGGTGGCCAAAGTACTGGAGTTTTCAAAGTTGGAGTTTATCTACACTATGGGGCCTATATTAGTACCTTTCTGGTAGGCTATTTCTTTCTAAAACATTGCATGTTTTAGAACATGGCCTGGCACAAGGAGGCAGCTCTTATTAAGGTCTCCGGTTATTACAGGTTGGAACTGTAGCTTGGAGCTTGGAACAGTGTAGCATTGACTCCAATATGCTAGGCCCACTTCACAATTGGTTATTATAGCCCCTGGCTATTATGTGCTGTAACGTGGTAACTTGGTACAATTAGCCTGCAGGTTGCCTGAGGATCATTATTACAGTTCTGTGCATTTGAATAAAGCAGGGCTTCTTGTCAGCATGTATTTCTCCTTCCTAACTGCTATTCTGTTAAAAAAAAAAAAAAAAAAGTCTGGAGGTGAATTGGATGTGTTCAAAACAACTTTTCAGTTTTTCAAGCTCCCACATCTCTGATGGGATATAAGTCAGGTGGCAGTTCTTGCCTTTGCTTGACCAACAGGAAGGCTGGAGTTTGGGAGCCGCTGAGTGGTGGAGCCTGCACTGGACCCAGGGCTCCCTAATCCCATCCCGGGGCCCCCTCTGTCCCCAGCCGTGGCCTGAAGGAAGGCTCTGATTAGGGGGTTAGCAGTCTGTGCTGATGTCCACCCTCCCCCCATCCCTGCCTTTTGCCAGTCTCCCTGAACCTGAAGCATGTGTATATCAAGAACCAAATAAGGCTAGAGAGATGCCCCTCTGGCTCCACACTTCTTCCTTCTAATAAAAAAGAACAGAACTAGCAATTTTAAATCACCTACTAAGTGCCAATGGTGGTAAATAGTAGTCTTGATATTTTCTAGATTTATGTATCTGCTCATGTATAGTTGTGAGCACTGACTGTGTGTGAATGTTTATCTCAAGTGCCCTGATCAAGGCAGCAGTGATCAAGATGAAGAGGGGCCAGTCCCAGACACAGTTCACGTTCAAATGAGAACAGCAGCCTGAGAGTCTGGTGGAAGTTGTTGATTTCCATCCCTGATGCTAAGAGACCCCATGGCAGCACACGAGTCGTTGAGCAGACACCCAGGTTCCTTTTGAACCAGGGACCCACAGAAGCATGGAATTAGGGGCCCATGGAACCGCTTTGGGGGTGCTCTGAGAGCCCCATGCACACGTGAAGGACTCTGTTTATCTGTTTTCCCACACTCTGGGCTATTGGTTTAGGAGTCAGCTGGCAGCGCCCTTGAAATTGGAGCAGGTTCTGGTTGGCTAGTGTCTCCCCATCACTCAGCTCCTTACTCCTTCAGCCTCCAGTCGGCGGGCCCAGCGCTGGGCACACAGGAGTCTTAAAGGAGGAGGTGCCTGGGAAGTGCTGAGTGCAGTGTGGAGCTTAGGAAGTTGTCCTGGAGCAGGGATCCCCAACCCCTAGGCCGTGGACCCTACTGCTCCACAGCCTGTTAGGAACCAGCAGCACAGCAGGAAGTGAGTGGCAGGGCCAGCAAGCTTCATCTGTGTTTACAGTTGCTCCCCAATCACTCCCAGTCCCGCCTGAGCTCCGCCTCCTGTCAGATCAGAGGCGTTAGATTCTCATAGGAGCTCAAACCTTACCGTGAGCTGCAAGTGCAAGGAATCTAGGTGGAGAGCTCCTTATAAGAATTATCCCCAAACCACCCCTCACCCAGGTCCATGGAAAAACTCTCTTCCATGAGACCGGTTCCTGGCACTAAAAAGGTTGGGAACCACTGTCCTAAAGAACAAACACAAAAGGCAATCAGATAGTTCGCTGTTTGGGACTGCAAATTAAAACCACGAGGAGATATCATCACGGCCAGTTAAAAGGGCTAAGCTGAAAAAGACTGACCATCGAGGGCTCTGTGGGAACGAGAACTCTCACACACTGCTCGTGGGAGTGAAGAGTGGTGTGACCACTTTGGCAAATAGTGTGACAGCTCCTTAAAAAAGTACACATATACCTGCCATCAGATCCAGTCACTCCACTCCTAGGTATTTTTGCAACAGAAATGAAAGAGTATGTCCATACACATGTGTTCAGAGCAGCTTTATTGGTAAGAACAAAAACAGTTGATGGGCGAGTCTCCACGTGCTATGGAGTGTTACTTAGCAATGGAAAGGAATGGACGGTTGATACCAGGCAACAGCATGGATGAATCTCAAAGTAACTGTGCTGAGTTGAAGAAGCCAGAACCACACCCCTGCCCCCATATATATATATATATATGTCATTTCATTTAGTAAAGATCTCCAAAAAATGCAAGCTAACCTCTAGTGACAGTAAGCACATCGGTGGTTGATTGGAACAGGGTATGGGCAGGAGGGAGGGGTGATTAGATGTGATCAGGAAATTTTTATGGTGATGGGTGTTTGTTATCTTTGACTGAGGTGGTGGTTTTAAAGGTACATATGTTAAAACTAACAGGTATATATGTTATAAGTTGGCTTAAAACTGAACATTCAAAAAACTAACATCATGGTATCTGGTCCCATCACTTCATGGCAAATAGGTGGGGAAACAATGGAAGCAGTGAGAGATTTTATTTTCTTGGGCTCCAAAGTTCCTGTAGATGGTGACTACAGCTGTGAAATTAAAAGACGCTTGCTCCTTGGAAGAAAAGCTATGACTTACCTAGATAGCATGTTAAAAAGTAGAGACATTACTTTGCCGACAAAGGTCCATTTAGTCAAAGCTATGGTTTTTCCAGTAGTGATGTATGGATGTGAGAATTGGACCATAAAGAAAGCTGAGCACTGAAGAATTGATGCTTTTGAACTGTGGTGCTGCAGAAGACTCTTGAGAGTCCCTTGGACTGCAAGGAGATCAAACCAGTCAATCCTAAAGGAAATCAGTCCTGAATATTCATTGGAAGGACTGATGATGAAGCTGAAACTCCAATCCTTTGGCCACCTGATGCGAAGAACTGGCTCATTTGAAAAGACCCTGATGCTGGGAAGGATTGAAGGCAGGAGGAGAAGGGGATGACAGAGGATGAGATGGTTGGACTCTGAGTGACTAAACTGATGTTAAAACTATCAAATTGTACAGCTGAGATGTGTTTGTTGTTGTTGTTGAGTTGCTCAGTTGTGTCCAACTCTACGACCCCATGGATTGCAGCACCCCTGGCTTCCCTGTCCATCACCATCTCCTGGAGCTTGCTCAAACTCATTGGTGATGCCATCCAATCA
Organism: Cervus canadensis; assembly: GCF_019320065.1. Taxonomy (NCBI): domain Eukaryota; kingdom Metazoa; phylum Chordata; class Mammalia; order Artiodactyla; family Cervidae; genus Cervus; species Cervus canadensis. The sequence goes on from NC_057402.1 coordinate 9,567,732, forward strand.
TCTCATTCTCTGTTGTCCCCTTCTCCTCCTGCCTTCAGTCTTTCCCAGCATCAGGGTCTTTTCTAAGAGATGAGTTTATTGTCCATCAGTTTTACTCCCAATTATTTTTAAACTGTTAAAAATAAAGGTCACCCCATCTGCAATCAATCAGTAGGATGAATCCAACCCTGCCCTCCTTCAGAGAACTTGTTTGTGCCAAGAGTTATGAACAGAAAGGGTTTCTCTGGTGGCTCAGGCAGTAAAGAGTCTTCCAGTAATGCAGGAGACCCAGGTTCAATCCCTGGGTCAGGAAGATCCCCTGAAGAAGGGAATGGCAACCCACTCCAGTATTCTTGCCTGGAGAATCCCATGGACAGAGGAGCCTAGCAGGCTACAGTTCATGGGGTCCCAAAGAGTTGGACATGACTGAGCAACGAACAGTTTCACTTTTTGAATAGTAAAGCACGAACAGTGAGGTCAAACTTCTGGATCCTGCCCTGGATCCATGGCTTGCTTCCCTAAACCCCAGTTTTCTCACTGTAAGATGACACTGATCATATTACCTACCTCCTGGGGTTGTTGGGAGGAGAACAGGGAAAATTTAGAGTGTTTGGTAAACAGGTTGTAATTGTCAACATGCATAGGGTCCTGCGGGGACCCAAGGGAAGGGGGAGGGAGCTGTTACTTTGCAGGGGAAGGGGGCTGGAAAGGTTTCTCCTTTTTACTGGTTGTGAACTGACTCTTGAAAGAACAGGGAAGAGTCTGCTAGACGGAGGTTTGTGTTGGGGTTTGGGAGGAAGCTTTAGCAGTTGTGCTGCAGCTGGTGCTTAGAGACCAGGAGCATCCTGGTGAGTTAGGGCTGTAAGTTAGGTGGGAGCCTCATCCCTGAGGGTCCCCAAGGGGTGCTGGCTTCATCCTCCAGGGCAGAGTTCCTCAGACTAGGATATGAGGAAGTTTTCTCCAGAGACCAAGAGTTCTCTGAGAAATTTTGAAATTTTTATCTAATAAAGACAAACAAGAATTAGAAATCCTATATTTTGATGCAATGCTTTTGAATTGAGAGACATTTTCACCTAGTAGAAAGTACTAATTTCTGAAGTCCTTGATAAGGGTGGTTCTAAAAGTATATTATTGCAGCCATAATTTTCCTTTTTACAAGTTTTTTCATAGCTATATATTTCTTTAATTGAAGTGTAGTTGATTTGCATTGTTGTGTTAGTTTCTGTTATACAGCTAAACAATTCAGTTATATTAGTTCAGTTCAGTCGCTCAGTCGTGACTGACTCTTTGCCACCCCATGGACTGCAGCATGCCAGGCTTCCCTGTTCATCACCAACTCTGTGCATCACCAACTGGAGCTTACTCAAACTCTCATTCATTGAGTCAGTGATGCCATCCAATCATCTCCTCCTCTGTCGTCCCCTTCCCCCACCTTCAATCTTTCCCAGCATCAGGGTCTTTTCAAATGAGTCAGTTCTTCGCATCAGGTGGCCAGAGTATTGGAGCCTCAGCTTCAGCATCAGTCCTTCCAATGAATATTCAGGACTGATCTCCTTCAGGATGGACTGGTTGGATCTCCTTGCAGTCCAAGGGACTCTCAAGAGTCTTCTCCAACACCACAGTTCACAGGCATCAGTTATATACTTTTCAGTTATATACATTTTTAATATTCTTTTTCACTATGGTTTATCTCAGGATGTAGAATCTAGTTTCCTGTGCTACACAGTAAGGCCTTACTGTTTATCCATTCTACATATAATAGTTTTCATCTGCTAACTCCAAGCTCCCTCCCCAACCCCACCCTCTTTCTTGGCAACTGTAAGTCTGTTCTGTGTTTGTGAGTCTGTTTTTGTTTTGTAGATAGGTTCATTTGTGCCATTTTTTAGATTCTACATATAACAGATATCATATGATATTTGTCTTTCTCTGACTTACTTCAGTTAGTATGATCATCTCTCTAGGTCCATGTTGCCGCAAATGGCATTATTTCATTCTCTTTTATGATGGAGTAATATCCTATGGCATATGTAGATTTAGATATAATATATATAATATATACCACATCTCTATCCACATCCATTTATCTGTCAAAGGATATTTAGGTCTGTTGACGTGTTATTCGGGTTTGAGGGCCACAGGAAGTGTGTGTGGTCATTGTGGTTGAACCAGCTCCTTTGGGCTGCTCAGGAAGGCAGGGCAAGTCTGGGGGGTTCAGGAGTAACTGTTGGAATCGCCCGTCCTCAGGGAAGGTTCCTACCCGAGGAGAAGGTATGAGGCGCTGGGGGCTTGGCATGGACTCTCCATTCCCAGGGCCAATGAGAGAGAGGCCTGGGGAGGGGGGGGGCGGGCTGGGGGCGGGGGTCTTAAGCACCTGTCACTGCCATCCTGCCACGGAGAACACTGCCCTGGGCCAGTGGGGAAGGAGGGGGAGGGAGGCGCAGGACAAAGGGCCAACACAGCATCCTGGAAGCTCCACGCGCTTGGCCAGGCCTTCTCAGGCAGGGGGCCTTGGAGGCTGGGGCAGTACCTGGGATGCGCCTTGCCATGGGCCGGATGGAGCCCCCTCTCTAGGCCCTTGGAGAGTCCATCTACAGGGTACTCGGGAGTGCAGCTGGCGTTTTCACTGCGGAGGCCTGGGGTTGGGCCACGACCCACAGTGTGGCCACAACTGATTCACCAAAACTGAAAAACCAAAACTTACCTAAAGCTCCTGATTCCAAATCAGAGTCCGACTGGGTAGCGTTGATTGGCCTGCCCATCCTGATGCCTGCGGTCTGCAGCACTCAGGGTCCTTGCCAGGCCCAGACTAAGTCCCCTGATGCCCCGCCCACCGCCGCTCCGTGATGATGGCCAGTCCCTGCCTCCCCGGCCTCTGGTCGCCCTGCCGCTGCCAGAAGCAGGTAGGATGCTCCCTAGGAGGCCGGCAGGGAGCCCTCCGGTTTGCATCCTCTGACTGGCTGCCCTCCCGGCAGCTTGAGCCAATCACATCTGGCCTGAGGATCCGAAGGTCCACCCCTCGGAGCCGCTGGTTTGCCCAGGAACGCTTTGCCTCCCTGGGCAGTCCAGCCTTCTGTCCCTCATTCTCTCATAGTTGCCCTGCGCATTCTCTCCCCTCCCCATGGTTCATATTTGACCATGCGTTGCCAGGTTAGCAGGGCAGCATTTCTTGGGTAGAAATCCTAGGTCCTCCACACTGAGCCTTTTGATGGAGCAGTTGGGTTTTGTTAATTTCAGAGTGATTGGAAATGGTTTCATAGTCAGCTGCCTGGCAAAGGGGGTGGGCCAGAGAACAGTGGTACCAAAACACCATTTATCAGTGATGACAGAGCACTTGTCCTGAAAGCAGTCCCCTTTGTGGGAACTCTTGGCCTGTCCCTTTGTGGCTAGAATTGTAAAGTGGACCCCACAACCCTATTCCTAAATGGCGTTTCTTGTATTAACAGTTACAAGGCCCTGGACGAGGATGGACTGTGGAGCCCTGCTGTTTGTGTGGCTTTGATCCATCCAGTCCCTAATCTCCCCAAGCTGGTGGTTACCTCTGATGGGATAAAGCCCAGTAATTGTTCCCAACTCTAGATTCAGCTACCTTGGAGGGTAGTTGTAAGATTCAATATGATGATGTGAGAATTGCTGGTCTAGTGACCCATTAAGATGTTGTGGAGAGTTCTGGCCCCTGGTATTTATTTATTTATGGCTGCACTGGGTTTTTGTTGCTGCATGGGCTTTTCTCTAGGTGTGGTGTGCAGACTTCTTACTGTGGTGGCTTCTCTTATTTCAGAGCACGGGCTCTAGGTGCACAGGTTCAGTAGTTGTGGTTCACGGGCTTAGTTGCCCTCAAGCATGTGGAATCTTCCCCCACCAGGGATTGAACCCATGACCCCTGCATTGGCAGGCATATTCCTAACCATTGGGCCACCAGGGAAGTCCCTCCAGCCCCTGCTTTTTACACACTTGCTCTCAGAATCACCTTCCACGAATGCCAGGTGAGAGAGAAGGGCCGATGACCACCCTGGTGCTCTGAACGATGCTCTGCGCCCTGGCCTCTCTGCAACATTGTCTGACAATAATTAGTAAACAAAGAAGAGGTCCCAGAATCCACGTGGAAGAGGCTCTGGGATTAAAACCAGCTGCCCGCTCACTTCCTGAAATTCCAGCTGTGAATGTGAGAGCAGTGGGAGCGAGTGAGGGTGGAAACTGTGTGTGGCAGGGCAGAAATGAGTCACGGGAAAGGCGAGCGTGTCACGGGAAAGGGAGTGAGCCCCATGCCAGGGCTCTGGGTCAGTCTGTGGCGGGGCCCCTGGCCAGGTTGGCAGAACAGGCACACCGGGCTCTAACTGCTTCTAGGTTCTGCCGTGGGAGCTGGAGTTTACTCGGGTCTGGATCCTGAAGTTTCTGCATTCTAGAGCTGAATGCCAGGGGCAGCTGGGTTGGCAGAGGGCCAGAGTGACTGGGCACGACAGAACTGGGCTGCTCAGCAGTTCAGAACTCAGTCTATGATCTCCAGGTCTAGATTCTTAAGCTGAGAGGCCCAGATTTCCATGCTGCAGTCACCTTCCTAGAGCTTAGATGCTTGTAGAAGATGACCTCAGAGGTTCTGGGGGGTACAGGCAGGGGCATGGAAGCTAGGTGGCACCGTGGTGTTTAAGAACAAAGGCTCTGGACTCAGCCATCCTGGGTTCCAGTCCTGCCCTCAATATTTAACACCTATCTGGCTTTGTGCATTGTTCTTAGTATCCTCACTGATCCTCACTGATCCTCAGGCTCAGATGGTAAAGAAGCTGCCTGCAGTGCAGGTGACCTGGGTTTGATCCCTGGAGAAGGAAGTGGCAACCCACTCCAGTATTCTTACCTGGAAAGTGTTAATACCATGGTCAGAGGAGCCTCGTGGGCTACAGTCCATGGGGTCAGAAAGAGTCAGCCATGACTGAGCAACTAACACTTTCCTTATAAAGTTGGGATAAGTGTCTCACTGGTCTTTGTGGGATAAATGAATGAATAACTGTCAGCCCTTTATCATAGACGCAGGCATGTACAAAACACAAGACACATGTGGGCTGTTACAATCACTATTGTTAATCTAGGACCCACCACTTTCTGGCAGGATATTTGCTTTACTGAGTCTCAGTTTCCATCTTTATAAAATGGTACTAATAAAGTCAGCCAAATAATAGTCAACCAGTAGTTCACTCTGGGAACCTGACTTTGCCCCTCTCTTTGCTGGGAGGGGTCTGGTGTCATGCTCTAGGGGCATTCACTACTGGGATTTAGCTAGGTCTTAGGCAGGATTGGAGAAGGCAGTGGCACCCCACTCCAGTACTCTTGCCTGGAAAACCCCATGGACAGAGGAGCCTGGTGGGCTGCAGTCCATGGGGTCGCGAAGAGTTGGACACAACTGAGCGACTTCACTTTCACTTTTCACTTTCATGCATTGGAGAAGGAAATGGCAATCTACTCCAGTGTTCTTGCCTGGAGAATCCCAGGGACGGGGGAGCCTGGTGGGCTGCCGTCTATGGGGTCGCAGAGTCGGACACGACTGAAACGACTTAGCAGCAGCAGCAGCAGTGGGCAGGATTCTTAGAGTGTCTGGATCACTGAATGGCACATGAGTTCCCTTCTGTCTCCTGGTAGCTTCTTAATCCTTCACCTGCATGTCACCAGGTCCGTCTGGTTTGCAGCTGGACTCAGAATGGATTCACCTTGCCTAGTTGGACCCTGCTCAATCAGAGTCACCATCCTTCCTGGGACAGTTCTGCCAGCTGCCCTGACATGCAGTGGAGTTGGACTTGGTTTTAGAAGCAGGATGGTTTAGTGAGATGAGATGAGCATGGGATGGATTTAGAATCCAACAGAACAAGGTTCAAATCTCAGTGCTGCCCTGATGGGCCTGTGCTCTGGACTGGTCACTCCAGCCTCAGTGTTCTTATCTAGGGTTGTGCCCATTGAGTGCCTGGTCCTGAGGAGGTGCCCGACAACTACCCCCAGATCCTAAGAGAAAGGTGCGGGAAGAGGGGGAGGGAGCTCTTCCCAGGGTTCAGTCGCTGAGTCGTGTCCAACTCTTTGCGACCCCCTGGACTGCAGCACGCCAGGATTGCTTGTCCGTCACTGTCTCCAGAGTTTGCTCAAAGTCGTGTCCATTGAGTTGGTGATGCCATCTAACCATCTCATCCTCTGTCGTCCCCTTCTCCTCCTGCCTTCAATCTTGCCCAGCATCCGTCTTTTGCAGTGAGTCGACTTTTTGCATCAGGTGGCCAAAGTATTGGAGTTTCAGCTTCAGCATCAGTCCTTCCAATGAATATTCAGGACTGATTTCCTTTAGGATGGACTGGTTGGATCTCCTTGCTGTCAAGGGACTCTCAAGTCTTCTCCAGGAGCACAATTCGAAAGCATCAACTCTTTGGTGCTCAGTCTTCTTTATGGTCCAGCTCTCATATCCATACATGACTACTGGAAAAACCATAGCTTTGACTATATAGCTCTTCCCAAGTACTCCCCCCGCCCCCCGCAATCAGCCGAAGCTCTCAGTCCCAAAGGAGGCCCTGCTGTTCAACCTCTGCATCCTCCTGCATGACCCCCCCAGGAGGACCGAACGAATGACTTGTAGACAAGTGCTTAGCACGATGTAGGCCTTTCATCATTACAGAAATGGCAGCACCCTTCTCTTGCCAGGTTGGCTTTTTTATTTTCAAGTCTGCATCATGTTTTCCAGCACCCTCTATCCACCAGACACTTATTTAGCATTTCTGCCTCCTCATTCACCCTGACCTTTTCCTGGGACTCTAACTAAGCTCTCCCCTTTGACATGATGGCCCAGGCTTGGAGCTCAGATTCTGGTATTGTCTTGGCCTCCTCTGAAGGACACTCCTGGGAGAGCTGTGTCCTTAGCCACACGTGGGGGTCTTGTCCACCTCCTGTGGATGCACTGACCTCACAGGCTGGTGCCTTTGACCCAGGATCCATCTAGGCACATGCTGTGCCTTGAGTCTGCTCCTCTGCTCCATCGTCTGCCCCGCTCTGCCTTGTCTGTCATCAAGGAAGAAAGATCATTTCTCTTCCGGCTGTCGTTTGTGATAACCACACGGGATGCTGAAAACCAAGGCTGCTTCCTTTCCAACCGTCTCCTCTGGCAGACCAGCGCCAGTCTGAACCAGAAGGGGCCTGCATCCTGTCTCTGGTTGCTCGGGGACAGCCCAGAGGCACACCCGGAGCCCTATTCCCTTGCTGCCTGCAGCCACACCCCAGGGCTGGACTGCGTCCCAAGAAGGGACTTGGAAATGGAAACAGCTTTTTAAAGAATGCCTGAGTACATTTTTTTTTCCAAAATGTTTGAAAAATGCATAGTTCCTTTTTTTTTTTTTTTTTTTTAATCCTGTGTCCATTCAACCAATCCAAGGACAAACTCACGGGAGATGAGAATTCTCCCCTTGCTCCCAGAGGCCTTCCCGCGTTGTCCTCAGCTCCCTGCAGCTGCTTGACTCTGCACCTTGACTCTGACTGACCGCATCTGCCCCCGCCTGAGTGCCTCCACCGACCCTATTGGCAAGCGCTTTCATTCTGCACCCACCCTGGCAAAGGTGACTAACCTGAACCTCAGAATCAGCCTTGTCACCCCCACCCGGTGTGTGCTGGCTCCCGATTGCTCCCAGGGGCCAGCCTGGATGTGGCTCTGGTCTGGCTCTTGCCCCGCACCCTCCCTTCCTTCAGTACCTCCCCCTGATTCTCATGCCCCAGGCTCCCCATCCCACAGTGTGTCCAGAGTCTTCCCAGCATCCTCAGACTGCAGTGCCTCCCACTTAGCCTGCACTCCCCCCCGTCAAAGCTCACATTGGTCCCCTCACTGGGCACAGAACCCTCTGGGTTAGAGCCCCGCCTGGTTCATCCAAGTCCTTGGGACCCAGCAGCTGTAGAGATACACAGATACATTCGCTTGTGCCCACTCACCTGCATCCTACCCTACACCCAGCCTTGGGATGGTGTGAGAGCCACTGTCTGAATGCAGGTTCCTAAGGAAGGAACGCCCTCCACCTGACCCAAAGGAATTGGGGGTAAAAAAAGAACTGCTTCCAAGGATGGAGTGTGTTCCAGACACTGGGTGGGAGGTTTTGTCATTCATCAGATTTGGGTGTTGTTCCATGCTATGGTCTGAATATTTATGTCCCTCCCAACCCCTCGCTGGAATCCTAACCCTCATTGTGATGGTGTTAGGAGTTAGGGCATCTGGGAGATGATTAGAATGTGAGGGTGGAGCCCTTATGGATGGGATTAGTGCCCTTTTAAAGAGTCCTTGCAGGGCTCCCTAATCTTCCTCCATGTGAAGATAGATAAGTCTTTGACCAGAAAGAGGACCCTCCCGACCAAGCTGGAACTCTGACCTCTGGCTTCTAGCCTCCAGAACTGTGAAACATACATTTCTGCTATGTAAGCCACCCAGTCTGTGATAATTTATTATAGCAACCCAAACAGACTCAGACACCCCATTTCCGAGTGAGGAGGTGGGGACTCAGAAGTTAAGTGACTGGCCAGAGGTCACACAGCTACTGAAAAATGAGGCCAAGACCACCAGGACCAGTGACAGGTCCTTCTGGCCTCAAGCATCTGTCCAATCCCAGGACACGTGCCTGTGGGTGGCTTAACCAGCTAACTGTGCCTGCTGGCTGTTGTGGCTCCTGCAGCTGCTGGTTGTAGCCTTGGAGCATCTAAAACTGTGGTTGGCAAACTAGCCCATGGGCCATACTTGGGCTGATGGTCTGTTTTGTGGTGATGTGAAATGGGCTTCTTTTTTTTGGCTGCGCTGGGTCTTCACTGTGGCACCTGGGCTTCAGTAGTTGCAGTGTGTGGGCTTAGTTGCCGCATGGCATGTGGGATCTTAGTTCCCCGACCAGGGATCGAACCAACATCCCCTGCACTGGAAGGCAGATTCTTAACCACTGGACCACCAGGGAAGTTCCAAGAGTCTTACATTTTTTAGGCACTGTAAAATCAAAGAAGAATATGTAGCAGAGACTGAATGTGGCCTGCAAAGTCTAAAGATATTTACTACCTGGTCCTTAACAAAAGAAGCACGTCCACCCCCTTCCCACCCCTGATGATATAAAAGGTGGGCATGCATGGGTGCAAAGTTGCTTCAGTCATATCTGACTCTCTGCAACCGTTGGACTGTAGCCCGCCAGGCTCCTCTGTCCATGGGATTCTCCAGGCAAGAATACTGGAGTGGGTTGCCATGCCTTCCTCCAGAGCATCTTCCTGACCCAGGGACCGAACCCATGTCTCCTGCATTGCAGGCGGATTCTTGACCGCTGAACCACCAGGGAAGCCCAATGTACAAGGTCCCTAGGACCTTCTCCTTTGGAGTTTACATGTAGACCTGGGAGTTTAAGCCAAGTCTTGCAGTTTATCTCGGCCTGCCTTAGAGGGGCCAAATGCTGGAAGGGGGTGCTGGCTGAGGAGGGGCTCCGTGGTTGGAGAGGGGAGACAGGGCCCGGACCACGCTGACAGTCTGAGAGTGGAGGCTGGTCCCTAGACCCAGCTCAGAGCTGGACTTGGCATGGCTCATGGAGACCTTAGTAATAAGGACCTTCCAACCCACAACCTCAGAGACCCGCTGTTCAATACTCACAGTGTGCAGATGGGGACACTGAGGCCCAGAGTCAGACAAATGTGTTCAGGGTAAATGTGCAGATTCCAAGCCCAGGGCTCTGTCTCCTACCTTCCCTGTCGCATTTTGGAAGCCTTCCCGCCCTGCTCAGCCCAGTTCTACGGGCCATTTTCTTGGCTTATTCGTTCCTTCAGTCGACGTTAGTGAAGGGCTGGTAACTCGGTTCACTAGCACTGGTGTGCAGAGGTGGAAAGGCAGCAAGAGGGGAGGCGGCCTGCCCAGAAAATGTAGCTGGTGATCACGATGCTCTGGGGTCCCACAGCGGAAGGCAAGGCTTTGGGGAGGGGGCTTGCTTCTAGCAGAGGGAACAGAGGCCGTGGTCTTGGTCTTGGCTGTGTCAGAGAGGAGTGAAGAACTGCAAGTCTGCCCTGGGGTTGCTGTGAGGTGATGCGGGAGGAAGCAAAGCTGGAAACAGGATCAGGCTCAGGGCTTGGGGATCGGTCGGAAGGCCACGCTGCACTGTATCTCATAAACAGGGCATGGGTCAGCTGGCTTGGTGTTTTAGGAAGCCCCCTCTGGTTCCCACCAGGAGGGATGGGGGGTGGGCAGAAGCTTATTGGAGTCCATTGAGGTCACAGAGGGAAGTCCATGACCTTCCTGGTGAGGGAGGTCTTCTTGGTCCATGAACCAGTTATGAGTGGGTTTTTCTGGAGCTGCACATTGCTTTTCAAGTTGAAATTTTTATTTTCAATTTATTTAAAAATAAATAACACCAGGGGCTTCCCTGGTGTTCCAGTGGCTAAGACTCCACACTCCCAAAGCAGGGGGCCCAGGTTCGTTCCCTGGTCAGGGAACTAGATCCCACATACCACAACTAAGACCTGGCAGAGCCAAATAAATAATTAATAAAAAAACTTAATTAAGTATTTTTGGGCACTCTGGGTCTTCGTTGCTTTGCTCGGGCTTTCTCTAGTTGCTGCGAGAGGGGGCTACTCTTTGTTGTGAAGTGAGGGCTTCTCATTGCAGTGGCTTCTCTTGTTGCAGCTCGCGGGCTCTAGGTGCATGGGTTTCAGTAGCTGTGGTTCACGGGCTTAGTTGCTCTGAGGCATGTGGAATCTAACCAGAGCAGGGATTGAACCCGTGTCCCCTGCACTGTCAGGCAGATTCTTATCCACTGTGCCACCAGGGAAGTCCAAACTTAAACTTTTAAATTTTCGTAAGGAAACAGGCTGTCCTTTCTGTTGGCCGGGAGAAGGCTTAGGGCAGGATTCTTACCCAAGTCCATGGACTTGGTAACAACAGATTGAAGGCAACAGATTGAACTGCTGCTGACCTCTGACTGAGGCAGTCTCTTCAATTGCACAGGAGGCCAAGCCAAAACCAAGCCCACTCTGCTAATAGCCTGGCTATAACTTTGTCACATATATTTTTATGTTGCATTGTGGTCATTGTAGATATCTTGAAATGTAGTTTATGCCCATCACTATTTCAAAAGCCTGGTAGTTATTGGGCCCATTGTTATTAGATCTTGTGATTTAATGTGTTGATAAGATTGTATGTGTGTGATGAATTTGATTTTTAGTATTTTTAAATTTTTAGTATTTTATAATAATTTATAATATAATTTTATAATAATTTTCTTTATGAATTCTGTTTATTTATTTTATTTATTATTTTGGCTGCACCCCTCAGATTGAGGGATCTTAGTTCCCCAGCCAGGGATTGAACCCAGGCCCTCAACAGTGAAAGCGTGGCGTCCTAACCACTGGACTGCCAGGAAATTCCTGATTTTTAGTGTTTTGTTGACTATGTTTTAATATGGTTGGTTTCCTTGTAATTCTAGCTTTTAGTCTCAGAGTTTAAAGCCTTTATTATGAGAAGGGGTGCATAGTAACAGTCCCTCACCCTCCCCTCAAATCCTCAACCTGGCTACAGCCCTTCCACATGTTCAAATGTAGCTTTTCTTTTGGAAACTTCCTGGGGCAGGGATAGTGCCCACTTATTTGCTTCGGAGGTTGTAGCATCAAGCCTAGCTAGGAGCGTGTGCTTAATTCCTGTGTGTTTCATTGACCTGGAATGAAGTGGTTTGGCAGAACGGGCCAAGAGACCCTGGTCTCTTGAACTCTGCCTGCAACTTCACCAAGCTTACCCTTAGTGGTCCCCCATCCGAGGTTAGAAGCCCGCCTCTGAGACTGATTCGTGGGTCTGGGGCCCCTCTGCTCCCTGCCCCACCCTGCTGGACCCCTAGTGTTCTATGCCACGTGTTTCTGGGTCTCCAAACCACCACGCCTCCCAGGTCCTAGGCATTTCCAACCGAAGAAGGAGTCTCCAAAACCACAATGCCTTTTGGTGCTTAGAGCTTCCCCATGCCCTGTCATCTGAAACTCTGGGAGCTTGTTTCTGCTCCTTCCATTCATCGCTTTGTAAACACATAAAAGCTGAGCTTTTGGAAGCCAGTCAAGTCACACATCACACAAGAGATTAAAGCCACAATGAACCAATTTAAACGCCTGCACATTCTAATGTGCTTTTCAAAGGAAGCTTTCAGAGGCAGGGGGGTGGCTGCAAGCAACATATTAAGTTGTTAGGAAAACATCAGAACAGCTCTGAAGGAAAAACAACAGGTTGGGAGACTGAGCTCTGGGGCCCAGGTCCCAGAGGGAAGCCCACCCTGGGTCCCCCACTGCCTTCCCCTCGCCCAGCGTGCATCTTGCCGTCTGATGGCAGAGCTCCCAGTGCAGGGCTGGGGTGGGGCAGGATGCCCAGATTCCCAGTCAACCCCTGTTGAACAGCCGGCTGATGACTGAGAAACAACAAACAATTCAGCCAATGTTAAGGAATTTCTTTCTTTCTTTTTTTTTCATTTTAATGATTGCCCTTCCTGGAAAATTCACAAAGTGCCTGAGATGAAAAATAAGGAAACAGAAAAATTTCCAACTGTGATTCTACCAACCAGACAATGGTCCTTAACCACATGGCCTCCACGGACAGCATGCCGGGAGCAAAGAGGTCTGAGGTCACGTGGGATGTGGCTTCTGCCACTTGCCCACACCCCTCTCTCCAGTTCATCACGTGGACATTGTTTTTTGTCTGTTTGTTTGAGCTGCACTGTGAGGCTTTGGGGATCTTAGTTCCCTGACCAGGGATTGATCCTGTGCCCCCTGCAGTGGAAGCGTGGTGTCCTAACCACTGGACCCCCTGGGAATGGGCTTTGTAATGATGAGACTTACCAACCTTTTCTAGAAGCATAGTTTTTTGTGGTTTTGGTCTTTTTGTTTGTTGTTATTGTTTACTTTTTTAGCCACGCCATGCAGCATGTGGGATTTTAGTTCTGAAACCAGGGATCAAACCCATGCTCCCTGCAGTGGAAGCAAGGACCACCAGGGAAGTCCCTTTATTTTTATTAGCTGTGGAGCCAGGGCTCAGTCGTGCCTGACTCTTTGCAACCTCATGGACGATAGCCCGACAGGCACCTCTGTCCATGGGATAACCCAGGCAAGGATACTGGAGTGGGTTGCCATTTCCTCTTCCAGGGGATCTTCCTGACCCAGGGATTGAACCCACATCTCCTGTGTCTCCTGCGTTGGGAGGCGAGTTCCTTACCACTAGTGCCACTTGGGAAGCCCTTGAGCTAGGGTTGCTAAAGATAAATTTTGTTGCATTTTTAAATATTATTATTAGAGCCTAAGCACTCTCCATCACAAATTCATTTCAAGCTTACTTTTTGTTGGCTGCATAATATTCTGAAGTACAAGTATGTGATACTCCCCTTAATTATGCCTATTGCTGGGCATCTGGGTTGTTTCTAGTTTTGTCTCACCATTTTAACAAATACTGTGGTAGGTGTGGGGCGCATGGCAGTTTATACCAAGGCAGAACTGTTTCAACATTGATGGAGGCTTTACTCTGTGCAAGGCATTGTGGGAGGTTGGAGGATAAGCTAGACACAATCCTTTCACCTAAGATGCAGATATAAATAACTTTAATCCGAAGTTGGTTATAGTTGTCATAAGCAGACAACTAGAACTGAAACACAGAAGAGTTTTTCCTGGGCTTAATGGGATTTTAAGAAAATTACAGGAGGAAAATCTGGAACTTTGTATCCACAGCTAGAAGGTAAGAGAGGAGGGGGCAGGATGGCAAAGGGATTGGTTTAGCGGGAAAGATATCTGCCCGGGGGCAGGTGACCCCGAAGGCAGTGGGTCTTAGCTCAAAGGCAAAGTCAGTTGGTTGTCAGTGACTGCCAGGTGTAGGTGGTGCATGATGTTTGTGCTCAATCGATTAGTCATGTCTGACTCTTTGTGATCTCATGGACTGTAGCCTGCCAGGCTTCTCTGTCCATGGGACTTTCCAGGGAAGAATACTGGAGTGGGTTGTCTTTTCCTCCTCCAAGGGATCTTCCCGACCCAGCAACTGAACCTTCATCTCCTGCATCTCCTGCATTGGCAGGCAGATTCTTTACCACTGAACCCCTGGGGAAGCCCCAGGTGGTATGTAGGTCAGTGGAAGCGCTTAGCCAGTATCTGCCAGGGACCCAGGTTGGTGGAGCAGCAGGAGTAACAAGACACGAGGCTCGCAGGGTATCCCCAGCCTGAGATGTTAATTCCAGGTGAAGTTTAGGGGCTGGCGTCAGCCTGGCCGATGCCAAAAAATTGTGTTTTTTCGGTTTGAGGGTTTTGATTCATTCCGATCAAGATTCAGTATCTGTCACAGACATCTCAGCCTGTGTGTGTTTTAGGATCTGCTTTTGAAGGGGTTTCAAACCAAAGAGAAGAGAGTTGCTCCCGAGTCCCACGGTAGCATCAGCGGGGCGCAGGGAAGCTAAGACAAAGAGTCTTTGCCAACCCAACACCCTGGGCCCGCTCTCCCTGCTCAGTAGCACTCCCCTACCCAACCCTCCACTGGAGAGGCCAGACCTGTTTTCCTTCTCGGACCATTTCCAGCCCTGTGGCTCTTTGACAAACACAGTTGCCTCTGGCTGTGTCACCAGAGTCAAGCACCAGAGCATCAGGAAGGGGTTGGGGGTTGCGGGTCTGGGCCCACCCCTAGGGTCAGCCTCCCGTAATTCTTACCCAGCGCCCATCAGCCAGCCGGGGCCCCTTCACAGCACCCCCTTCCCCCTGCCTCCCTGTCCCCACCCCCCCGCCCCCAAGCATTCTCACCTGTCTGTCTGATCTCATGTGGTCCTGCCTTCAGCCCCCGCAGGTGCCATGACTCAGCAGCCCCAGGAGGGCTTCGACAGGAGCGTGGAGGATGCCCGCCGGTGGATGACGGCTGTGCAGGAGCGGCTGCAGATCAATGACAACACCCAGGGGCCCCGCACGGCGCTGGAGGCCAGGCTGCGGGAGACTGAGGTATGCGGAGGCCATGGCCTCGAGAACCCTGCGGCCTTGGCCTTGTCCCTCCGTCTGAGGCTTCAGGTTACTCCCCAGCTGTTGCATGGCAGAGGTGGACAGACCGGTGTTTCTCAAACTCGGATGTCTTGGAATCTCTGGGGTTTTAAGTGCAGGTTAAACTCAGCCAGGAGGTAGACGTGCCATTTCTGACATGCTCCTGCCGCGGGTCCTAGGATCGCGCTTTCATTGTAAGGCTCTAGAGCCCACCCTCTGGCTCACCCATCCTGCCAGGAGGCCCCATGCAATCAGATGATCTCTGCCCCTAGCTGGCCCCGGCCCTGCTTCCCACCCCATCTTTGCTTCCCAGTGCCTGAGGTCCCTGCCTCGGCTCTTCTAGGGCTATCTACCACCCGGCACAAGGCAGAGATTGAGAAGGTCAGGGTTGAAGGGAGGGGGCAAGCCTGGCGGGGAGAGGAGTTGGCAGCCAAAGTCCCCTCCCTTGTCAGTCTTGGCCTTGGTCATCAGTATCATTGTCACCGATCATCATTTATCAGATGGATGCCTCTGCCGGGTCACTGGGTGAAGGGCGGTGACGTTCATTCGGCTGCTATTAAGTGCTCGAGCCTTGCTGTCAGCTTTCATCTTTAGTTTCCCAGAAGCCCTGAGATTGTGATGTCGTGTCCCCACTTTTCAATAGTGAAATGGATCCCTAGACACAGCGATGGGCCAGAATGAAAGCAATTGATCTTGTCAGGGCTTGAACCCAGGGCTGAGTTCCCCGTGTAGGGGCCTGGACCAGTGGAAGGGATGCGGCACACGCTATGCTCGGGTTTATGGCCTAACAGGGACAGGTACACATGTAATCCAGCAGCCACACAAGAATGGAAGAGGTACGTCCTTAACATGGGTTCATGATACTATTCTCCTCCTCTACAACCTTCTGTGGCTCCCCATTGCCCAGAGAAAACCCAGCTTCACCTGACATCAAAAGTCCTCCACCATCTGTCTACACGACCCTATTCTTTAGCCTCGGCTTCCCCTGCCAGCCCACCTCCCGGGCATGCAACCTTTCCTGTTGGCAGGAAACCTAGATTCCCGGTCACCAAGCCTTTGTGCATGCTGTTGCCTCTACTTGGAACGCCCTTCGTTTGGGTCCAAGCATGCACGTGAAACGAAACGCCTGCCGCCCTGTCCATGAGTCTTTTCTGAGCCCCTCACCCAGCCCCAGTCCCAGCTCCTGACGTTCCATGTCTGTGACCCTCTCTGCACGGCACCTGCTGCCTTAGCACGCTGTCTCTTTGCGTCTTGCGCTGTTTGGGGGCAGCTCATTACCCCCTGGTGCTGGGTCAGGTTTAGTTAGGCAAAGGCAAAGGTGATCCTCAGGGAAGGGCTGTGGGCAAGGGCAAGGTGAACGGGTCCCAGAAGCCGCAGGAGCACTTCCATCAGGTGAAACCCTGAGTGCTGGGCCAGGAGCCTAGGTGGGGGGAGCCACATCCTGGGTGCCCCACCCCTGTGCTCTCCCACGGGGCTCAGACCCACGCGTTTTCTGCGTGCTTCGGTGTTTCAGCATCGATTTTGCAATAAGAAAACATTTCACTCCTGCCTTCTGGTGAAAAGGAGCCGCAGTACCTTCCCCACCTACAGTCTGGGACCTCCCCCTGGGGCCTGGGGTCTCCTGTGCCTTCCCTCCACCCGCTCAGCCATGCACGTCCCCGGTGCCTGTTTGCTAGTGACTGGATGTGAGTTTCAGTCCAGCTCTGAAGCTTAGTAGTTGTGTGGCCAGGAGTGGGGCCCACGCCCTCCTGTGTGCTGAGGGCTGTGGGGTGCCCTCCTGTGTTCTGAGGGTTGTGTGGTGCTTTCCTGTGTTCTGAGGGTTGTGTGGTGCTTTCCTGTGTGCCGAGGGCTGTGGGGTGTCCTCCTGTGTTCTGAGGGGCTGCAGGAGCCTCCCGGTCCCTCCCGGAGGTGAGCATCTTCTTTGGAACAGACTGGAGAGGCTGCTTCTGGGACAAGCTGGGGACCCCCAGGCTAGCAGGTCAGGAGAGGCCTTGGGGGACAAGCGACATCACTGCTGAGGCTTGAATGAAGAGCAGTGAGCCAGGTTGGGGGATGCAGGGGGAGGGGATGGAGGAGTCTGGGGGAGGGGGAGAGCTTGGGGTCTGGGGTGGGCAGGCCTGGGTTTGAATTCCCGCTGTGGCCACAGGGCCTGGGGAGAGTTTCTGTTGCCCCCTGGGCTTCAGCTTAGCTCCCGGGGAAAGTGCTAGTTGTCGCCTTGCAGTGGGGAGGGAGGACCAAGGCCAGTAACTCACTGGCACACTTGGCAAAGTGCGGGGCACGCTGACAGAGCCGGCCCAGCGGAGAGGAGTGTTCCCCATGGGGTCAGTGAGAGAACACCAGTCTGTGGACTCTCCCAGTCCTCGCCCCGTACCTCCGGGCTGGTCTCCTAGATCACAGCATCTTGTCTCTTCACCCTCTGGTTCCCAGCCTCCTTGGCCCTGCACTTGGAGCCTCAGCCAGGCTGCTTCCTAACTGGTTTCCAGGCCCTTAGTGGTCAGAGAGCTGCCACATCTCCTAGGACTTGGCTTCCAGAAGTCTGATGCCCTGAACATGCCGTGTGTTTCTAGCTTTGCTGGAGCCCCCATCTCACACGTCTGTACAGCACTGAGGCTTGGTGACAGCACTGCCTCTTCATGAAGGCTTCTTGGATTGCCCACATCCCTCCTTGGAGCTCCAATTTTATAGTCTCTCATGGCTCTTTTATAGTCATCTGTGCTTTTGTCTACAGACCCCACCACAGCACGCAAGCACTGGGCCATGTTTGTTTTCATCCTGGATCCTAGAACCCAGCACAGTACTCAGTATAGTACCCATCATAGATCTTAGCATAGTATCCACCATAGTACTCAGCACAGTACTCAGGAGAGTGCGCATCATAGTACTCAGCATAGCACCCAGCACAGTACTCAGCATTAGTACCCAGGGGAGTGCCCATCTGGCCTTGACTGTATAGAGGGAAAGCCCTCACTCCCTACATTCCGCCTGCTTTCCTGACCTGCTTCGCTTCTCACTGAGCTTTTCCCTCCACCCAGCCCCACCTGTCCGTTGTCCTCACTTGGCTCCTTTGAATCAGAGTTGCTTTGCAGTTGCAGTTCTGTGACCCCGTCCCAGTTGCTCGAGTCTCTTGCCAAGCTCTCCTGGGCTTCGTCTTGCTGGGGACAGGCTGTATAAGAACCCCACACCAGCCAAAGAGCAGAATCACGGGGCAGAGAGGGAGGTGGAACCTGCTTCTCAAAAGCTGTTTGTCAGCTCAGCCCCAGCCTCTGGTCCCCTGGCCCCAGGCCCGCAGCAGACATGCCTTTGGCTGATATTCTGGTTTGGGGGCAGAGGTTTCTGCGTCAGGCCAGGTGGGGCTTGTGAGCTGCCGGCTTTTGTGACCAGCTCCTCTCTTTTTGGCGGGGGGCAACAGGCAAACCCCCCTGCAAAGGGCAGTGAATCTTGAGATCTCCCACATCCGTCTGACCCAGCCTGTACCTCCCTGGCCAGGAATCGGAGGGCAAAGGTCCAGAGGCCTGGAGCAGATCACGAGGTCAGGACACTGGACTTTGGGGCCCTTGACCTCACGGGGCCTTTTCAGGCTGGGCTGGTTCTCTGCGCATGGCAGAGACTGAACTTCGCTTCTTTCCCAAGCTGCTGGCTCTCTCCATTCACAGAGCTAGATCCTGACTGAGCTTAAATTGGGCAGCAGCTGTAGAGGGGGCCCCATGAAGTGCTGCAGAGAATGGTTCTGCAAAGCCGAAGTGTTTGCGGGTCCCCAGCCCCCCTGCTGGTAAAACTGGAGTCACTGTGGTACCCATTTTGCCGGCTTGGGAGTGGACGTGCGGTCTCCTCCACAGCTCTGGGTGTCAGAAACATCAGATTCCTTTTTTTTAAATTTATTTTTGGCTGTGCTGGGTCTTCATTGCTGTGCATGGTCTTTCTCTAGATGCAGTGAGCACTTCACTGCAGTGCTTGGTCTTCTCACGGTGGTGGATTCTCTTGTCGCAGAGTGCGGGTCTCGAGTGTGCAGGGCTCAGTAGTTGCGACCCATGGGCTCAGTTGCCCCCCCGGAACAGAAACGTCAGATTCTTAATTATTATTATTATTATTTCTAATCAAAATAGATCTCCCTGCTTGACAATATATTCATCCTCCTCCACCCTGTGGGACCCCTGCTCCCGAGTGATGTGAAATGTTCTGTGCAGGGGTTGGGTGAGCCTCAGATTCTTAATTATTATTTTTAATCAAAATAAATCTCACTGGATCACAAGAAATTCATTCTCTGCCACCCTGTGGGACCCCTGCTCCTGAGTGGTGTGAAATGTTCTCTGCAGGGGTTGGGTGATGATCTTACTTAGTCCAGAACATCCCATGGTGGCCCGGGATCCTCAGTAGCCACCAGTCACTATGGTGTCTTTGTCTGGCCCTTTGCTGTTCACTGCTAAGCAGGACTTGGGGGTCCCTGTTGGGTGTTTGCTGCTCCCATTACCTTCTGGAGTCCTGCAAATCCTGCTGCTCAGCCTGGCTCCTAAACCCCACACATAAGCTTTTTCCTTCTCTTGAGGAATCTCCCCGTTCTTCACTCTGCAGAGCCCAACCCCACCCAACTCAGAGCACATGGACACAGCCCTTGGAAGGAGCATGTTTTATATGATTTATGTATGTATATTGTATATATCACAATAAAAAAATTGTTTGCTAATACATGTAGGCGGGGAAGCCCTCTATACTCATCATTGTCGTCATCATCACCATCATCGTTAACCATTCTCATGTGAAAGTCGCTCAGTCATGTCTGACTCTTGGTGACCCCATGGACTATACAGTCCATGGAATTCTCTAGGCCAGAATACTGGAGTGGGTAGTCTTTCCCTTCTCCAGGGGATCTTCCCAACTCAGGGATCGAACCCAGGTCTCCCACATTGCAGGCGGATTCTTTACCAACTGTGCTATCAGGGAAGTCTCATATGAAGTAACAAAAAGGAATGGGATCATTGCCCATTTATGTATGTTGGCGGAGGGTCTACATAATTCAGTTCAGTCGCTCAGTCATGTCCGACTCTTTGCAACCCCATGGACTGCAGTACGCCAGGCTTCCCTGTCCTCCACCATCTCCCAGAGCTTGCTTAAGCTCATGTCCATCGAGTCGGTGATGCCATCCAGCCCATCTCATCCTCTGTCGTCCCCTTCTGCTCCTGCCTTCAATCTTTCCCAGCATCAGGGTCTTTTCTAACGAGTTAGATCTTCGCATCAGGTGGCCAAAGCACTGGAGCTTCAGCTTCAGCATCAGTCCTTCCAGAGAACGTTCAGGGTTGATTTCCTTTAGGATGGACTGGTTTGATCTCTTTGCAGTCCGAGGGACTCTCAAGAGTCTTCTCATAATTGCTCAACAGTCCATAAAGTATACTCACATATCAATGATCTAATTAATAGTATTTTTAAAGAGTAATTTTATAGCCCTACGAAGTGGACAAAGCAGGGATTGTCATCACCATCTCAGAGTGATCGAGTGACCTTCCTGGGGTCACACGGTAATCAGTGAGGCAGCATCGCAGGGCAGGAGGCGCTCCCCAACCCCACCCACAGACAGGGCTCAGACCTCAGACGGGCCAGCCCACTGGGACATCAGTCTGAGAAATCCGACCGCCAGCCTCAGGGAGACAGGCTGGGGAACAGCCGGAGCTTTAGGCAAATGCTGTGCTGTCAGCAAATACAATCAAAAGGTAGGTAAAAGGCAGTAGTAATAGTGAACAACTGTGGAGGGATGGAAGATCCAACGTGGGCCAGGCCATGTGCTAATGGCTCCCCTATCACACAGGTTACCATAACCCTGGGTAGCGTAACCACTGTCTGCCCCCATTTCACAGCCCTGGAGGATTTATGTCCCAGAGGTCACACAGGTAGCCGTAGAATTGGAGTCCAGTTGTATTTTGACTACAGAGACCAGGCTTTAATTGCCAAAGAGCTGGAATAATAACAGTTAGTAATGACAGTAGCTGATGCTGATCAGAGTTGTACTATTGGCTAGACGTTGTGTGTCAGCCTTAGTCCTCCAAAAAAGCCAAGGCCAAGATGATATTAAATGTGCAAGAAGTTTAAGAGGGAATCATCTTGAGAGAAAATGAAGCGGGAACCCGGGAGGCTGGGAGGGACCAGGTCAGTCCAATGCAGGTCTGACCCCGAGTCCAGGAGGACAGGAGCTTCTTAGGCTGCCCTGCGAGTCTAAGGGAGTTTGGTAAGGCCGGGGGGCATCCTGAATCCATCCGAGGAGCCCAGGGTCCCCTAGGCACAGGCCTACCCTCAGATTCCTGTTTGTGGTCACTGGTGGCAGCAGCTGAGGGATTGAGGCCTTGGTACCAGCTATAAAGTCAGAGATAATTCTGGAGTCTCAGCAGGGGGCCCCAGCCAAGCCTGCTCCGGGCAGTAGACCTGAGAGGCAGATTCTCACGGCCCCGCACCCTGGGACATGCACTTTGGGTGCATTTTCTCAGTGAGGTCTGAAAAAATAAAAAATTTCTGAGAGCTGAGTATGACTATACTCCCACTTTACAGACAAGAAAACCAAGTTTAGTGAGACAGTGACACTTGTCTGGATTTACACAGCTGGAAGCAGGCCAGCCTTGGAAGGGAGAGAACTCCTATCATTGGACAGCTCTGGCCGGTTCCGTGCTAATTAATCTCCATCACACCTCGCTCCCACCCCAGGCCCCTCAGCAGGCTGCCCGAGGTCACGGGAGAAGGGGCAGGGGCTGTGATTCGAACCCCAGCTCCTCTGGTCTCCACGTCCTGCCTCTTTGCGCGTCATGCCACTGTCTTCCCAAGGCTCTGCCTGTTGTCGTGTTGTCTAACTACTGGCTTCGTGTCCACAACAGAAAATATGCCAGCTGGAGCCAGAGGGCCGCGTGAAGGTGGATGTGGTGCTGCAGGCGGCCGAAGCCCTTCTGGCATGCTGCCACGAGGACCAGAAGACCGAGATCCTGGCTCAGCTGAGAGACATCAAGGCCCAGTGGGAGGAGACGGTCACCTACATGACCCACTGTCACAGGTAGGGCGGCCGGGGACCCTGCCAGGCCTTTCTCTGCAGGCCTGCTACCAACCCGCTATGCCCACCATGTGGGCCTGGGGGCCCCCGCCTGAGCAACAAATCTCAGGTCCAGGGATAGCTGGGAACAGGATGCTCTCTTGGGATGTCAGCCAGCCTGCCTGCCTCTTTCTAATTACAGTTGAGCTTAATGATGATAATAGACAGTGGGAGGCCATCGTGTTTTGCCCACAATTAGTTCTTAGGAGGCTTGCCTTGTGTGCACCCTCCAGCAGAAGGGGCCGAATGGCCCCGGGGGGAAGAAGCCCTGTTGCCTTGTTAGCACTTTAGTCCAGATTTTCTGTTTGTACCAGGGAGCCTGGTGGGAGTGGGGGCTTAAACTGACCTGAGACTGCTTTTTGCTTTGCTGGGTACTTGCTGTGTGGTCTCAGGAAAGTTACTTGACCTCTCTGAGCCTCATGTGTCTCATCTGGACAATGGATATGATTAAGTGTTTCTTAAAGAAAGTCATTAGGAGGATGGCGGGAGAAACAAATGTCAAGAGCCAGGCACAGCCCTCGCACACCGGAGGTCTTTGATGGGCAGAAGCAACCAGCATCCTTTCCATCTTAATAAAACCAGAATGAGTGGACTGGCAGGACTTTCGTGCTTTCTGCTTTTTAAGCTGTTTCATTGGGATTCCAGACAAAGTGGCTGGATGTTGGCTGCACCAATAGGCCATCTCCATGTTACAGATGGGAAACTGAGGCGGGTGCAGAGGTAGGGTAAGGCAGAGTTCGTGACATGCCTGGGAGCCACACACAGGCCCCCAGCCCTCTGTCCCCACTGAGCAGTGAGGAGCCCACAGATTCTATTTCCTCTGCAAATGATGGTATATATACACTCCCCATGGCAGCCTTCTTGGGACAGCTAGTGGGCACCCATGTAGTAAGAGACAGGTGGCTGTGTGCGGAGTCCCAACACCAGAGAGGAGTGACTGGAGGCGCTGTGTGTCTCTAATGGGAGTTTCAGGCTAGGATTTGGGGTTCTGGTGGCCAAGGGCATCAGCAGGCTGCGGGTTCTCAGCGCAGGTCTGCGATCTGAGCTACCCCGATGGTCAGCCCCATGGGGCTTGCTTCCCAGACAGGAGGGTCTTGTCTAGTAGGGCTGGGGTGAGGCCTGAGAGGGTGTCCTTGTGCCCGCCACCCACAAGCCCCTTGTACCGGGGAGGGGGCAGTGGTAGGACTCCCCGCCCTGAGCCAGTTGGGGGATGCTCACTGTGCCCGTGGCTTCCGCTTCCACTTCCACCCGCAGCCGGATCGAGTGGGTGTGGCTGCACTGGAGCGAGTACCTGCGGGCCCGGGATGAGTTCTACCGCTGGTTCCAGAAGATGACGGTGGCACTCGCGCCCCCCGTGGAGCTGCAGCCCAGCTTGAAGGAGAAGCAGTGGCAGCTGGACCACGCCCAGGTACTGCTGCACAACGCGGATCACCAGGCCGTGCTCCTGGACCGGCTCCTGGAGGAGGCGGCCTCCCTGTTCAACAGGATCGGGGACCCCAGCGTGGACGACGCCGCCCAGCAGCGGATGAAGGCTGAGTATGACGCAGTGAAGGCCAAAGCCCAGGTGGGTGAGGGTGGTGGGCTGTCTTCACTCATCCTTCCGTTTATCCCATCTACCCATCCAGCCACTCATTTGTTCTCTAAACATCTATCCATCCACCTATTCACCATCTACTATCAACCCACCACCTCCCATCCACCCATCTCCCTACCCTCCTATCCATGTCTATCCGCTCACCACCTATCTCCCCACTGAACTACCAAAGCTCCCAGTCACGGTCTACCCACTCATGGCTGCATCCACTTACCTGCCCAACCTTCCATCTACCCACCCTCTTTTTTTATCCATCAGTTTACAAACTCATCCATCTACCTCCCCACCAACCTAACCAGATCTCCTATTCCTCTATACAACCACTTAATCACTCACCCATCCATCTATTCATTCACCTGCTCATCAATCCACCCTTGTACTCTTCACTCACCATTTCTCCACCAGCCACTGTCCACCCTTCACCCACGTACCTACTGTCTACTTGTCACCTGTCTCTTCATCCACTCCCGCAAGCATTTTGTAGCTACCTACCCATCAATCTTCCACCTACCCATCCACCCAGCCCTCCACCATCCATCCGCCCACTGACACATTGTCTACCGTTCAGATGGCCAGTGTTGCTCACGCTTAATACACATGTGGGTACTTAGTACTGACTGTTGGACCGTGAGCTTCACTTCCGCCTGACTCTCCTCTCCTCTTCCTCCCTCGCTCCTCTTGTACTTTAGTCCTTCTTTGCTCTCTTGTCCTTCCCGCAATCCTTCTGTTCACTCTTTGTCCCTATCTCTCATCTCATTCTTTTTTAAAAAATTATTCATTTTAATTAGAGGCTAATTACTTTACAGTATTGTGGTGGTTTTTGCCGTACGTTGAGATGAATCAACCACGGGTGTACATGGGTCCCCCATCCTGAACCCCGCTCCCACCCCCCCCCATCTCATCCCTCTGGGTTGTCCCAGGGCACCGGCTTTGAATGCCTTGTTTCATGCATCAAACTTGGTCTGGTCTCACCTCATTCTTGCCTTGGTTTAAATCATCCATTGAGTTATTATGTTCAATTTCGTTTCAAGAAATTCTGTTTGGTTTTGTATCATGTCTATTCTTTTGTTCATTCTCCTTTTTCCTTTAAACTTTGCACTCCACCCAGATAAGGATGCTATCCATAGTCATTCTAAGCATGCGTATTTTACAGTCATCAGACTGCTCAGGTAGCTGAAGTTCCAAGCCCGATGGTGCTGTCCGTTGGGTCTCCCAGCATGGTGGATTGTTTCCATGGGGGCTTCGTAATTCTGAGCCGTGAGCTCATCCTATTTGAACCCTATCTGCAGAACCCTGTGGCTGGGCCTGGTCCTCAGAGAACTTGTGTTTGCTCCAGCCAGGGTGCTGTGGGAATTTACCTTCAGGATTTCTGTTTTCATGTCACTAAATTGTCTTGGGGGTTCCTAAATCAAGTGGGTTCTCTGCACTTGAAGCCCCAGCCAAAATGGTGCAGAGGCTCCTGCCTGCATACTCTGAAAGGTGAATGTTTCTTCATTTGTTTTCTTAGACAGAGCCCAGGCTGAAAGACATGTGCTTCTTTTGTGCTGGTGGGAACATTTTTTCTCTAGTTCACCCTTTGACAGAGGGGGAGCCCCTTGAGGGTTCTGCCTCTGTGCAGTGGTCTCCACCCCCAGGGACCCAGAGTCTTACTTCTTCCCGCAACCTGAGCAACCAAGGAGATGTCAAGCACACGTGTGAGTTTAGTAACCTGTTTACTGTAGCATCATCTGTTGCATCTGGTCCACGGGAAATCGCTTACCTTCCCATCTGTGGTGTGTGTGTGTGGTTCTGCATTTAAAACATGTCTGTTACATTTTATCCAGCATTTCTGTCTAGCTGTGGTAGAAGGGTATTCAGGCTTCTAGTCTCTCGTGTTGCTGGAGCTGGAAGTCTCCTGGGTCCTTCAAGTTATGGGAAATGGTTCTATAATAAACCCAGATCTGGGAATCCGCAAGCAGGAATAGGATTCTGGCCCCTGAATGCTTGGGGAGGGACCTGGGTTCCAGCCAGGCTCTGCTGCTTCCCAGCTGTGTGGCCCCAGGGCCGCTCACCCTGAATGCGTGTGCACCTGAGCTCTTTGAAGACTGGAGAACATTTTCCCAGCATAAAGGATGAGGTCTGCTCTCAGTAGCTATGATAATAAATAGCCACAACAATGGAGTCTGCCACACAGCAGGTGCTGGGAGCCATTCTCTTGATGAATGAGAACCCCGCTACTGCAGCTTGGAGGCTTGGAGGACAGGCAGGTGGGTGGAGCTTGTCTCTAGGAAATGTTACCAGTTGGCCCTCGATCACTGCATCCAAGTGACTGGAGCCGGCTTAGCAGCAATCCTCTCTCCAGGTCTGCCCCGTGGACCCAAGCAGGTGAGATGCCTCCTGGCTGTGACTTTACAGGAAATAGGTTCTTGTGTCAATCAACAGAGAGCTACTCATGCAGGAAGCGGAAAGTGGCTTTGTGTGTGTGTGTGTGTGTGTGTGTGTGTGTGTGTACACGCGTGTGTGGAAGGGACATACTTGGGGCACCCGTGAGCACCAGTTCTGAAAAATGATCACCTCAGAGGTTCTCATTGTCCCTCCAGGGGACTCTCTTAACTTAAAAAAATAATCCGCAGATAAACAGCAAGGTCCTACTGTATAACACAGGGGACTATATTCAATATCCTGTGATAAACTGTAATGGGAAAGAACATGAAAAAGAATGTATACACCTGTATAACTGAATCACTTCGCTGTAGAGCAGAAGTTAACACAAAATCGTAAATCAACTATACTTTAATAAAAATTTAAAAAAAAAATAATTTAAGGGTCGGGTACCACTGGCCCCTTAGAAAGAACTAGAAGTCCTGGCAACTTCCTGTGTGGGCTCCTCCTTTGATGGAGCCCCAGGTCCTGGATGAGCCGCTGCATCTGTGCCCATCAGAGGAGAGTGGAGGGGGGCAGCTGGAACTCATGTGGGTCAGGCTTAGAAAGAGGAAGCACAAAACAAAACAAAAAAAAGAGAAAGCAGAAGCAGGGGTATGCGGGAGGTTTTGAATTCCTGGATGAGGGAGCAGGTTTTTTCCCAAGGGTTTCCCCAGAGGCCGAGCCCAGCTAGCAGCCTCCTGGGCTAGGAGTGTGGGGACTCTGCCTTGTAAGGATGGGGTTGGGGTGGGGCAGGGGGAGCTGCTGCCCTGGCTGAAGCCCTTGGAGTTGCCAGATGAGCTAGTGAATTCTGACCTTGATGTGGAAACTGGGGGGTGGGGGTGGGGGTTGCAGGATGATTGGACCCTGTGAAAGAAAGCAGTTCAGTTTGGACTTTTGGGCTGTTGGCTGAAGCTCACAGATGCTTGATTTTCACTTTCTGGATGTCACAAGTTTGGGAGCTCTGTTGTAACTCATGGAAGCCCAGGTAGCTCTTGGAAGGAGGCTGGGATGGGGGTAGCAAGCGTGGAGCTGTATCTTGTCTGTCCCAGAGCTGGCTGCAGAAGGTTGAAAGGTGCTGGGTGGGGAGGAGCCAGGGTCGGCCCCTACAGAGTCTCTGAGGTTATATTCAAGCTGTCGTGTGAATGTGCACTTTGCTGGAGAGAACAGCCATAGTTTCCACTGGATTCTAGATGGTGCCGTGACCTTCAGAAGACAGAAGCTACAGAGAGGGGCAAACTTTTGCAACACCCTTAGCAAGGTTCCTCATTAATAAAATAGGGAGTAGCCTTCCCACATCCCCTGATATCAGCCTCCCAGGCCTACCCCATACTGGGCCTTCCAGCCCCAGACAAAAGGAGACCGCTCTGGCTCCATCCGATGCAGGGTGGGGGACGTTGCATGTCCAGAAGCCCTGAGGTTCTTGGTGACCTGAATGCCTCCTAGTCACCTGCTCTCTGTACATTTGATGAAGGCCTTGCCTTGTGTTAAAGGCAGATGAGAAAGCCACCCTGAGGAGGCAACTGAAATCCTTCTACTCCAGTGACGAGAGCTGTGCAGGGTTCCCTAGAGGTCCACGCCTATTCTCAGGGTGGGCAGGGTCCCTGGGATATTGTCTTAGCTTGCTCAGGTCAGACAGAACAGAACAGCTTAGACAGGGCAGCTTTGAAAGCAGGAATTTCTTTTTCACAGTTCCGGAGACTGGGAGGTGAAACTCGAGATGTCAGCGGATTTGGTTCCCACTGAGGAGTCTCTTCTTGACTTGCAGACATCTACCTCCTTGCTTTGTCCTCACACAGTGGGAGGGACGTGTCTGCAAACCCTCTGATATCTGTTCCTACACAGGCACAATCCTCTTGTGAGGGCCCTACCCTCATGACCTCCTATGATCCCGATTACGTCCCAAAGGCCCCACCTCCAGATATCATCACTTTGAGGGTTAGGACTTCAACAGGTGAATTTGGGGAAGCTGCATCTCAGTCCATAGGAAATACTGTATGTGTTACTTTTATTTATTTACTCCTGGCCACCCTGGGTCTTCATTGCTGCTCATGGGCTTTCTCTAGTTGCGTGGGCATCTCTGGTTGCCAAGCATGGGCTCTAGGGCACATGGGCTTCAGTAGTTGTGGCACATGGGCTTAGTTACCCAGCTGCATGTCTGGAATCTTCCAGATTAGTGATCAAACCCGTGTTCCCTGTGTTGGCAGGCAGATTCTTCACCACTGGACCACCAGGGACGTCCTAATGTTTGTATTAACATCTCAGCTTTCACCAAGGAGAGTTCTTTCCATCATTTCTTCTGCTAGTTAACAGGCCACTATCTTTGCCTCTAAGAATCCAGTTTTGGCTTCTGATATGTTAATTAGTCAGGCCTCTGGTGTCGGTAGGGACAGGACCACAGAAGCATGGTAGGAGCCACTCTGGACTGGGGCCTTTGAGACCACCCTGTGGCGTGGGGCGGATTCTTGACCAGGACAAAGGGCTGAACCTGGGGATGAGCAATGGCACAGTCAGCCGAAAGCAACTGAAAGCCAGGAACAGACAGAGCAGGCTGGTTGCCTGTGGGCGGGGCCTGCTTGTTTACTTCGCCCCTGGTTTTCAGTCCAGGGATTCTGTTTTCGGAGAGCCAGGCAAATAGTAGCATCCGCCTCCTCCCTGCCTCCCGGGGCAGGGGCCCTGTTTGTTTGGCATCTCGGCCGGGAATCAGGGCCCTTCCTGCAGCTCTCTGCAGAGGCATGAGTCCACGCTGCCCTTGTTAATTGCTTGGGTTTTGACATTCCTGACGACTCTGCCCACACAGATGGGTTGATTGCTGGGTCTAATGAGAGGGGGCGGAGCACTCTTTCATTTGTCAGGCACATTCCTCCGACGTGGCCCGGCTGGCCGTGGCTGAATTGTGTCGTGTGATCTTGTTCTGCCTGGCACAGAACGCGGCTGGACGCTTGCCCTACTCGGCCGCGTTCCTCTCTGAGCGCCTGCTCACCATCACAGAGGCTTTTGTTTACTCTGGATTTCCCCGAACGCCAGCACCTCATCCTTCACACACGCAGAGCCGCTAGTGGCACTTTTCTTGGAGAGTTGGCTTTGGTACAACATTTATCACCATCAGCGTCAAACAGGGGCCCAGCCTTTATTCTCTGCTTAGTATTCTTGACCCACTTTGTTTTATAAATGAATCTTCCCGTGGAGGGAGGAAGCTGGGAAGGATGCTGGTGGATGCAAATAACCCTGGGAGGAGGAGGAGCCAGCAAGGGAAACGTGAAAGAGCCTGTCACTGTGCCTCGGTCCACTTTCAGAATTCAAGCGGCCCCCATCTCCCATCCGCCAAACGCTAATGTTGAAGTTCTGAGCCTCACTCCCATAAGTAAGAGAATTCTCAGCTCTTTACTGAAAGACTTGATCCTGTGCCTTGATTTCCCCACTCCTGAAATGGGGATATTATTTCTCACTTGTTATGGTAGTTGCAAAGATTTAAATGGGGCTTCCCAGGTGGCACTAGTGGTAAGGAACTCGCCTGCCAACATAGGAGATGCAAGACGGGTTCCATCCCTAAGTCAGGAAGACACCCTGGAGGAGGAAATGGCTACCTACTCCAGCATTCTTGCTTGAAAAAAATTCCATGGGCAGAGGAGCCTGATGGGCTACAGTCCATGGGGCTGCAAAGAGTCCTGCATGGCTGAGAACACACACAGCCATGCTTAAATAGCTAGAGACTATCTTAAGAAAACATATTTTTTTTAAAGGTTTAAATGAACCAGTATTTCTTGACTTGGTGAGGAGCTTCTCCATGGGAGGAGAAGGCACATACAGATAGCCAGGGAGGTTATTCAAATCCACGTGTCTATCTACCCTTCCCAGTTGAGAATTGTTGACTTAGCATCGTAGAAGGTCAGGACCTTCCTGAACACGGCCTGGCCCTGTGGCTGAGAGCTGAGGTCAGCAAACTGTGGCACGTGGACTCAAGCCAGCCTAACGCCTGGCATTTTTATGACCTGTGAACCAAAACGAGCTTTTATATTTTTCAGTGGTTGGGGGAAAAGTAAAACAGAATATTTCATGACATTGTGAAAATGGTAGGAAGTTCAAACTTTAGCGTTCATGAGTCACTTTACTGGCATACAGCCCTTCTTTATGTGTTTGCCTGTGGCTACTTGTGTCCTGCAAAGTAACTAGCACATAAGTGGTTGAGAAGTTGCAACAGAAACCATGTGGCCGGCTAACACCAGGGTATCTACCCTCTGCCAGAAAGAAAGAGTCTGCCACCTTCTGGGCCTGAGCAGTGATTCTGGAGTCTGAAACGTGCAATAGTGATCATGTACACAGAGTTCTCAGGGCAGCTCTGGTGCCTTGGCAAGTGCTCAGATGGTAGTGATATGTAGTTGTTCAGTCACTCAGTCGTGTCCGACTCTTTGCGACCCCGTGGACTGCAGCACGCCAGGCTTCCCTGTCCTTCACCACCTCCAGGAGTTTGCTCAAACTCATGTCCATTGACTTGGTGATGCCATCCCACCATCTCATCTGCTGTCACCCCCTCCTCCTTTTGCTCTCGATCATTCCTAGCATCAGGGTCTTTTCCGATGAGTCAGCTCTTCGCATGTAGTTGTTGCCACAGCCCCATTCCAAGGACATGGCAGGAAAACACACACACACACACACACACACACACGTCCAGCAAAAGTGTTGAGGGTGAGCTGGGGACCTTCGTGACTCTCCTCCCCTCCCACAGGACAGAGTGGACCTGCTGGAGCAGGTGACCCGGGAGCATGAGTGTTTCCAGGCGAGCGTGGACGAGTTCCAGCTGTGGCTGAAGGCGGTGGTGGAGCGGGTGCATGGCTGCATGGGGCGCAAGTGCCGGCTGAGCACCCAGGACCGTCTCTCGGCGCTGCAGGTGACCCACCGCGAGTCTCTGCCGGAGGAGGGAAGGGTGCTCAGGGCTGGTGGGTCTCTGTTAGGCTTTATTTACTAGGATGGGGCCGGGGCAGCCCCCGACAGCAAAGCATTATCTGACCTCACTTGTCAGTATGTGAGCATAAGGAACCCTGGTGTAGGCACGGAACCTGCAGTGGGGAGAAGCTGGGTCCATTCTGGCCTATCTGACTTCCATGACCTCAAATGTGCTCTGACTTCCACTATAAAGTGAGTGGGGAGATTCTCTTCAATAGTGCCAGGACCACTTTATAATTTTTGCCACAGTTCCACAGCATCTGTATCATTTGTTTGGTTTTCTCCAGGCAAGAATACTGGAGTGGGTTGCCATTTCCTACTCCAGGGGATCTTCCCAACCTAGTCATCAAACCCATGTCTCTCGCGTCTCCTGCAATGGCAGGCAGGTTCTTTACCACTCTGCCACCTGGGAAGCACGTACAAAGGCATATTCGTCAGTAAAAAGGAATAAAATGCTGATATACATGACAACGTAGAAGAATCTAAAAACATACTGAGTGAAAAAAGCCAGTTTCAAAAATTAACTTATTCTATGATTTCAAATAGGTGAAGTTCTAGAATCTTCTGGGATGTTAGACATCCTCTGTATTTTGATAATAATGTGGACTTCATAAGCATGTGTGTTTCTCAAAACTCTTTGAACAGTAACACTCAAGAGCTGCCTAGATTTCCTCAACTTACAGTGTGGCTGCATTGGGATGAGTCCATCATTAGTTGAAAATATTGTAAACTGAAAATACATTTAATATACCTAACCTACAAAGCATCATAGCTTAGCCCAGCCTACCTTAAGTGTGCCTAGAACACTCCATTCGCCCAAAACCTTCTAACACGAAGCCTGTTTTATGATCCAGTGTTGAATATCTCAAGTAATTTATTGAATACTACAGTGAAAGTGAAAAATAGATTGGTTTACACTCATTGCCACTGCCCAGAATCATGAGAGAGCATCGTGCTACTTATCACTAGCCTGGAAAGGATCAAAATTCAAAGTGAGATTTCTGCTGAATGCATATTACTCTCATGCCGTCGTAAAGTCAAACATTGTTAAGTCGAACCATTTTAAGTCAGAGACTGCCTATATTTTACTCCATGTAAATTACACTTCAATAAAAAATGAAAAAAAGATTTTGAAGGTATTTTCAAGTAAACCAGAGTTAAAAGTATTTATTTAGGAAGTTTTATAAAAGTGTTTATATTTTTAAAGTTAAAAGTTGATGAACATTTATTTTAAATGAAGGTTACATCATTGTTATGAATGAAATACCAGTTCTCATTCATAATTAGTAGATAACTATATAAATATATGTAATGATGCCAGATGGGGTCGTTAGGTTCTATTTAGGTCTGTACTTTTGCCAGCTGAAGGCTCCAAGCCTGAGGCTGCCTCTGTCTTTGTTAAAAATGAAGATTAGGGACTTCACTGCAGGTCCATTGGTTAAAGACTCCACACTCCCAATGCAGGAGGCATGGGTTCCATCCCTGGTCGGTGAACGAAGATCCTGCATGCTGCATGATGCAGTCAAAAATAAAGAAATATGTAAAAATTTAAGATAAAATAGGAAGGTTAACAGATGTCAGAGAGTGTTGAAAATAGAGACGTATCCAACAGAGACTTTCCCTTTGACTTAATCAAATAGCTTGTAAATGACATGGGAAGGGAATTACATCCTTAATGTTATAAAGGCAGACAGTCCACCCCTTGGAAAGGTGCCCAGGCTCCAGCCCAGCAATAGGAATTAGCACTTGGCATGATGTTCCCAGGGGCCTTGGGAAACGCAGCAAATGTTTTCCTTTTCCCCTCATGTTTTTTTCCCCCATCCTGTCCCCGCTTTAGGGCATTGCCAATGATTTTCCTAAGGGTGAGGAATCCTTGAAGAGGTTGCAGCAGCAGGCCGTGGGGGTCATCCAGAACACCTCTCCTCTGGGTGCGGAGAAGATCACCAGAGACCTAGAAGAGATGCGGGACGTTCTGGAGAAGCTGCGTGGGCTCTGGGAGGAGGAGGAGGGCAGGTTGCGGGACCTGGTCAAGTCCAAGGGAGCCTGCGAGCAGCAGAGGGGGCAGCTGGAAGCCGAGCTGGCAGAGTTCAAGAAGGACCTTCAGAGACTGGCGGAGGAGGGCCTGGGGACCACGGCCAAGGCAGCGACCGAGGATGAGCTGGTGGCCCGCTGGAGACTCAACTCGGTAAGCAGAGTTTGGTGACGCCACAGGATGATCCAGGTGCCTCAAGGCATCCCCACTTGGAGCTCCTCCATGTAGTGGAAAGATCATGCTAAGTCTCAAGCACACTTGTTCCGGTTTTATTGATTTTGGATCATCTAAGTTCCCTGAGTATAGTAGAAAAATTGAGTGCTTGTACCCATTTTCCAGATGAGGAAACTGAGGCCTAGAGATAATTTTTTTTCCCTCAACATCCCCAAGATGACATGGTAAATTGGTGGGTAAATAAGTGTGTTGGCTCCAAGTTTGCCATTTCCGTGCCTGATAGTAGGATGTGGGGGGACACTTTCTGAGCACAGACCAGGGACTGTGACATCAGAGGGAAGGCTCTCAGTGTAGGGAAGATGAGGTGCAGACACAGCAGGAGCTCTGAAGAGGCCAAGCAGACGACGCCTCTCCTGGAGGGTGGAGTGGGTTCCAACCCAGACACGACATCCGATCAGAGTACCCTGCCCCTGTGCACACCCACCCTCGTGCACACTCGCGAGAGGTTTGGCTTGAGGACAGAGAAATTTTTCAAATAAGGATTGACACCACTCCTTTCTTTCCTTATTACATCAACAGGCTAGCTCATCAGTTCCATTAGGAGAAATACCTAAAAGAAAAGCCCTCAGGCCTTACCTCCACTCCACACTGTTCTGTTTTTTTCTCTTCCTTCTAATATTGCTTATATGTAGACATATTTGTGTATAGATAGAAGCAGTGTACACACACACTTTAGCATCACTCAGCCTTGCAGGAGACCAGATTCACCTCAAGGGTCAACTTGGTACCACGGTGGGAATTGCATCCTCTGTGGGATTGTCCTCCTAGTCACAGGGCAGGGGTGGGGTGGTGCAGCGGTGAAGGGTGAGGACTTGTGGATCAGACTGCCCGGGTTCAAATCTTGGCTTCTCTCCTTGCCAACTCGCTGACTTTGGGAAAAATTGCCTTAATCTCGGTTAAACGTGACATGGACGTGATGATAACAGGACCTGCCTCCCACATTCCTCATGAATGTGTGAAGACAAAGAGTGCTCAGAACAGCAGAGAATTGGCACTCAGGGAGTGTACGGCTTTTACTAGGAGCTCTAGGTGAAGGACAAGGTCAAAGGGTGCAAACTCGGCAGGTGCGGGGGAGAGTAAGTTCTGGAAAGCCCCGGCAACACTCCCCTGTCCTGACAGTCACCTGCCTGTGCAAGCCGCTCAGTCGTGTCTGACTGCGACCTCATGGACTATATAGTCTGCCAGGCTCCTCTGTCCATGGAATTCTCCAGGCCACAATACTGGAGTGGGCAGCCGTTCCCTTCTCCAGAGGATCTTCCCAACCCAGGGCATTGCAGGGGGATTCTTTACCAGCTGAGCTACCAGGGGAGCCCTGTGCCTGGTTATGATTCAGGAGGCCTTTCCCGAAGCAGGAGGCTGAACACATTCCTACAGGCGCTGTCTGCCCCTCCCGATTCAGGTGTCAGTTATGACCAAGATATGGCTAACTGGAAATCAGTGAAAGGGAATTTCAGAACTTAGGAGAGGATTTTACTTCTTAAGCTAGCACTTACGTGGTAAGAAGCACTCCTGCTCTGTACTCGGTGCCTGACAATGGTGGCGGCTCCCTGTTACCATGGCAGCCGGGAAGTGGGTTCTCAGGCCAGCCAGTGTCCTGCCAGAGCCCATTCGCTTTCCATTTCCCCACCCTGCCTCCTGCTGAGTGTGGACCCTGCAAGAGTCAAGATCAAGGTGAAACTCATCACTTCCTGGGACAGCAGGAAAAGGCTGCATCTAAACACGATCGGGGCTTCCCAGGTGGTGCTAGTGGTAAAGAACCTGTCTGCCAGTGCTGGAGAGACGCAGAGATTCGGGTTCAATCCCTGGATCAGGAAGATCCCCTGGAGGAGGACATGGCAACCCACTCCAGTATTCTTTCCTGGAGAATCCCATGGACAGGGGAGCCTGGCGGGCTGCAGTCCATAGTGTTGCAAAGAGTCAGACACGACTAAAACAGCTTAGCATGCATGCACTCAAATGGTTGAGTGGCGTGGTTCGGAGTTGCTGGGTGGAAATATCCTGTTGACTTGTCGACAACAATAACTGCACCTGCAAATCACCTTTAAAAAAAAAATTTATTTGTAGTTGTGGCATGCGGGATCTTCAGTCTTCATTGTGGCATGCAGGATCTTTTTCTATTTTAATTTCAGCATGTGGGATCTAGTTCCCTGACCAGGGATTGAACCCAGGCTCCCCTTCATTGGGAGCGTGGAGTCTTAGCCACTGGACCACCAGGGAAGTCTCACAAAGCATCTTTAGATCACCGTTTCCTTTAGATAAGGTGGGAAGTGTCAGAGGGCTCAGCTCCGACAAGAGGTCCACCGTTTCCCAGCTCCGCAACTGTGAGAAAACGCTTAGCCAGAGATTCCTTGTGTATAAAATGGAGACGCAGAGAACTGTCCTCCAGGATCATGGCGAGGCTTGAGTGAAGGGGACCCCAGAGCCCTGAGCACATTGTCCAGGTTCCCTAGATGTTAGTTATCTGTGTGATTCGGTGCCAGTCCATGGCCACATGGTGAGGTAGGTGATGATAAAGAGAAAGACCCGCTCATCAAGAGTCAACATTATTTGGGGTCACAGAGCGGGAGCAGGGGGCACAGGGGCCGAGCTCTCGGGGCCCCCGTCACCGCCCTATGGGACTGTGTTCCCCAGGCTGGCCCGCCCGCACGGCCCACATTCAGCCCCCTGCTGTCTCAGAACCTCACCCACGCCCTCGGTGTCATCTGTTGCTGCAGGCGACCCGGGTGGCCCTGGCTGCCGAGGAACCGCGGGTGGACCGGCTGCAAGCCCAGCTGAAGGAGCTCCTCGTCTCCCCCCAGGACCCGCAGCCACTCTCGGACAGCGTGGTCGCGGCCATCCAGGAGTACCAGAGGTACCAGGCGGGCCGAGGGCGGGCCTGGACTGCACGCTCAGGGGCCTCTGCCCGTCTGACACCAGCTGCAGCGGGCTTGTGCCTTCTAGCTGCCTGATAGCCAGTAACTCTTGCTCCTCTCAGTGACTGGCTGTTATAGGGTCTCCCCGGGCTCAGGTGCTGACCCCTTTCTGTAATATTTTGCATTTTGCGTTCCAGAAAGAGACCTGAACTTGTGCTAAGTGGCCTTTTCACTCATTTCCATTCAGTCTCCCTGTGCAGCTTTGCACCAGAGACGGGTCTCCTGTGTAATGGTCCAAGGGGAGGGCTTTCCACTAGGCCAGCGTCATGCCCCCACCTGCTGGTGGTGCTGATGGAAGCACCTGGACCCGACTTCAGGCCAGCTTCTACCTCCCCTCAGCCCATGGGCTTGGGCACAGTCGGGGCTCAAGCCTCTTAGCTCAGCAAAGACCAGCGGATCAAATATCCACCCTGTGTGGCACTGGGCACAGTTTGAATTTGGAATCGGTGCCTGTTTTTACTACGTGAGGCTCAGAGGGGTTTGGAACACAGCCCAGCCATCCCCACCTCTGTGCTGTTTTAGTTGCTTAGTCATGTCTGACTCTTTGCGACCCCGTGGACTGTAGCCCGCCAGCCTCCTCTGTCCGTGGGGTTTCCCAGGCAGGAATACTGAAGTAGGTTGCCACTTCCTCCTGCAGGGGATCTTCCCCACCCAGGGATCGAACTTGCAACTCCTGCATTGGCAGCTGGGGTTTTGTTTGTTTGTTTACCACTGAACCACCCGAGAAGCACCCCCGTCTCTGCAGCATCCTCAGCCCCCTGTCTGATGCAGGAGGTTCCTCCAGAAGGAGCTCAGAGAGCTCCTGCCTTGCTGGGTGTCTCTCCCCCCACAATGTTAACAGGCCACCCTTCTGTACCTCCAGAGCTGGGACCGGGTTGCCCCCAGGGTGCTAGTGGGCAGGGGGACAGGGTGGCTGAGGTCTCCCTCTCCTTCGCAGCTCTTGTTGAGGGGGCAGGTGCTGGTTATCTATGACTGGGTGCTAGACATTCTGTATATACCTATGTATATACATATGGGCTTTCCAGGTGGTGCTAGTGGGAAAGAATCCACCTGCAATGCAAGAGATACAGGTTCGATCCCTGGGTCAGAAAGATCCCCTGGAGGAGGGTACTGCAACCCACTTCAGTTTTCTTGCCTGGAGAATCCCATGGACAGAGGAGCCTGGCGAGGTACAGTCCATAGGGTTGCAAAGAGTCAGACACAACTGAAACGACTTAGTGCGCGTGGCATGTGTAGTTGATTTATAGTATTTTGTTAGTTTCCAGGGGTACAGCTAAGTGATTCAGTTACACATATATATCTATCCTTTTTCCGATTCTTCTTGTCGTAGACTATTACACGTTATTGAATATAGTTCCCTGTGCTACACAATGGGCATTGTATTTGAAAAATTATCTGTAGGAATTATTTGGGCCTAGTGTAACGGCATCTTACTCAAGAAGGGATTTTGTTTGCTTTTGTGAGGTGTCGGGGGGCAGGCAGTCTGAGTCTGAGGCCTCCACATATCCTTTTCGAGGTTTCTTTCTTTCCCTGGTCTGGAAGCTGGGCTGCAAGTCTGTTGAAGGACTGGCTTACCTCCAGTGCACTTTTATCTGGAAAGCCTGGGCCTCAGGGTCCCCTGGACACCCCGGCAGTCTATGGAATAGGAAGGTGCTATGCACACGGGTGCTCTGGGGGTCCGGGGGGAGGCCTCGCCCCTGGACTGACCCACTCTCTCCTCTCGGTGCCCCCTCCTCTGTGCTCACAGAATGAAGGCCAAGAGCAGCAGACTGCGCAACGCCGCGGCCACGGAGCTGTGGCAGCGTTTCCAGCGGCACCTCCAGGACCTGCAGCTGTGGAGGGAGCTAGCCCAGAGACTCCTGGATGTCACCGCCAGCCTGCCAGACCCACCCTCCATCCACACCTTCCTGCCGCAGATCGAGGTAAGCCTGGTTCTGTCGGGAGGGATGGTGGGTGCCCCTGGGGGAGACCACCGGCCAAGCGTGGCATTTCGGCCACCCCTGCAGGGAAGGACGTATCTCTTAGGCCTCTGGGTAGCTGGGTAGAGCTCCTTGTAGCAGTCCGGTGAGTCCCAAGAGCACACTTGTAATTATCAGGGACAAAAGTCACCCTCAGTTCTTGGAGGGAAGGTGAAGCCTGGTTCCTGGTGTGGCCCCAGGGCTCTGCCCTGACCTGCCCACGCCCGTTCTCTTCCTGACCCTGCTGCAGACAGTGCTCTGCTGGGAGTCTGAGGATGCCAGGCCGCTACCTTTACTGTGTACCAGTTGGGATGCAAGTGACAAGTGTCAGAAAACCGGACAGTGTTGAGTGAAAGCACAGAGACTTTCTGCTGGTCCCAGAGCTGGCCTGATAACTCAGTGGTATCTTCCAGAACCCAGGCTCTTTCCAGCTCTAAACTGCATCTGCCTTCATGGTCCCAGGGTGGCTGCCAGCATTGCCGGCGTGCATCCTCACTGGTGTATTGGGCTCATGATATACGGCTGTGTGTCCTGATATTTTCAGTTGACACATCTGAGCTTTTCCTCAGCATCCTTTAAAATGGTTCAATAGCATGGCTCAATAAATCACTTTAAATGGATGCAGAATATTCCATTTGGGGGCATGCCCTTATTTATTTATTTATTTATTTTTTAAGTAGGCACAATTAGATTGTTGAGGTTGTTTGCAATTTTCATTGTCATAGTGAATGTACATTTATGTATGTACACTGATTTTTATTTCCGTTGCTACCATTCTCCTCATCTTACTAATGAGGGATCCGGGCCAGAGAGAAGCAAGAGAACGTGTTCAAGGTCTGGCTGCTCGAGAGAAGCAGAGCTGGGGCCAGAATGGTGGGTTATAGAGTCTTGGCTAACGTTCTCAGCCCTGTTTTCACTTTGGCTTCTGGAAACAGCTTTGCGAAACAAGCAGAACGATTCTTATCATTTGACTGTTGAGGAGCCACTTGCTTGAGGTTAACACAAACATTAAGTGACAGGGCTGGCTTTGACCCAGGCCTGTCTAACCCTCCCTGCTGTGTCAGGATATTTCCTCCTGTCCTTCCCACTGGGGCAGAAAGCAAACTGGGACCTTCTTGAGGCAGGAGAGAGGTCCTGTGTTCCAGAGTGGGACCCAGGACTCCCCCTGCAGGACTTTCACTGAGCAGTGTCTTGGAACACGTGGGGCCAGGACTTTGGCTTATTCACCTTTGGAGTCTGTTTGTTGGTTGGGAGTGTGTCTTGCATCCCTCCCACCGGCCCAACTGGGCAGAAGGGATTTCACAGGTCAGGGCTTAAGCTGCCAGCCCTCTCTTTTTTGGCCACACCATGCGGCATGTGGGACCCTAGTTCCCCAGCCAGGAATTGAACCCATACCCTAAGCATTGGGAGTGTAGAGTCTCAACTACTGGACTGCTAGGGACCTCTCTTTTCTCGACTCAGCTTCTGCATCTAGCCTCAGAGCAGCTTGTGGATTGAAAGTGAAAGTGTTAGTCGCTCCATCGTGTCTGACTCTTTGCGACCCCATGGACTGTAGCCCTCCCAGCTCCTCTGTCCATGGAATTCTCCGGGCAAGAATACTGGAGTGGGTAGCCATTCCCTTGTCCAGGGGATCTTCCCGAATCAAGGATGGAACCCAGGTCTCCTGCCTTGCAGGTATATTTTTTTCCGTCTGAGCTACCAGGGAAGCCCTGTGGATCAGCAGAGCTCCGGCCAAGAGCTGGGCGTAGCTGGTGTGTTAGTTCCCCGCTGCTGTAACAAAGCACCAAAAACTGGTGCTTTAAAATAAAAACAACAGAACTTCATTCTCTTAAAGTTCTGGAAGCTGGAAGTCCAAAGTTGACGTGTCAAGAGGCTCTTGCTATCTCCAATGGTTCTAGGGGAGACTCCTCCCTTGCCTCTTCTAGCTTCTGATGTTCCCTGCCAGTTGCTGGCCTTCATTGCCTTGTAGGTCCACCACTCTGATCTCTGCCTCTGTCATCATGTGACCATCCTCCCCCTAAAGATCTCCACAACCTCTTCCCTCTGTGCATGCATCTGGGTCTAAGTCTTCCCTTTCTGTAAGGGCACCAATCAATGACATCATTTTAACTCGATTGCCTCTGTGAAGTCCCGCTCTCCAAAGAAGAGAATACCTTGCAAAGAATACCTTGCATTCCAAGGTAGTGGAGTTGAAACTTTACCATACCTTTTCCCCCACCGCCATTTCTTTTTTGAAGGTCACAATTCAACCCAGAACAGCTGGTTAAATAATAATGGCTGAGAAGATCTATCTTTTCTTGTGCATTCAGTGAGGGTCCTGCTCTGTG
Source organism: Cervus canadensis (assembly GCF_019320065.1). Lineage (NCBI taxonomy): Eukaryota > Metazoa > Chordata > Mammalia > Artiodactyla > Cervidae > Cervus > Cervus canadensis. Next base: position 9,608,154 of record NC_057402.1, read on the forward strand.
TTCAATGCTTTTTAGGCATTTAAGCCTCGTGACAGCCCCACGAGCTGGGATGTGCCTGTTGGTCATTTACCGATGAGGAAACTGAGGCTTAGGAATTACCCAGGTTCTCCCGGTCAGTGGTGGCGGTGGTTTAGTCACTAAGTCGTGTCCGACTCTTGGGACCCCAGGGACTGTAGCCCGCCAGGCTTTGTCCATGGGATTTCCTAGGCCAAGAATAATGGCGTGGGTGGCCATTTCCTCCTCCACTGCAGTCATTGTGCGATCCAGACTCAGGATTGCAGCTCTCCAGCCTGAATTTTTCACCCTTGTGATATTGTGTCTGTGTCCAGCAAAAAGGAAATGAAGGTGGCCGCCTACCTCAAGAGGCTTGGCCTCTGTGTGGCTGATCACAAACTACATACCATCATCAGCAGGTCACCTACCTGGGCTGCGGTCTTATTTCTTCCTCTCCCAGCCCCATGCCCAGCTCAGTATCTCTGTAACATCATCAGATATCAAGTGCAAGGACTCTGACCAGCTGAAGACAAAACCCCTGGCCTCCAGGCTCCTGAGCCCTCGGTGAGAGAAGCAAGACATGTTTACCTCCAAGAGCTGGTTGATCAACTGGTTGCCTGAAGTCAGGCAAAGGGCTTTGGGGCAGGAAGAGTGAGTGTCAGCTGGGAATGTGATCAGGGCAGGCTTCCTGCAGGAGATGGGGCCTGGGCTGTGCAGAGTTCAGGCTACTTGCATAGGAGCCGGCTGACCGTTACACGAGGCTGCGGAGTTCCCTGTTGGTCCTCTCTCTGCCCCATGAGCTCCTGCACATCACGACCCCACTGAGATGCCACCTCCTCTGGGAGGCCTTCCTGAATTCTCTCTGATCATGCTCCCCTAGGCCCTTTTGTTGTTGCTCATTGTTGTTGCTGAATTGTATCCGACTCTTTGCGACCCCATGGGCTGCAGCACGCCAGGCTTCCCTGTCTTTCACTATCTCCTGGAGTTTGCTCAAACTCATGTCTATTGTCTCAGTGATGCCATCTAACCATCTCATCCCCTGTCACTCTCTTCTCCTCCTGCCTTCAATCTTTCTCAGCATCAGGGTCTTTTCCAGTGAGTCAGCTCTTCGCATCAGGTGGCTAAAGTATTGGAGCTTCAACTTCAAAATCAGTTCTTCCAATGAATAATCAGGGTTGATTTCCTTTAGGACTGCCTGGTTTGATCTCCTTGCTGTCCGAGGGACTCTCAAGAGTCTTGTCTAACACTACATTTCGACAGCATCAATTCTTTGGCACTCAGTCTTCTTTACGGTCCAGCTCTCACATCCATGCGTGACTCCTGGAAATAGCATAGCTTTGACTATATGGACTTCTGTCGGCAAAGTGATGTCTCTGCTTTTTAATGTGCTGTCCAGGTTTGTAATAGCTTTTCTTCCAAGGAGCAAATGTCTTTTTAAGTTCATGGTGGCAGTCACTGTCCACAGTGATTTTGGAGCTGAAGAGAACAAAGTCTATCACTGCTTCCACATTTTCCCCTTCTATTTGCCATGAAGTGATGGGACCAGATGCCATGATCTTAGTTTTTTGAACATTGAGTTTTAAGTCTGTTTTTTCACTCTCCTCTTTCACTCTCATCAAGAAGCTTTTTAGTTTATCTTCACTTTCTGCCATTAGAGTGATATCATCTGCATATCTGAGGTGGTTGACATTTCTCCTGGCAATCTTGATTCCAGCTTGTGATTTATCCAGCCCAGGATTTCGCATGATGTACTCTGCATATAAGTTAAATAAACAGGGTGACGATCTACAGCTTTGACATACTCCTTTTCCAGTGTTGAACCAGTCATTTGTTCCATGTAAGGTTCTGACTGTTGCTTCTTGACCCACATTCAGGTTTCTCAGGAGACAGGTGAGGTGGTCTGGTATTCAAAATGTCCAACACACCAACTTGGGGATGGCCCTCTGTTGTTAGTGATGGAAAATCATTGAGTAGAGGATCAGACTGGTTCAGTTTGGGTTTGGCTGCAATGTGTAGAGTCGATCTGGGGGGCAACTGGGAGGCAGCAGATGGTCAGGAGCTGCAGGGGTCCAAGTGAGCAAGTCTGAGAGTGCACCACGGTCAGTGGGAGCAATGGAGCAGAGAGAGATTTCTGACACTCGGAGGAGGCAGCCTTCTTGCTCGGGATTGGTAACAAGGTGGATGTGGGGGGTGAGAAGGGGATCAGACTGACCCTGACATTCAGGGCCTCCCGCCACCTTCCCGCCTGCCTGTTTCTCCTTGCATTCACCGCTTCCTCGGCCACCAGCACAGAGGCCCAGCCTCCCAGGCAGGTGCAGCCAGAACAGGTGCATTCCTGCCCCGGCTTCATCCTGCTCTCCCGTTCACAGAAGCCTTGTCTCCCCCAGGCGGCCCTGATGGAGAGCTCCCGCCTGAAGGAGCAGCTGACGATGCTGCAGCTGAAGAAAGACCTGCTGGGCAGCATCTTCGGCCCAGAGAGAGCCACAGCCCTGCTGGAGCAGGTGGCGACTTCCGTGAGGGACAGAGACTTGCTGCACAACCGCCTTCTGCAGAGGAAGAGCAAACTGCAGGTGAGCCTCGTCTTGGCCCTCAGCTCAGCCCCACTGCGGGCACAGCCCTGTGTCCTGACCCCAGCCCTGCCACTCGCCACTGTGTGGCCCTGGGCATATCCTCTGCTCCACACAACCTCAGAGCCCTCATCTAGGTAGGATTATGGTGGGATCATTCTCATCTGCCTGCCTCCTGCCTCTGCCCCCAAATCCCCTTCTACGCTCATCAAATCAAACTGTCTTCTGCAGAGAGCTGGGGGCCAGTTAGCTGGAAAGATGCAGAGAAAAACACTTGTAAACTTTAAAGCAGCAGAGAGCTGGAAGCTATTTTTGTTGTTATTGTTGTTCAGTTGCTCAGTCGTGTCTGACTCTTTGCAACCCCATGGACTGCAGCACACCAGGCTTCCCTGTCCTTCACCAACACCTGGAGCTTGCTCAAACTGACATCCATTGAGTTGGTGATGCCATCCAACCATCTCATCCTCTGTCACCCCCTTCTCCTTCTGCCTTCAATCTTTCCCAGCATCAGGGACTTTTCCAGTGAGTTAGCTCTTTGCATCAGGTGGCTAAAGTATTGGAGCTTCAGCATCAGTCCTTCCAATGAATATTCAGGGAAGCTATTAATAGTTTTATTAGGGACACTTCTGAATGGCCGCACAAAATCAAAGACATAAGATGGGATGTTGTGGACAGTTTCTTCTTTCAGGTAACAATTATTTGCTAAGCATCTGAGAATGATGATAGTGATGAAGCGATATCTCTAGGACACTGTCCAGAGGCCAGGCACCTGCTGAAAGCCCCACACCCATGGTCTGATTTATTCAATGGAGCAGATATTGAGCATACATTTTAGGGTCTGCAAGGCCTGTGATCTCTGTTGCAGCTTCTGAGCTCTGCTGCTATAGCAAGAAATCAACTGTAAATGAATTGGCGTGACTGCATGTCAATAAAACTTTATTTACAAGCACAGACCTCTGGTGGGACTTGGGATATGTTGTAGGAGATGCAGTTTGCCAGCACCTATTCTAGAAGCAGAACAATTGTTAGGTGAGGACACAGTGATCCTCACGGAGGGGCATCAGATCCCCTCAAGAACTCCAGGAAGGCTTCCTGGAGGGGGTGGTTCCTGAGTGAGTAGGAGCCGGCCAGGAGAAGACTGGAGAAGAAGCAGCCAGTCTGTGAGTGTCAGATTGTGCCACAGGGAGACCGAGGGGAAGCTGAGTTGTGCGCGGCCTGTTGTGTCTCCGCAGAGCTTACTCGCTCAGCACAAAGATTTCGGGGCGACTTTCGAGCCTTTGCAGAAAAAGCTCTCAGACCTCCAAATCCGGGTCCAAGCCGAGAATGGGCTTCGGCGGGACCTTCCTGAGAAACAGGCCCAGCTTCTGAGGTTGCAGGTAAGAGGTCCGTCTGGCCCGAGTCACCTCCACTCAGATGTTCAGCTGTGTGGGAAGCAGCCCTCTTGCAGTAATAGTGGCCAGCCAAGCGTCAGTAAGCCCAAGCCAGAGATTGTGATTCCTCCCAGGCCCCTGAGATCTGACCTTTCATCTCAGCTGAATTTCTGCTGGTATGCCTGATGGTTCCTGGCCTTGACAAGGCCTTTAGCACCTCCAAATGGCTGATACTTGAGCCCAACAAAATGGTAAGCTCTTTGCTTACTCCGTGGTCCTAAAGTCTAACATGAATATTTGCTTCTAAAGTTACTTTGCTAAGTGCTCCTAATGAGGCCAGAGTCCTTCAGTTAAATAAGTGATTTGAGGATTAAGAATAAATATTTTAAAACATATGTACTGTAGGCAGGCTAATCATGAATCATTGTTGGCTGGGTGAGGAGCTTGCTGGTTTTTAAAATGCACATGAAACAACAGTTATCTTTTTAAATCCCAGGCACAGCTCATACATAACTGGGAGTGTTCTTTGGAAGGTATTAAAAATGACGCATTTCGGGGCTTTAAAACTAAAGCTGAGATGCGATTCTCCATAAGAAGAGGTGGTCATCAAGTAGGAGTCCAGACATGAGTCTGTCCCCCAGCGACACCTTCTGGTCTTTAGCAGTTTATTTTCATGGTGTTGCAGAATATTTTCATATCATTTTAAAAATTCTCACCAGTCCTAAGAGTGGCCCATCAGACAGCCATGTGGTGTGGCCCATGGAGTTGGGGAGATCCGCCATCCCTGAACCCTCCCAGTCTTTCGCATTCGGGGTCCCTACCCTGATCAGCATCTACGAGAAGGAGAAAGGATGCTCCACTCATTCCTTCCTCTCCTGCAGGGTTTGCAGGAGGAGGGGATGGACCTGGGGTCTCAGGTGGAGGCCATGAGACCCGTCTTCCAGGGGAACCCTAACCACCAGCACAAAATGGACCAGCTTTCCGCCGACCACCAGGCCCTGCAGAGGTCTCTGGAGGTAAGGAGCCAGGAGAGGGTCTGTGTTAACAGAGACCAGGTCCCTGGAATCTGTCTGACCCTCCTGAAGACTTTCTCCTTCTTTTCTTCCTTCGTTCCTTCCAAGCCTTCTTTTTCGTTCTCCCTTCCTTTCTTCCCTCCCTCATTCATTCATGATTGAGCGCCTCCTGTATGCCAGGCAGGATGCTGGGTCCTGAGAATGGAGGCGGCGTGAGCAGGACAGGGAGGCCCCTGCCTTCCTGGGGTTTAAGTGCCGATGGGTACACGGGCAGCGAGTCAGCAACAAGTTAAACATGCGATTCCACATGTCAGACATACGCGTCCACAAGTGAAACATACAATTCTGCACATGGACCAGAGCACGGACCAGGCCGCACCCACGCGGGGGCCCCCGTGGTGATTGCTGAGTTCATGCCTGGTTGCAAGTTGGGTCCTGGTGGCCGTGAGCTCTGTCTGCAGCGCCCTCTGGTGGCCCCTGGATCCTTCTTATGTCTGTGCTGGACTGATGGGACCACAGGGTGGTGTGGTGGGACCGCAAGGTGGTGTGGGTAGTGGGATGGCTCCTTCAAAACTGTCCTGAGGACAAGGCGGAATGCCTGTTCCAGCCCTACCCTGACGACACTGATTCAGGTGAAGTCCTGGGTCTGCATGTGTAACAAGAGCCCCAGGTGTGCAAAGCCAGCTCTTGGGCAGCCTCAGCTCAGGAAAGCGTTTTGTTTAAGGCAGGATTTTCCACCCTTCCGGACCCTGTGTGCCCTATTTTAAGAACAAATATTTCTGACATTGTCTTTGCAATCCTGAAATTCATAGGTAGTACAAATTACCCACACGATTTACAAATTTAATATAATGCTTTTTCTATTATCAAAAAGAGATAAAAACAAACAAATGATAAGAAAATAATATCTTAATAGTAACCTATAATGGAAAAAGACTCTGCAAAAGAAAAAATATATATATATACACAGATATCTATATAGATGTATGCATATTTATATTGATAGAAATTTAATGAAATCACACCTGAAACATTGTAAATCAACATTGTTGTTGTTCATCCCCGTGGACTGCAGCACGCCAGGCTCCCCTGTCCCCCACTATCTCCCGGAGTTTACTCAAACTCCTGTGCATTAAGTCAGTGATGCCATCCAACCATCTCATCCTCTGTCGCCCCCTTCTCCTCTTACCTTCAGTCTTTCCCAGCATCAGGGTCTTTTCCAATGAATGGGCTCTTTGCATCAGGTGGCCAAAGTATTGGAGCTTCAGCTTCAGCATCAGTCCTGCCCATGAATAGTCAGAGTTGATTTCCTATTCAGCTATACACCAGTGAAAAAATAAAAGAATGCTTTTCAATAAAGTAAGTGCTTCTAGATGGCCAAAGACATAGGAGGCGGTCAGAATATACCCAGTCTATTCAGCTGCAAAGTGAAGTCCACGCCTGTTGTGTTACATGCAGGGGTGAAACGGTTGTGCCACACAGATGCCTGTGTTCAGCTTTAGTAGGCGCTGACTGACAGTCCTCCCAAGTGGTTGTACCAGTTTACACCCCACACTGGTGGTGGATGAGAGCATCCATTGCCCGCACCCTCACCCAGACTTGGTACTTCCCATAAAAGCAGAACAGGCTTAGAGGCACTTTAAACCAGACTTGGTCTTTCCAGAGTCAGTTCCTTGCGCTGTGCAGAAGAGAAGATCAACCTCTCGTGTTCCTCGCTGGCTGGGGAGTCCTGGGGTCCATTTTACTCCGAGGCTCCAGCAGGGCTGAGGGTCCTGCAGGGTAGGGTAGCCGAGGGTTTCAGCCTGGCTCCCCCGGGGCTGTTCCACAGGACCTCCTGGAAGGACGCCAGCAGAGCCTGCGGGAACATTGCACCTTCAACCACGAGCTGCTGAAGCTGCGGCAGTGGATCTCTGTGATTACACAGAAGCTGGAGGCCCACTGTGGGGACACGGCCCCATGGGATGCCCAGTCCCGGGAGGCTGAGGTTGAGGTAAGATGAATCTCCCCACAGAGATGCTTATTCTCTCCCTTGCATCCCAAAGGCAGGTTTGTGGGCGGAGGGTGGTAAATGGTGCTCTCATACTAGGGAGCAGACACCCCACAACCCCAGGACTTAACTTTGTGTGTGTGTGTGTGTGTGTATGTGTGTCCTTTAGAGGCTGCTGGCTGAATTCCCGGAGAAGGAAGCCCAGTTGCCCGTGATGGAAGCACTCGGCCGGCTGGTGATGGAGGCGTCTTCTCTGGAGGGGGCTGCTGTGGTCCAGGGGGAGCTGGAGGAGCTGACCGAGTCATGGAAGGCCTTGAGGCAGCTGGAGGAGAGCCTGCTGAGGTGAGAGGGCCTTCTGGATTGGAGCCTGGTCTCAGACAACCCTCCTTCCCAGCAGGGAGAGCTCAGTCATGTTCCTAGAACAGATGGCTGGGGTTCTGCTGTGTGCCAGGCATGGTGCCAGGCGCCTCCGGGCATCCCCAGACAATTCTAAGTAGAGTCGGTAAGAGCAGGGAAATGTCCCAGCTTAGCCTCCAGCCCCTCCTGGCTTGGGCCTCATCTGCATTGGTAGATATATACACCTTGATGACGGTAACATGAGTCTCAAGCAAGGAACTGGAAATACAGGTGCCCTGGGGAGCTTCTGACCAACCCAAAGGACAGGCACGGGCTTGTGAGGACCAGAAGTCACCTCCCTCCCCAGTTCTGTTACTTTTCCCATGATCCGGGACATCCCCATCTCATCATTACGTTGACTGGGCTGATTTGACTTCTCAGCCTGATCAGAAACCAGCAGCTGCAGAGGACGACGGAAGTGGATTCAGGGAAGAAAATGATTTTCACCAACAACATCCCAAAGACTGGATTTCTCATCCTCCCCACAGATCTTACTTCCCGGCATCGCCGTCAGGTAAGTCCATCTCATGGGCTTCTGAGGAGGGCCCAGATCCGAGTCAGTTGATGGTGGGAAGGTGTCACCAGCAAAGCCCCCTCCCCACCTGGGGCCACATGCTCAGCTCAGGACTGGGCCCTGTCCTGTCTCAGGTGCCACTGGGCAGAGAGACGCTGGGACCCCAGACCCAGGGGTCTGCACTGAGGAAGGTCCTGGGCATCTCTCGGGCAGGCAGGCCCTCATCCTCAGAAAATCCGACTGCTTCCCTTGCAGGGAAGAGAGTGTCAGGGTGTGAAGCTTCCTAGCGGTACTAGACTGCAAACTAAAAGTACACAAGATAGGTATTTTTGGTGCCCTCGTGGTTCAGATGGTTAACAATCTGCCTGCAATGCAGAGGACCTGAGTTTGATCCCTAGGTTGGAAAGACTCCCTGGAGAAGGGAATGGCAACCTGCTCTAATATTCTTGCCTGGAGAATCCCATGGACAGAGGAGCCTGGCGGGCTCCAGTCCATGGCGTCACAAAGAATTGGACACGACTGAACGACTAACACACAACACACACAAACTACATTTTGTAAAAAGAATGAACCTCGCTATATCAAATCATCCATCCCTCTCCTTGACAGGCTTAAAAAAGCAGAAACACAATGAGATGAAATTCATTCCTTGTTCTTCAAAGACAGCACACGAATTAATTCATTCTTCTATTCCTTCTTTCATTTCCCCATCCAGAAAGCTCTTACTGAGTCTTTCTGTGTTCTGAGAACTGTGCTTGGAGCTGGGACACAGCTGTAAATAAAACAGAGATCCTTCCAACCCTCAGAGAATGTAGCATCCAACACAGCTTTTCAGATTGTCATGTGCATCTGGATTATACCAAACTGCAGATTCAGACTCAGTAGATCAGGACTGGGACCCCTCACCCTGCATTTCTACAAGCTCCTAGACGATGCTAAGCCTGCTAGGCCTTGGAGCACATTTTGAGGAGCAGGGAAGCAGGAGCCGCAAGGCAATAGAATAAGGGTTTATAGAACATGTGTTCAAGGAGGCAGGAGACCCAGAGGCCATGGCAGCCTACTGCAGAGTGAAGGACCTGGGGTAGCGAAGCCCTCCCTGGAGAGATAAAAATGAGATGTCCAGGGCTCCTCACGGCTGAGTGGCAGTCAAGGAGAGGCAGAACGGAGTGTGTTCCATGCAGAGGAGACCGTGCATGAAAGACCCGAGGGAGACAGCTCTAATGCCAGGGGCTAAATGTCTGTGGGCCCCAGCTCAGACCTTGGGGCAGGCAGCATGAGCCACAGAGCCAGGCAGGGCCGGAATCTGAGGCTCTCCAGCCACATGGAGTGTGAGAAGCCACTCAGCTGTATAAGTGATGGCGTGGCTGAGTGGACTTGGGTTTTATGTATTTATTGTTTTTATTTTTGTTTATTTTTTAATCGTTGGCTTCACTGGGTCTTTGCCGCAGTGCATGGGCTCTTCATTGCCATGCGCGGGCTTTCTCTAGTTGTGGTAAGCAGGGCCAACTCTTCACTTCAGTGCGCGGGTCTCACACTGGGGCGGCTTCTCTTGTTGCAGAGCAGAGGCTCCAGGCCATGTGGGCTCAGTAGTTGCAGCTCGCGGGCTCTAGAGCCGAGGCTCTAGTAGTTGCGGCTCATGGCTTAGTTGCCCTGTGGCATATGGGATCTTAGTTCCCAGAGTAGCGATCGGACTTGGGTCCCTGAATCGACAGGTGGATTCTTAACCACTGGACCGCCAGGGAAGTCCCTGGACTTGCATCTTAGACAGATCTCTCTGGCCGCCTAACCTGGAGAGGGACAAAAGTGGCAGAAGGTGATCACATTGTAGACATCCTGATAAGGGATGATGCTGGTGGCCTTCAGGAGACCAAAGAGGTGACAGTGAGGAGTGTTCTTGGTCCCTAATTATGTCTACATTGAGTAGAGATGCTTTCCTCATCCCCTCGCCCCCCAGGTGCCTCTTATCTCCCTCTGGGCATCCTCATCCCCCACCTCTGCTCACGTGGAATCCCCAGGACACGTGGCCAGTGGGCTGTTTTCAGAAACTCTGATGCTCTGACCGCGCTGTGGCTTCCTGCAGGCAGGTCTGCTCCGGGAGGAAGGAGGCAGCCTGGAGGGTTACTCCCAGTCCCTGAGGAACTTTGAGCACTGGTTGCAGGAGGAAAATTCCAAGCTGGTTAGAATCATCGCCATGAAAACTGCCACTGCTGAGGACTTGAGGACCAGAGAAACAAAGCTACAGGTTTGTGCCCAAGGAACAGCCCCTTTTATCAGAGGATTTGGCCCCCCAAAGATGTGTTTGCTGCCAAAGAGTTCTCAAAAAAAATAGGCACATACCTAGCTTATGAGCTGTTATGGCTTATGTATAAATAATAGTTTTTTAAAAAGATGTATTTATTTATTTATGGCTGTGCGTGGGCCTTCTCCATTTACAGCGAGTGAGGGCTCCTCTCTAGGTGCCATGCACAGGCTTCTCATTGCGGTGGTTTCTCTTGTGGAGTGTGGGCTCTAGGTGTGCGGGCTTCAGTAGTTGCAGCACTCGAGCTCAGTACTTATGGCTCATGGGCTTAGTCGCTCCGTACCATGTGGAATCTTCCCAGACCAGAGATCGAACCTGTGTCCCCTGCATTGGCAGGCAGTTTCTTATCCACCATACCACCAGGGAAGTCCTAAATAGTTTTAAAATTTTTTGGCTTCCAGTATTATGGGAGAACGATTTATCCATCCATTTAAGCCTCCTGCTGTATTCCCCAACTTGGAAAATACCACCACTAATCACGACTCTTAATCAGTTAACTCTTGCTATGTAACAAGCCATTCCAACAGTTTGTAGCTTAAAAGAACAGCTGTTTATTTAACTCATGATTCTGAGGATTGGCAGTTTACTCTGAGGTCCGCTGGGCAATGCTTCTGATCTTGGCTGGGCTCCCTGATTTATAGACCAGCAGGATGGCTGTACTTCTGGAGGTTGGTGGGCTAGTCTAGATGAGCTTGGGATGGACCACACATCTCTTATCCTCCTATGGATAGGTTGGACTTTCCAGAGCAGGGGCAGGTCTCAGAGAGTGAGTGGGAACATGCAGGCCTTTTTAGGCCAAGGCTAGGGACTGGCACATCACTTCTCCTGTGTTCTGTTAGACAAAGAAAGTCACAGTGCCAGCTCAGATTCCAGGGGAGAGAAAACAGATTCCACTTCTTGATGGGAAGTATTGCAAGACCATATTGCAAAGGGCACGGATGTGGCAAGAGGGTAGAAAGACAGTCCTGCCACAAATCTCTTTCTTTCACTCCCACATCAAATTAGTCACCAGGTCCTTCTTGATTCCACCTCTTGGGTATTTGTTGTTTCTGTTTCCCCTCACTACCACTGTCTTCATCTAGACATGTATCATTTTTGACCTTGACCTTGACAATAGCCTCCAAACTGGCCTCCCTCCTTTCTTTTGCGTTCCCATCTCAGTAATGACTCGTTCTATGGCCAGAGTGACCCTTCGGAATCCTAAATATGACCTTGTCGTCCCAGTAATGAAAACTTTTCAGGATAGAGTTCAACTTCCCAAGTTTATCACCCACAGCCTTTCTCAATCAAGGCCAAACCTACCTCTCTTTTCCCCGATTTTTTCTGAGGTTTACCTTGATACCTTAGAGTTTGGATTTATTTTTATTTTTCTTGCTTGAGATTCAAGCAAGATTCTGGATTCTTGAATCTGTGGCCTGGGATCTTTCTGGAAAATTCTCCAACATTATCTCTCAAAATATGGCCTCTGCCTTGTTCCCTGTTCCCTCACCCTCTGAGATGCCTTTTAAACATACGCTCGCTCTTCTTACTATGTGTTACACTGTCTCTTGTGTACTTTTTCATCCTTTTGCTTTTTCATATTATTTTCCGAATACTTTTTTCTAACTTATCTTCCACTTTACTAATTCTCTCTTGAGTTGTATCTCATTTGCTATTTCACATGGTTATTAAGTTCTTGGCTTTTAATATTTCATTTGTCAGTCCTAGACATTCTCCTTGGTGCTTTTTAAAATCTGCTTTGCCACTTTTCACAGCTTCTGGGGTCCTTGCTGAAATTTTTCAGTTTGTCCTTTCATTTTTTCAACACCAGTAAACATAGTTGTTTCAGAGAGTGTGTCTAATAATTTCAGTATCTCAAGTCAAGACTGTTTCTGTTGTGTACTGTCTCTGCCTCCTCCTCATGAATTCATTAATTCTGTTTGTGTTTGGCTGCACTGGGTCTTTGTTGCTGTTCCTGGACATTCTCTAGTTATGGTGAGTAAGGGCTACTCTTCGCTGTGGTGTGAGGGCTTCTCCTTGAGGTGGTTTCTCTAGTTGCAGGACAAGGCTCTAAGCACATGGGCCTCAGTAGCTGCAGCACGTGGGTTCAGTAGGTGAATCACATGGGCCCTAGAGCTCCGGCTCAGTAGTTGTGTCTTATGGGCTTAGTTGGTCCAAGGCATGTGGGATCTTCCTGGACCAGGGATGGAACCTACTTCCCCTGCATTGGCAGGCGTATTCTTAACCACTGGACCTCCAGGGAAGTCCCAGCTTCTGCCTCTTCTTAAAGTCTTATATCTGTGTGTGACTGCTCCGATTGTGTGCTGGATAGTGTGTTTGACAAATAGGTGCGAGAATAATTTGAGATTAAGAATAATCTTTCCTTCAAAGGGGATTTTGTTTGCAACAGCCAGGCCAGTGCGGGCTTTTATCAGTCTAGAACCACTGAATCCAATTTCAAGACTTGAAGCTCCTTGGACTTCTGAGATGACTTGGCATTGGCCTGCAAATCCAAATAAGGTGTGGGTTTACTTCCTATTCACCATTAGGGGCCTCTGCTAAAGACAGCGGTTTCTCAGAGTCTCCACTTCAGTAGGGCACAGACTTTGACCTCTGTCTCCTGAATCCTGCAAGGCTGCCAGAAGCATAGGTCTGTTTCACAACTATTTTTTCCAGATTAGCAAATATACTAAGTGCAAGAGGAGCACTGGGCTTACATCTCTGCATCTTAACCTTTCGCGTGTCTTGCCTCACTCTTTTTGTTGCTGTTGTTGTTAACACTTTGATGCCTTCAGCTCAGTTCAGTCGCTCAGTCGTGTCTGACTCTTTGCGACCCCATGGACTGCAGCACGCCAGGCCTCCCTGTCCACTGATGCCTTAAGAATGTTTTTAATATTTTGTCCTCAGTGGGAGCTTTGGTCCCAACTACCTCGTCCTCCCAGTCTACCTCCTACTTCATGCTCAGCCACTCCTCTCATCCCCTGCCACCACCACCCAGCCCCAGGCACATCAGAGATGACTTGCAGTCCCCGGGTTAAGCTTCTTTGTTCTTGTAGAGTCCCCACTCCCAAGGGCTCTGAGAAGCTAGGCTGTGTGCTAGCTTCTCAGCTATGGGATGGGACAGATTCTGGACCCCAAGCCAGAATTTAAACTCAGGCTCTTGGACTTAGGACCCAGATCGTATCCTCACATGGCACTCCTTCCCAGGAGTCCTGAGGATAAAAGATGCCATCCCGGGGGAACACAGTACTGTATTCTGATAGAAAAATCTGCCCAGTCCCAACCTCACTCTGCCAGGAGTAAAAATGCCAATAGAAAGACATATTCAACAACAGTAGCTTTTAAAAAAAAATAAACAATTTTAATTTTATATTGGGGTATAGCTGATGGACGATGTTGTGATAGATTCAGGCGTACAGTGAAGAGACTCACCAATACATACACGTGTATCCATTCTCCCTGAAACTCCCCTCCCATCCAGCCTGCCACATAACACTGAGCAGGGTTCCGTGTGCTCTATAGCGGGCCCTTGTCGGTCACCCAATTTCAATATAGCGGTGTGTGTATGTCCACCCCAGACTCCCTAATTATCCCTTCCCCTCATCCTTCCCCCAGCACCAAGTTTTGTTCTTTGTCTGTGAGTCTCTCTCTGTTTTGTAAGTTCATTTGTATCATTTCTTTTTTTTAGATTCCACATATAAGGGAAGTCATATGATATTTCTCCTTCTCTGTCTGACCTTCTTCACTAAGTATGTCCATCTCTGTGTCCATCCATGTTGCTACAAATGACATTATTTCATACTTTTCAATGACTGAATAATATTACATTGTATGTATGTACCACATCATCTTTATCCTTTCCTCTGTCGATGAACAGTGGTAGCTTTTATAAGGATGATAGCTCTTATGTCAAGGCCTCTGGAGAACTTGGTTCTAGAATGCCAGAGGGCTTCCCTGGTGGCTCTGTGGGTAAAGAATCTGCCTGCAATGCGGGAGATTTGGGTTCGATTCCTGGGCTGGGAAGGTCCCCTGGAGAAGGGAATAGCTACCCACTTCAGTATTCTGGCCTGGAGAATTCCATGGACAGAGGAGCTGGGTGGGCTTCGGTCCATGGAGCTGCAGAGTCGGACATGACTGAGTGGCTTTCACTTTCCCTAGTCATACATAGTATAAATCTATGTCATGTGTATAATAGAATGCCAGAGCTAGAAGTGACCATGGAGGTCAGCATGGCAGCTCCTCTTTCAGGCAGAAGTCCATTCTGCAACGTTGCAGAGAGCAATTCCTGGCCTTGGCTTCCCTTTGCACAATAAGATTTCTCTCTTCATGTGTTCTGTTGGCTGCCCCCGCAAATGGAATTTGATTGGCTCCTCCTTACCAACCAGGTGGGGCCTCCTCAGCCATTTGGAAGGTGCACGTGACCCTGTCTTTTCCCTCCAGGAGCTGGAGGCTCGAATACCAGAAGGTCAGCATCTCTTCGAGAACCTCCTTCATCTCAGGCCAGCCCGCAGGTCATCGGACGAGCTAGAGGATCTGCGCTACCGGTGGATGCTCTACAAGTCCAAGCTCAAGGACTCCAGCCACCTGCTGGTAGGTGCTAAGGCTGCACAGGTCCCAGGCCCTGGGGAGACATAGCTCAATCTGCAGCCACTCCACCCCATACCTCGACAGACCAGACCGAGGGGACCACTCAGGGAGAGGCAATGGAGACGCATAGGTCCTAGACACTTGACTTGCAATGTGTCATTTGGCCATTCTGCACCCAGTGAGGCTGAGTTCCAAGAACGACAGCTTTGCTCTGCCAACCTGAAACCTCTATGGGCATCATCCCAATTCAGTGCTCACAGCAGCCGTCCGCCAGAGTAATTGCATCTCCAATTTACAGAAGGGGGGCGAGACACTGTGAGGAGTTAAAAACTCACCCGAGTTCACCCGGATGGATAGCCAGGGGCAGAGCCAGCATCAAACACGCCTTGATGGAGGCACAACAGAGGGAAGCTGGAGTGGGGGCTCGGACCCCTGGGATCGAGGCCGCCTCCTTCACTAACCTGCTTGTGACATTGAGGAAGCAGCTTCCCCTGGGGGACCCCGTGCATGCTGTCACTTCAGTCGTGTCCGACTCTTTGCGACCCCATGGACTGTAGCCCGCCAGGCTCCTCTGTCCATGGGATTCTCCAGGCAAGGATACTGGAGTGGGTTGCTGTGCCCGCCTCCAGGGGATCTTCCCGAGCCAGGGATCGAACCCACGTCTCTTACATCTCCTGCATTGTCAGGTGGGTTCTTTACCGCTAGTGCCACCTGAGAAGCCCCCTAGGGGCCCACCGTCTCACACAAAACAATAACAGCTAGACTAGTAATGAGTGAGTGAGTGAGTGAAGTCGCTCAGTCGTGTCCGACTCTTTGCGACCCCATGGACTGTAGCCTACCAGGCTCCTCAGTCCATGGGATTTTCCAGGCAAGAATACTGGAGTGGGCTGCCATTTCCTTCTCCAAGACTAGTAATAGCCTTTACTAAATGCTATATCCTCATTACAGCCCTATAAAGGAGGTACTGTTATTATCCCCTGAGAACTGATAGGGAAACTGAGGCATGGAGATTCGTCCAGGGAAAGGGTGGGTGAGATGGTCACCAAGGGCCCCGAGGACCCGCAGACCCTGGACTCCAAGCTTTGGGGCTCCAGCTCTGCCGGCCCTGAAAGCAGCCGCATTGGCCACTAGGTGTCAGCCCAGCCGCAGGCAGGTCGGTGCGCCCGTGGCCTTGGCCCAGGCCTTCCCAGACAGGATCCCACCTGGGCCCCAAGTGCGTTAAAAAGCTCATTAAATTGAATCACCTGCTGGTTCAGCCTGTCCAGATGACCAGAAGTTTTAAAGAAACACTCCCCTGACAAAATGAATATTCCATTACAGGCTCTGCTGGGATTTAAGTTTCACTCACTTAACTTCTTTTTTTTTTCCTTTCCCCTTTTCCTCTCCTTCCCTAAAATAACAGACGCAGAGTCCTCCAGGGGAGCCGACTGGATTCCGTAAGGTACCATGTCTGCCGTCTGCTCCACACAGGCTAGAGGGCAGGGCGTCTGGAGGGTTGGTGGGCCTGGGATGCTGGGGCAGGACCCCTGGGCTTTCTGGAAGGTTCCGTGAGGAATGTTCCTGGGGACTCGGCTCTGGGCTGCCCTGCTAGCCCTGGGGGTCCTTGTTCTGCAGGATGCACAGCGCGTACTCAGCTCAGACAGGACACGGGGGTGTGAGCAAGGACACGGTTAGTGATTATGCTGTGACAACAGGCGTAAATCGGAGGGTCCAGGGAGACCTGGACCACTCCAGGCCATTGGACCTCGTGGCCAGCTGAGTAGTAGACGAGCATCTGGGGTTCATGGGGCCCGAAAGAGGAAGGGGGGCTGTGCCAGTCATGTTCAACCAGCCGGTGTCTCCACTGCCAGCCTCTGAGAAGTGCTCAGAGCCCCTTCCTGGGGGCTTGCCGGCCAGAGCCATGGCAGTAAGAGCCGTACTTACAGGAATAATGAGGAATAATGATCGTTACTGTAAATGTACGTGTTGACCATCCACTCTGTGCCAGGACCTGTACCAGATCGTGCCTAGGGCGTTTCACGTCACCGTCCCCCAGACATCCAACAGGCATCATTACCGCCATGCTAGGCATGAAGGAAGCAAGGAAGGACAAGACTGCAGTGACGTGTTTGGTGGAGGCACATGGCTCCTGAGCGGTCTCTGCCTCAGGCTCTGAGCCCACTCTTGCCCTTCCACACGGTGCCTTGGAGAAGGCATCCCTGGGCCTGGCGGCTCTCCCCACTTGTGGAATGGTCCAGTGTACATTGGCGTCCCCGCTGCCACCTCTTCTGAGAGCAGGCTTGCTTTGGAGGGGTTCCAGTTTGAACTTGTATTTGAGTGCTTTTGGATGCACTGGGTCTTGGTTGCTGTGTGCGGGCTTTCTCTAGTTGCAGCGGGTGGGGGTGCTCTTGAGTTGCGGTGTGTGGGCTTCTCATTGCAGTGGCGTCTCTTGTTCCAGAGCATGGACTCTAGGCTCCTGGGCTTCAGGAGTCACAGAGCGTAGGCTCCATAGTTGCACGGGCTTAGTTGCTCTGCAGCATATGGGATCTTCCCAGATGAGGAATGGAACCCATGTCCCCTGCACTGGCAGGCCGGTTCTTATCCCGCGGACCACCAGGGAAGTCCTCTGAGAACAAGCTTGTTGTCCTGCCAAGCACTGGCTCATGACGACATAAGCCTCTGGCGTGCTCTGCTCCCAAGAGCCCCGGTGCCTCGAGATGTCTCGGGCCGTGGAGTCTGTGTCCCCAGGGGCTCTGCCCACCCAGAGGTCTTGGTCTCCAGCTGGTGTTCATGTCTCCATCTGCAGGACAGTGTGTGTCCCCAGGACAGGATGTGCTCTGGGCCTGGTGGGCAAGTCGCTTTGACTCTGGGGACTTTCTTTCCCCATCTGTAAAATGGAACTATCAACGCTGACTTTATTGACTTCATGAACGAATTTTGAAGATCATGTGAGCTGCTGTTCCTTCTTGAGAGGAGAGCCTGAAGCCCCTGTTGCCCCTAATTTAGAAGAGCAAAGCGCTTCTCGTGAAGGAGGAGAGTGCATCAAGAAGGCTGGGTCACCACACAGCCCAGCCTGTGACTCCTGGTGGCGCCTGAGGGCCCGGGGCCACGTGTCCAGGCTGCCTCCAGCTCCTGCCCGTTAAGCCCCACTCTGGTTGGGAGCCCCCATCTGAGTAGCTCCCAGGCCAGAGTTCAGGGGGAGTCCTTTCTGGGCCCCCTGGTGTTTTTGAGTGGAAGGGTTGTTTGGCTGGCTGACACCCGCCCTCCAGGGTAGGCTCCCGTCCCTGGCAGCCTGTCCAGCTTCATACGGAGTGCTCACGGCTCTGTTCACTGCCTGTCTCCTCAGTCACTGATTCACTTCACAGATGTTTACTGAGCTCTGACTTTGTACCAAGCACTGTTGCAAGTACCTGGGATAGATTCCCAGAGCAAAGGCCTGCCGGGGTAGACTGTGCATACCAGCGGGATGGGCAGGGTGGAGGGGGGAATGGGAGAAAGGCGCTCCCCACAGCTGGTGTTGCCCAGCACAATAGCACGTTTCTGGCCAAGGAACGTCCGAGCATAGCAGTGGCTTGCGGTCTTTACAGCTACAGGTGTGTCTGTTTTTTTTAAAAATAATTTTATTTATTTATTTTTGGCTGTCCTAGGTCTTCATTGCTGTGCAGACTACTCTCTAGTTGCTGTGTGCAGGCTTCTCATTGCAGGGGCTTTTCTTGTTGCTAAGTACAGACTCTAGGGCGCACGGGCTTCAGTAGTTGGGGCTCGTGGGCTGTAGATCACAGGCGCAGTAGTTGTGGTACATGGGCTTACTTGCCCAGTGGCGCGTGGGATCTTCCCTGTTCAGGGATCGAACCTGTGTATCCTGCCTTGGCAAGCGGATTCTTCATCACTGGGCCACCAGGGAAGCCGCAGATGCAGGGTTGATCTTATCTATGGCTGGCAGATGTTGGACTCCATTTTGTGGGATATGCAAAGCAGGCCGGCTCTAAATGGCCCCCAAATCTGCTTATTCAGCTACATTTAAAATCAAACGGATGTGTGAAAGTTTTGAGTTTGGTGCTGGCTGGCTTTTGAGCTCTTGGGTCTCAGCTCCCTGTGAAGAAGCAAGCAACCCCAGAGGCCATTATTCAGAGGCCATCTGGGGCCCCTTTATATCACAGCTTGTTTAAGCACAGATTTCTGGGTTCTACCCCAGAGTTTCTGATGTGTTAGGTCTGGGGTGACCCGAGGATCTGCATTTCCAGCAAGGTCCCATGTGATGCTCTTGCTGCAGCCCTAGGGACCAAACTTGGAGAATCGTTGCTTTATGCTCTTGATTTGCACCCAGGATCCACCATTAGTGTGTGCTGCCCTTTGCAAGGCTCTTAACCATGGTTTTCCAATGAATGAAATGCGGGTCCTCAGAGCTAAGAGTTCTTATAAACCAGCAGTTTCTGAATTGCTTTATAAATGAGGACCTGGATGCTAGCAGACAATGTCCTGCTTCTCTTTCAGACGGAAGACAGCTAATGCCACTTCTGGGAGTGGAGATGGGGGTGGGGGTGGAATCCTCCCCTTGGTGTGGTTCTCACGTTGTTTGCTGGAGGGGGGGGGTATGCACACATGTGCAGGTGTGCACAGACGCACGCAGGTCTGACAGGTAGAAACTAGACACTGTCTTCTGGGCTTGTAATCTTGCCAACTTAAAAACATTTAGTATGTTATTTTTAGTCCAAAGGGAAGGGGGGAAAAAAAACCCTGCTCCAAAGCTAATTATTTATGAGCCGTTGGCCCTCCACGCTTTTTTTTTCTCTCCGCGCCCCAAGCCACTGAAAGCTCCAGCTACGTCAGTGGCTTCAGCCTGCTTGTTTATATAAACAGAATAATTAAGATTTATTAAACTTGCAGCTGCCTACACACTTGCCAGCTCCGTGCCACCGGATATGTCTGCCTGCAGCTTTCAGACGCATGAAAGGTCAATTGCTTTTTGAGTTGCGATTGGGCTGTGAGTCAACTGAATTCCTGCCTTGGTGCAGGGGAGCGGTCCTACCTGAGTCAGCCTTCGAGTTGAGGAGTGGATTCACCAATGTTTGCGTTTACTGGGGTGAACTAGGCCGGATCACAGGCCCCTGTGCAGGCGTGGAGAGCAGATGCCACTATGCATCCCGTGCCGTGGGCTCTGGGAGGTGGGTCCAGATGGGGAGAAACTGGAAATCGACATTTTATTCATTTGGCCATATTGCACAGGTTTTAAGACTCATAGTTCTTCACGTTTTCACATCTTTGGAGTTGCCGTTGTTAGTTGCTCAGTCGTGTCTGACTCTCTGTGACCACGTGGACTGTAGCCTGCCAGGCTCCTCTGTCCATGGAATTTTCCGGTCAAGAATACTGGAGTGGGTTGCCATGCCCTTCTCCAGGGGATCTTCCTGACCCAGGGATGGAACTGGGTCTTCCGCATTGCAGGTGGGTTCTTTACCGTCTGAGCCACCAGGGAAGCCTTTGCTATTATGGTCGGTGAAGGATTGGAATTTGCTTCCGTCTGCCACCCAGAACACTCTCCACGTAAGGTTTCTTTAAATTAAAATCTCTGCTTGAGGGTTGGATTTTGGAGGTTTTTTTTGGCTGCGCCATGCAGCATGTGGAATCTCAGTTCCCCAACCAGAGATGGAAGCCCCGCCCCCTGCAATGGCAGTGGGAGTCTTAACCACTGGACCACCAGGGACGTCCCGCGGGTTCTGTTCTCTTTGTTTTCCTTTGGACCACACCGGCTGTGCCAATTTAGATGACCCAGCTCTGGGAGCTCTGGCCTCCGGTTCAAGTTCTCAGGGCAGAGTTTTGTTTCCCGCCCTCTCCGGGTGCCAAGATAAGACCTGGGATTTCCTCGTTTCCCATTTCAGCGTGGGGAAGATTAGCCCTGAAGGTGCAGCTCTGCGGTGCCCCCGCCTTATGTGGGGTCTCCAATCAGATGCTCCATCTTCACTGTTGGGTTTTTTCCTCCTTAGTGGTGTATAAAATAATAGTGCTCCTCACAATGAGCCTGGTAGAGCAGATGGAATATTGTAATACCGAATCTAGGAAAGCAAGCACTAGGGTTTTCCATGTTAGGCAATAACTTTCTCTCACAGTCGCTGCAGTGTTTTTTTTTTGTTTAAATATATTTATTTATGCTGGAGAAGACTCTTGAGAGTCCCTTAGACAGCAAGGAGATCAAACCAGTCCATCCTAAAGGAAGTCAACCCTGAATATTCATTGGAAGGACAGATGCTGAAGCTGAAGCTCCAATACTTTAGCCACCTGATGTGAAGAGCTGACTCATTAGAAAAGACCTTGATGCTGGGAAAGATTGAAGGCAGGCGGGACGAGACGGGGATAACAGAGGATGAGATGGCATCACTGAGACAACGGACATGAGTTTGAGCAAGCTCCGGGAGATGGTGAAGGACAGGGAAGCCTGGCGTGCTGCGGTCCATGGAGTCACAAAGAGTTGGACATGACATAGTGACTGAACAGCAACAATTTATTTATGTCTCTCTTGGGTGTCAGTTGCAGCACACAGGCTTCTCTCTAGTTGAAGTGCTCAAGCTCAGTCGCTGGGGTGCACAGGCTTATTAGTTGCCCCATGGCATGTGGGATCTTAGTTTCCTGACCAGGGATTGAACCCAGATCCCCTGCATTAGAAGGTGGATTCTTAACCATTGGACCACCAGGGAAGTCCCTGTTATGATGTTTTAAAAATCATCATTATCGGGACTTCCCTTGTGGTCCAGTGGCTAAGACTCTGCACTCCCAGTGCAGGGGGCCCAGGTTTGATCCCTGGTCAGGAAACTAGATTCCCCATACTGCAACTAAGATCTGATGTGGCCAAAAAAAAAAATCATCATTATTAACTGGAGTTCATAGTTGACATTAGGGTGCACTTTTTGTGTGGCGTGTCCTATGGGTTTTGACAAGTGCATAGTGACATTGCAGACCAGTGTCACTGCCTTACCCTTCTCCCCAGCGCTTCCTCTTTACCCCTCTGCCCTCCCCCAGAGCCCCTAGCAACCGCTGATCTTGTTACTTCTTTCATTCAGCAATAGGCACTTGAGTTTCCTCTGTGTCTTCTTGCGGCTAATATTTCATTTCCTTTTACCACTGAATAACATCCCTCTGTGGGGATGTACCATTCACAGTCTGTTATAGCCTTTTCCCCTCAGTCCAGGATCCGGTCTAGGATCACACATTACACTCAGTCATCACACTTCTTTAGTTTCCTCTCCTGGGACCAGTCCTTGGTTTTTCTTGACCTTGACCTTCTTGAGTACAGGCCAGATATTTTATAGAATGTCCCTCAGGTTTTGGGTTTCTGGGGTGTTTCCTTGTTGTGAATTTCTGGAAAGACTGTTCTAGAAGTGATGCTGTGTTCCTGGTGCATCTTATTGGGAGAGTGCGATTTCGATACACTTCCCCCAGGAGTGGAGATGCTGACTCGGATCACGTGACTCAGGTGGTAGCTGCAGGGATTTCTCACCTGTGAAGCTGCTGTCATTTCTTTTGTAATGAGTCCTAACTGCCCAGCGACCCTGGAAATACAGCACCTCTTTCTTACATGGTCGCATCCTCTAGCTTCCCCAGGGCCTCTTTCCCTCCCATGACTCACTCTTTCCCTGACGGTTCCTTCCCGCCAGCTTTGGTCCCCGACTCTAGGCCTCTCACACTCTCTGATCCGTTTCTTGTCCAGATCTCTCCTTCCCAGCTTTAGTCCCAAGGCCCAGACCCGAAGGGAATCAACTTGGGAGACTGCTCGGACTCAGCCTGTCTGAGCTGACCTCACTGTGTCCCCTGTGTCCAGCCAACCCCAGTCTCCATATAAGCAAAGCATCCTGACTGCACAGTCTTCCAAGCTGGATGCCTCTGGGTCACCCAGGACCGTCACTGACTTTAGTTCTGTCCTAGACTCAGGAGAGCCTGGTCGTGCATGGATGTCAGATGAGGAAAGATGAGGGAAGGAAAGGCAGGGAGGGAGCCTTGTGTCCATATATCTCCTGCTGAATGGGGCTGCATTTTTGTTTGAGTAATGACAAGAGCACCCCTCGCTCCAATTGTTTCATCCAGAGGTTCTTCTCCTCGATGAACCAAACTGCCTCCAGAAGGCCAGCTCAGATGGTCTCACCGCCATCTGGTCAAAAACCAAGCCATGCGTGTGAACTCAGTTACCCAGTCATGTCCAACCCTTTGCAACCCCGTGGACTATAGCCTGCCAGGCTCCTTTGTCGATGTCCATGGAATTTTCCTAGGCGAGAATACTAGAGTGGGTTGCTCTTTCCATCTCCAGGGGATCATCCTGACCCACCCAAATCTCCTGCATCTCCTGCATCGGCAGGCAGATTCTATGTCCCTGCACCTCCTGAGACTCCCCAAAACCAAGCCAGGAGGCTGGAATAACACAGTTCTGTGGCCTGACCATCACATGCAGAGCTGCCCCCGAGGAGGAAACAATGTTAACTCAGCCCCACCCAGCCTCTACCATTCTGTCCCTGGGTGGGAGCTCTCCGCAGCCTCTGAGCCCTCCTGGAAAGTGAGTTTGGGCTCTAACTCAGTGCTTCGGCACCAAGAACTTAGTGAAGAAGATATTCAAAGTGATATTCAAAGATATTCAAAGCATCAGGGAGATGCCCCTTCTGGGTTCTAGAGGAAACCCAGGGAGGGGGAGCCAGCCAGCTTGTGGCTCCGCATCAGTGAAAGGGACCTTGAGGGACTGAGCTCATTGCTAAGTGAGAGTTAGTGATGGTCACTGGTGGGGCCCATCTTGAATTGCCAGAGAAAAGCTGGCCCCTGCCTGTCACCTTGAGCTCTTGGCACTGGTCTGGAGGCATCTTTGAGCTGGAGAATGAGGCCCAGCCAATCCCGGGAAAGACCCTGAAAGCCCAAGTGATGATGCCACGTGACTTTCATACTCAGGGCCCCAGGTCAGGGTGAAACCAGCTTTAGTCGAGGCCCAGGGGGACTTTGGTCATTGTTGCTGGTATTTTAAAAATTCATTCATTCATGCATTTCTGTCTTTGCTGGATCTTTATTGCTTTGCGTGGGTTTTCTCTAGCTGTGACAGGCAGGGGCTCCTGCTCATTGTGGTGCACGGGCTTCTCACGGCAGCAGCTTCTCTTGTTGTGGAGCACAGGCTCTAGAGCGCCGGCTCAGTAGTCGTGGTACACGGGCTTAGCTGCTCCACAGCATGTTGGATCTCCCTGGATCAGGGGTCAAACCTGTGTTCCCTGCATTGGCAGGCAGGCACCTAACCACTGGACCACCAGGGGAGTCCTTGCTGCTGTTTCTTATGAGAAGTGCCATGTAGGGTGGTAGAAGGAGCCGTGCTGACGGTTTGAGCCTGTCCCTGTGGCCTTGGGCTGCTTATTTCCTGTGGACTCAGTTTCTTCCTCTGAGAAATGGGCACAGGGTACCTCCAGAGCTGGGCAGCAGCTCAGGAAACCCGCGCGCGTGGAGGTGAGCTGAACGTGGGGCTGGAGCATGCTTGGTGTTGTTCATTAACGTGTGGAGTCCAGATGTTCTGGGGGAGCCATCGGGATGGTGCGGACAGTTCACAGACAGGTCAGTGGGTGTGAGCCTGGTCACATCACGGCATCAAGGGAGGAGCAGACCATCAGATGCCCAGGAAGGGAAAGAACCTTTTATTTCATTAATCGAGCAGATGTTTACCGAACATTGCTGCAGATATAGCAATGGATCAAACTAGTGTAGACCCTGCCTCCAGGGAGTGAAGGGGAACACAGACTTTGAAATCAGTAACCCAAAGGAAAGGTGTTGGCCCATGAGAATATGTAAAAGGACTTTTTTTTTTTGGTTAAGAGGCAGGGAAGTTCCCTCTGAGGAAGTGACTCACAAATTGAGATAAGAATAATCAGTAGGAGTGAACTAGATGCATTGGAGAAAGAAAGGAAATGGGTCTTCCAGGGGAAAGTGTAAGCTTTGCAAAGGCCCTGTGGTCAGAGGATGTGAGGGCCTTTAAGGGGCCAGGAGGGGGTGTTTAGGGAGAGCAGTATTTTTCTCTCTGATGGGGCCAAGGAGGCTGACAATATCTGGTCCTTGGAACCTGGGTGCAGGGGAAGCTTAGGGGGCTTGTAGAAGCCACCCGTCTGCCCTGGGTCCCATCAGTTGGAGGTGGAAAGGAATGAGTATTTGCCGAGCACCAACTATGCATATGAGCGTCACCTGTGCTGCCTCATTTATCCTTGTGATTCTGGTAGGCAGATGTCAGGCTCCCTTTGCCTCAGTAGAAGAAGCCTCTGAGGCTCAGAGAGGCTGAGTGACTTGTCCTAGGCCACACAACTAGGAAGTGACAGGGCCAGGCTTAGAACCCAGGACTCCAAATCATTTCTTTTCCCCACATCCTTTTTCATCAATGGCAGAAAATTCAATCACCCTTACTGTGATAAATTCTTCTTGCCAGGATTCCTCAAAACTCTAGAGCCCCAGGCTCATGGGAGGTATTGAAGGACTCAAGCATTTAATCACCCTCTGTAATATGACCTGTTCTCCCCCCCCCCCACCACCACATGCTGTCGACCCTCTACTTCCACACCCTAAGCCGTGGGGAATGTCCTGAGGAAGCCCCTTCTCTCTTTGTTGTTCCGTTGCTCAGTTGTGTCCAACTCTTTGTGACCCCCTGCATTGCAGCATGCCAGGCTTCCCTGCCCTTCACCATCTCCTGGAGTTTGCTCAAACTCACGCCCATTGAATCGGTGATGTCACCCAACCACCTCCTGCTCTGTCTTCAATCTTTCTCCTCCTGCCTTCAATCTTCTCCAGCATCAGGGTCTTTTCCAATGAGTTGGCTCGTCGCATCAGGTGACCACAGTATTAGAGCTTCAGCATCAGTCTGTCCAGTGAATATTCAGGGTTGATTTCCTTTATTTGTTTTTGGCTGCATCGGGTCTTAGTTGCAGCATGCAGGGTCCTTTGCTGCAGCACATGGGCTTCTCTCTAGTCATGGCACATGGGCTCCAGAGTATGCGGACTCAGTCGTTGCAGCTCATGGGCTCAGTTGCGTGTGAGATCCTAGTTCCCTGACCAGGGATTGAACCACATCCCACTGCATTAGAAGGTAGATTCTTAACCACCGGCCCTCCAGGGAAGTTTCAGCCCCTTTCTCTCTGTGGATAGTTGTAACTGCACAGAATACATGTAGTACTTTCTGTGGGGAAACTAAGGCACAGAGAAGCTCCCAGATCTGAGAAGAGCTGAGATGGTCAATTTCTTTGTTGGCTTCTTAGACAGTAGTTCATGCCTATTTATGTGTGTGTCTGTGTGTAACTGTGTCTGTGTGTGTGCACGCACATATGTGTTTTCTAAGCATGTGATAATACTATTAAAATGTGCCTTCTATTTTAAAGGGGATTTTAGAATCCAGGTCCCTCCAAGTGAAGATGTGAGGTCTAAGTGAATAGACACATGGCAGGCGGCAGCAGTCCTTGAAAAAGACCACTCCTTGTCAACACTTGTAAATGCAAGAGAACTTTGGACCGTCAAAGACATTTGCCCCAGATGATTGTGGCCAAGGCACAACCCTCACTTACATAAGCAAGGTAGTAGCTCTGAGCAGGGAGAGGCAAACAGAAACAGGACCCTCAGACACAGATCTCCACTGACTGCCAAGTCACTTCAGTCGTGTCTGACTCTTTGTGACCCCCTGGACTGTAGCCCGCCAGGATCCTCTCTGTCCATGGGATTCGCCAGGCAAGAATGCTGGATTGGGTTGCCATTTCCTTCTCCAGGGAATCTTCCCGACCCAGGGATCGAACCCATGCCTCTTACATCTCGTGTATTGGCAGGTGGATTCTTTACCACTAGTGCCACCTGGGAAGTCCACCTCTGCTGGGGAGACCATTAGTTATAGGTTTTCAATTGTAGTGTGAACCTAGGTTAGGGTGTACCTACATCTCACCATCTTTCGCTCTCCTGGGTGGGTCAGAGATTCGGAGTCGGGCAAAGTCAGCATGAAATGTCAAGCAGTCAAGTTAGAGTACCCACAGACTGAGGCATCAGTAGGCGAGCCCCATTGCCAAGGTCAAGAGCCCTTGGCAGCCAGATCTGACCCTGCTGGTCAGGGTCAGACTATGGGAAAGTCTGTCTCCTCTGTGGCCATCATGCAGCTGTTTAAACGACTTACTACACACACACACGCACACGCTCCTGAAGTCACTGCTGAGATAAACCCAGCCAGGAGTGCTTTTCCATTGTGTGGGTTATAGGAAGTCTGTTTTTTCTGTTTTTTTTTTTTTTACAAAATCAGTGTCTGGGATCTTTGGTGAGTGAGAACACCCGAAGTTGGAGGCATAGGGTCAAGTGTTATCAACCTGGAGGAGATAGCTGGGGCAGGAGTATGGGTGAGACCGTCCAGGCATGAGGGAGAGAGGCGGAAGTGCTCAGGTCAGAACATCCCAGGAACACCTGTGTATTTCCTATTACCATCATGCCCACCACACCACCACCATCACCATCACTGCCATCATCCTTACCAGCATCATCACCACCATCATTATCGTCATCTGCACCAGCATCATCACCATCAGTATCACCCTCCTCAGCATCACTGATACATCAGCACACACACCGTCATCAGCGTCACTGTCATCACCATCAGTATCATCCCCCTCACCAGTATCAACACGGTCATCCTCGTCCTCGTGGCCATCATCAGTATCATCATCATCATCACTTGACTTGATACCCTGGAAAATGACTCCTTGGTTCCTCACGGAGCTAGTAGATATATTCTATAATAATAGTACTAGTCATAAGATCATATATACTTTTTAATTTGTGTATAAATATACTTTGCTTTGAGTCCTTGCCAAAACCTGGAAAACAGAGGTAGGTGTTTTATCCCCATTTTGCAGAGGAGGAAACTGAGGCTCAGAGAAGTTATTGACTTGCCCAAAGGCACATAGTGACTGTGGGACAGTCTGCACTGGAGCCTAGATGGCCAAGTTCCTGAGAGCTGGCACCTGCCCTGCACCATGCTGTCCCTTGACGGTGGGGCCTCCACTTTATTGAGTGGCCAGCTCTTGGCCCTGCACTCCCATGAAGCTACAACTCAGCCAGTCCCTCAAGAATTTGGGTAATATCCTTTGGCTGCTTTCATGGATATTGCCGCAAAGAAACCCATTAGGTATTTGGACATGTGAGGTTGTTGATGATGAAGATGGTGATGAGGAACAAGGAGAGGGAGGAAAAGAAGAAGAAAGAGGGAGGGGAGAGGAAGAGAAGATGAAGAAAGTGATGCTGGAGAACACAGTGATGAACCTGGTGGCAACAATGGTGATGGTGGTGGTCATGGTGGTGGTGGTGATCATAATGATGATTATGGTGGCGATGGTGGTGACCATGACTTAGATAGTGGCAATAATTTTTGTTTTCTTTTATTGTTATTTTTTCAAACCCTTGTGTTAAGAGCTGACTTTCCCCCCCCTTGAATGTGTCTTCTGTAACAGATGAGGGGACAGCCTCCTTTCACCAGCATCCCCTTTTTCCTGGGAAGAGGGAGGCTCTGCATTGGGGTGCATGGTGAGCCCAAAGGACCACTGGCTATCCAAGGCCAGGTGGGGCCCTGCAGGGCTGTTGTATGGTCTTGCCTGGAAGGGATTCTGACATAGAGGTCTTTAGTCATAACCTCACAGATGGTAGCTTCACCCCATTGGCCAAACTCATACACCAAAGAAGATGACTACAGTAATGATGCATAATAATAATGGCAGCAGCTTTGAGCCCCTCCTATGTGCCAGGCTCTGTTTCACTGAATCCTCACAACACTGTCAGGTAGGTACCGATGAGAAATCTGAAGTTTAGTGAGGTTGAGTGACCTTCTTCAGATTCACACCCAGGATTCTTATAAACCAGGCAAAGATTTATGTGACAACGGACAAAACCTGTAACTGTTTCATCCTCTTCCCCTCTTGCCTTGAGTGGTTTGAGAAAACTAGAGATCTTTGTTTCTGGGAGAATGGACGTTAGCCCCGCTTCACAGATGGGAAAACCGAGGCTGGGTGCAGTTGGAGAGTCAGCCCGGAGCCAGTGTGGCTCCTCACGTCGCCCGCGGGCCTTCCCCTTCCCTCCCCTCCCGTGCCGGCCCCGAGCCCCCAGCCCCGAGCCCACTCACGTCTTCCACTTTGGTTTTGCAGACCGCGCGGTGGCGAGGGCTCGGCCCCCTGTGCCGGAAGGTGTGCTGCGTGGCGCTCCCCCTGCAGCTGCTGCTGCTGCTCTGGCTGCTGCTCTTCCTGCTCCCGGTCGGGGAGGAGAACCGCAGCTGCTTCCTGGCCAACAACTTTGCCCGCTCCTTCACGCTCATGCTCCGCTACGACGGCCCCCCGCCCACCTAGCCCCCCTCCCCGCCACCGGGGGCGCTTGGGGGACGCTCCTCTCCAAACTTCCAGCAGCCCCAGCCTCCTCTGGAGGATGCTGGGGGACCTGGAAGCAGAGGCAGGCCAGAGCCCGCTGGGCTGCATCCCTGTAAATACTCTATCGATGTTCCCAGAACAAAATTACTTTTTTATACAGTATTGTCTCAGTCTATTTATACTAAATGTGTACTATGTGTGACTTAGGGGATAATGCATAGCCATCTTTTTTTATATGCTCAGTATGTATCATTTCACATATGACCTCTATTTGTCATTGGGAAAATTCCCAGCAGTGTTTTTGTCCAGTGGGATCTTGTAGCATTTTGGCCTTGGTCTGCAGTCAGCCCTGGAAAGCAGGGACAAGAACATGTCGCTTGTATGGCCATCTCCTATCCAGAAACCAAGCCCCACGTCCAGATGTTCGTGAAGAGGACTCTGAGCCGTTGACGCAGAAGAACGGCCCTGGCCCTCACTCAGAGCCCAGGGACTCTTGGTCCGGGCACAGTCAGAGCATCCGTGCTTATCTAGACTTCAGAGTGACTGCAGACTAGATGCTGTGGGTGAGAAGCAGAAAAGGGGCTGATTCCGGGCTGGCCCAGGAGCAGCAGTGAAAAGTGGCAAGTGACTGAGTGAAATTAATGGAGGAAAGAATTCCAAAGAGCAGACCCAGAGCTAAGAGAGCACAGCAGAAGGGGGACCTCGGGGAGCTCCAGTAGCCCAGACCAGTGAGGAAGGCTCATGGTCTGAGTCTTCAGGGAATGGTTAGGCCATGCTGCCCATGTTCTCTGCTCTGCTCCGGGAGAAAATGAAGGAGAAGGAGCTCATTGTTAAGATTCCCACGCAGAAGGGTAAGCACACTGTGTGTAGCGCCCAGGTGCCTGACAGTGCTGGAAAGATGTGTTACCTCTGTCGCACTGAGGCTGAGCTTTTCATCATCTACGGCTCCGGCTGAAGGGACAGAGGGAAGCATCTGACCCACCAGGGACCAGAGATCAGGGGTCCAAGACGGACAGGAGGGGTCATCTGCAGGGCTCAGCCAGTCTGAAGGGTTCTCTTCTCCTCCCAGAAGGGACTTTGGAGAGAGCTGGGTCCTTTGGGCCATGAATGTCCCACACACATGCCCACAAGGGACACAGGGTCCAGATGCCCCAAACCAGGCCCTCTCTGTGAGGGCTTGGCAATCGGGCCCATGAGCTACCTGGGCCTTGAGGCTGGAAATATTGAATTGGCCAAAAAGTTCATTTGGGTTGTTTGTAACATCTGATGGAAAAACCTGAACGAACTTTTGGGCCACCCAATACATCCCTTCCTCCCCAGGGAGTTCTGGAACGGTTCCTAAGTGTTTCATCACTGGATCCTATTTTCCCCAAATCAACACTAAAGTTTCCTTTTTAAAAATGCTTAGGGCCCACTCTTTATACCGATTGATTCTGTCTGTTGAGCTACGCATAGGAGACCAAGAGGGGATTCCTCAGGCCTTTGAAATCAGTGTCACAGACCCAGAAAGGCCTTTAAACAGAGGGGAAGCTGAAGATCCTGGAGAGCCCAGGCTCCCAGCACTGTGCCCCCCACCCCCACACTGCCCTCTGGGCCTCGCAGGCCCAGCCTGCTCAGGGCTCTCGGCGCAGTGACCCAGGCCTCCCTGTAACTGGGAAGAGCTGGACACTCACAGGGCAGGAAAACAGGGTCACAGAGAGGAACCCTCCAGGCTGACTTAGAACGCACATTTTCCTCGAGATGTTTAGAAACCAAGCCACAAGGCCATTCTCCACGGGACAGTCTGGGGCTGCATGAACCAAGACCTCAGGCCCAGGCGGCTGAGCCCAGATCCTCACTGGGTTGTGTCGTTCCGGCCTGAGAAGGTCAGCACTGTGGCGGGACCTTCGAACATCTCCACGCAGACGGAGGCCCAGAGAGGGGAGGTAACTTACCCAGAGCTACACAGCGGCGGCGGCTAAGGCCAGAGCCGATCCTGGTCACTGCTGCCTCTGGGTGGTGCCCGGCTCACTGTGGCCCCCCATCAAATCTGTAACTTCAAAAAGGCTCAAGTGACATGAATTCAGCTGGGTCACGTGTCCTACGTGTCAAGGAGGGAGAAACTGTAATGTGTGGGCTGGCGGGAGGGAATGAACTTATATTTTTAAAACTTTGATACCATAGAGCTTGTTTGCATAACTTTTTTTTAAAAAAAGAATTGATATTTTCATTACTTTCATATAAAGACAGTTGTGATATGACATAACCATTGTGAACTGGTGCTTCTCAAGTGTCATCTCTTTTGCTTAAAAGTAGGTGCAGATAATTATGAATTTTATGACGTTCTAGCTTCCTGAGGACCAACCTCGAAGCGCTTTCACGTGCTTTTTGAGAAGGGTGTCGCGGTGGGACCTTCGTGCATTTATTTTTTTCTGTCCCCCAGAGTGTGAGAGGTGGTGGGACCTTCGTGCATTTATTTTTTTCTGTCCCCCAGAGTGTGAGAGGTGGTAAGATGTGTCAAGTTCACTGCCCAGCCCAGTGGTGTGTGTCTGTGTGTCTGTGTGTCTGTGTGTGTGAGCACACACGTGCAATGTGTGTAAGAGACAGAGACAGGGAGAGAGGGAGAAAGGGGGGAGAGAGGGAGAGAGAGACAAAGTGATGGGGCCGGGGGTGGGGAGAGAGACGAGGAAGATGAAGAAGAAGGGGGGAGAGGGAAGGGGAGGGGAAGGAAGACAGAAACACAGGGGAGCCTGATCAAAGCTGCCGTTACCCTCCTTAGCTGTCTCTTGATCCCCTGATGCGGGACTCCCTGCCCCCAGGGTGGCCTGGTCTGGGCCACGCGGGTGGGGTGGGGAGGGGAGAGGTCCCTGCCTGCTCTGTGAATTCATGGCTTCCTTTGAGGGTCTATTATCTGCGTGTCCCACTAGGGGCAACACAGTGACCTCCAGCAGGGCTCTCACATCCCTGGCCTAGTCAGGATTGTGCCCTAAGTCCTTCTCTCGTGGGAACTCAGCTACTGGAGTTGGGGCTCCCCCTGTTCCTCTCACTCCAATAGGATTGTCACCGGTCTGGGTCAGCAACAGGGGAGAGGTGATGAGGCTGTGAGCGGTGGGCGCAGGTTCAGCATGAAATACATGGGCATCTACCCCCGTGGCTGCATCCATGGCAGACATCAATAATCGACCACCAAGCCCTTCCCCTCCCCAAGGACCTCAAAGGACCTCACAGTCCTTCTCAAAACAAGTCCAGGCAGCTGCTGCCAATCACTCACATTTGTCATGAGAGAAAAACCCATTTAACATCCATGTACCTGATCCTAGTCCCCTCAGAAAACTCTCAGTTCTGGCCTCCTTTTTCATTTTAAAATTAGGGTGTCCCCAATCACTTCCTTTTAGTCTAGCCTCTAGGGGAGACAAACTAACCCCAGAAATCAGGTAATGGGCTGAATTATCACACAGGACTTTTCGGAAAAGCAGACGGAGGAGGGAATGCTAAATTGCCAGTGTTTGTATAGACTGTCTTGGTCCAACTTTTTGCTCATTTTACAAATGAGAAAACTGAGGTCCTGACAGCTCCTGCTTACCCAGTGAATCCAGAGAATTCATTCAGGAGGTGGGGGCCGATCTCTGCACCCACTGGGTGACAGAGTGACCCTGCTCAGTACTGGGCAAGGTGGGGCGCTCTGGTGTTAAGAGCTTGTGACCTTTGGTGAGTCACTTGCCACCTCCCAGCAGCCCCTGGTAAAAGGGGAAATTAACCCTAGAACATCCCATCCCTACTTGCAATGTTAGATATTCTGGGAAGATGATGTTGGGCTTCTGTCTTGAGGCAGAATCTCTAGAGTCAGTCACAGATGTCAGAACCTCCTCTTCTACCGACTTGGACTTAAATCAGGGGATATTGCTCATCCCTCATCCTGAGAAGTCAAGAGCTGGGAAGCTGTTGGCATCATTTCCTCACTTCAAGGATTTCAGAAACAAGGTTTCTGTGGCTCTCTTTTCTTTTCCTTATGATTACCTCATGGCCCAAGATGCTTGCTCTACCTCCAGATTTTTCACCTAGATTCCAGTTGGAAGAAGGGGAAAAAGAAGGCTAGAAAATTTTCAGGAGCTTTCCCAGAAGCCCCATCCAGACACTTCTGTTAGCATCTCATAGTCAGAATCATGTAACATGGTTCCTTGATATCTGCAAGAAGTCTGGAAATAGAACCCCCAACAAAACGGGCATCTCTTAGCAAGAAGGAGGGGTTGAGTGGATTGGGGTATCACGTAGGTGTCTCTGTCCTAGTCATCTTGACCCTCTGTGTCTTGGTTTCATGCTCTGTCAGCAGAACTCAGGGGCATTCATCATTGAGGAGTGAGAATGACCTTACCAACACTGCCCCCCACCTGCCTTCCCCGGTGACGGGGGTCCCTGAGTCCTTCGAGTCCCTCCCCCTTCATGAGGCATCATAGCTTTTTCCTCTGTACTCAGGACACTCCTAGACCCACTTTCTTGCAAATAAATCAAGTGCACTTCTTGACCAGAGTGTGTGCAAAGGCAGTCCCCCTAGCCCCCACCCCATCCTGTCTGTGTAGACCCAGGGATAAGCTTTGTAACACTTGTGTTTGAATTCAGCCCAGGAAATTTATAGTTGCTTTAATTTCTTCTGGAACATGAGTTACTCCTGGGCACAGATCCTGGAAAGAGAAGCTTTCTGAGCTTTTCCAGGCTTCCCCCCACCCCCCATTTTCCAGCTAAGCCCCCAAAAGAGAACGTCGGAGGACACACAGCCCAGGTGGCTCCCAGCATCCGCCTGACAGAGCCCACGTGCCTGCAGCAGAGGGGCAGATTCAAAAGACTTAGACCATTTCTCCCTCACTTTCAGTTATAAGAGAAAGGTCTTCTGTTTGTCAAAGTGAGAAAAAGGGGAAATCGTTTTTTTTAAAAAGAAAGAGACAAAAGCTCACCGGTCTAAAAACAGATCTTCAGGCAGTGCACCCAGAGCCTTCGAGAATAGTCAGCCTATTCAGCATCCTTCGGTGCCTGCCTTTTGGTTGTCCTGGTAACGGGACAGCTGCTTACAGGTTGGTACCCAAGCACCTTGTCCAGACGGGATCCTACAGAGGGACCTCAGTTTTCCCAAAAGGCCCCAGGCTTCCTTTCAGGAAAGTTTACTTCTAAGCTCGGCAACCAGAGCTCAGGGAGGCAGCCCTTCTTCCTGTTCTGATGGAAATGAAAGGGAAGGAACAAACTGAGGATCTGCAAGTGAACCCTGACTTCTTCCGAAAGCCCATGGCATGAAATCCTGGTCTTGTTTTTAGGTAATGAAACTGGAGCACCGAGAGGTTAGCAGCCTGCCTAAAAGCAACCAGCTAGGGGTGAGTGGTCGAGTTGGGACTTGCACATGGATGATAGGCTCCAGGCTTCTCTTCAGCCTCAGCTGCTTTTCTTTCCTTGGCAAGCCTGGGTTGCTGCAGCTTTGGCAGCTGGTTTGCTAGTTGAAGGGCTTCCCAGGTGGCTCAGCTGTAACAAGTCCATCAGCCAATGCAGGAGACGCAGGAGACGTAGGTTCAATCCCTGGGATGGGAGGATCCCCTGAGAAGACAATGGCAACCCACTCCAGTATTCTTGCCTGGGAAATCTCATGGACGGAGGAGCCTGGTGGGCTACAGTCCATGGGGTCACAAAGAGTTGGACACAACTGAGCGCGTGTTCACGGTGGCTAGTTGAGGGTAACGTCCCAGAGCAGGACTTCTTTCTGATGTCCACTCCCCCAGGGAGCCGGCAACACCAGAGTGACGTGCCGGGAGATGGAGGCAGGGTGCTTCCCTTCCCTGGAAAAATGGAAACAGACCACCTCTGCAGGGTAGCTGGAGGGCAGGGTCGGCTTTGGGCTGTGGCTGCCTGTCGGGCTGTTCTGATTCCGTCTACTGGGGGGGAGAAAGAGGCGTTTTCTCTGCAGAAACAGTGGCCTTGCATGTTCTAGAAGTTTCATGAGTGAGGAAGAAATGGATAGAGGAAGTTTTGTGTGAATGTGGTATGTGTGTGTACACGTGTGTATGTGGGGGGGCAGGAATGGGTGTGTTCTACACACTCCTCTCCACCCAGAAGCACAGAGGCGCAGCCCTTGTTTCCATCCCTGGGCTGGTGGACAACAGACCCACCAGCCCGTGGTCTCTGGGACCCTCAGGGTGACCACGCTGGAGCCAGGACGTGTCCCCTGATTCCAGCGTTTTATGCCCTCTTAAGGGGAGCCACCAGCTGGTCTCCACACAAAGGGGAGGTCAGCTGACCCCTGAGGTCTCTGCCTTCTGAAAAACTCCCTGAGGCTGGTTTGGAAATGTGCCTTTCCCTTTTATTGGACTGGCACACAACCTGCTCAGAGAGGAGGACTTCATTCACTGGGTCCTAGTTTGCCCATTTCTATCTTACTCTGTGTGTCTCTGTGTCTATTAGAAACCCGTGATGTTCAAGGAGGCTAAAAAGAACAAGAAATAATCATCGAACAGCTCGAGAATGCTGGCTTCTGTCCATTTTTCTGCTCTCAACCACTATTTCTTAAAACATATATGATCTCCATGTATGTGGATGAGGAATGACTAACTCTGCGTTCTCTTTTCAATTATGTTTGATTTTGTAGGACTCCTCTGAGGAAGGATCAGCTTTGATTCTTTTCATTTGCTTATGTATATTCATTCCATGTTTTCTTCCAGGAAAGGTTTAAGGCAAGACTTGAGTGTATACATGGTTAACACGGTCATTGTGGGGCTAGCAGTAACCTGTTTATTGAGCGTACAATCTATTTTTAACCAATAAATGGACTGGCTAATTTTTTAGAGAATGTATCCGGGATCCAAAGGAAGGAAGGAAGAAACCAGTGGCTGTTCATAGAATATGTTGAGCACCTCAGATGACAGAAGCAGGAAAAATGGCAAGTTTCTAGTATGAGCTTTGGAGGTATCACTATCCCCCACCCGCCCATTTCAAGTCCAGAAGACCAACCCTCTCATCCCCAAACACATGAGCCTGATAGATTTGTTAATTTCTCTTGTCCCACTCTCCTAAGTCGGGGCTCGGGAACCAGAGGGTCCCACACGTTCCCGGAACCCCACGTGGAGGCATCGCCACCTTCCTGCAGTCGGTCCACCATCAGTCAAGCCCACAGAGGCAAAAATCAGCCCATCCTTGCCCTTGAGACCCAGTGACGCTAGCCTAGTACCGACCAGCTATTCATGTGGCTGGACTGGTCTGGTTAATGCAGGGTGAGCCAGGTGAGGGCATGGTCAGCTGTGTGTGTGTGTAGGTGCGGTGTCCGTGGGTTTTGTCGTCAAAAGCAAACTAACTTGTTATCGTTGTTTAAAATGTCCTACTATGTAAACAGTAGGCATGGGGACCATATTCACTTCTGTCCTATTATTTGTGCTGGTGAAACACGCATTTGTAACAAATTAAGCTTTCTGGGAAGGCAAGCAGAGGGGGAGCCCAGTGACTGCCTTGGAACATGTGTGTCTTATCTCGGTTCATATCAAGTCCAAAAGCAGCCAAGAGCCTCCCCTGCCTTCCCTGCTGGGGATCGGGAGGAACTCCAGGGCCCTTGGAATTTCTCCTCTGTGCTCCGTTTTAAAGTCGCGTGAAGCTTCCGTCCTCTTCCTGTTGTTCAAGTTGGAAACGGCCGTGTCCTCAAAGATGGCTCGACATCTTGGTGGGTGCTTTATGTTTCCTGCAATGTATCTGCCTTATGTTTGGAAATAAAAATCTCTATTTTGGTCTATGAAGCGTTGTGTGGTTTGCAAGTTTCTTTTTTCTGAGATTAAGGAGTGTGTCTGAAGAGGTTATAAGGAGAAGGATGCCGTGCAGCCAAGGCTGACTGAGGGGTGAACCTAACGAGATTAGGTTCTGATTTCCAGGCAGAACGAGGGCCAGGCGAATGCAGGGGGTGGGGTCAAGGCAATAGCATCTCTCAGTCACATCAGCTGGGAAGCATCTTCTTAAGCTCTGCCTGCATCTCCCCAGACCGCCTGGGTCACAGGGTCAGGGATGGGGACAGGCCAAGCAAATTTTAGAAACTCCAAAATGCACGCTGAGTAGAGAAATGGCCCCAAACAGATCTAGGCACAAGGAGCTAACAGAAGGTTTCTTCTAACACGGCTCCCAACCCCCTGGATCAGAGCCCCATTGTGACGGTTTGTTTAACAAACCGTTCTTAGGCTCCGGGATCTGGTTTCCTAACCCACAGCGCATTGGAAGCTTCAGGCAGAGAACACATTTTTAGAATCAGGAGAAGGGCAATCCCAAGCCCAGGTTCCAGGAAAAGTCTTAAGAAACCAGCAAGGAAACCCAGTTGATGAAGGCTCCTAATTTAGGGCCCCAGCTTGCCAAGAAAAGGGAAAGTTAGGTTCAGAATCTGCTGACAGAGGCAGATGTGTGCACTTCAGTCTAGAACACGTTCCACGAGAAGGATTTAAAACAGAAAGGCTAGGACTTCCCTGGTGGTCCAGTGGTTAAGAATCTGCCTTCCAATACAAAGAACACAGATTCTATCCCTGCATGTTGCGGGGCAGCTAAGTCCACACAGTGAAAAACAACACCCGCCCCCCCACCACCGCCCGGAAAAAAACCAGAAAGTCTCTGCCCCTTGCATAATTTATTCCCCACAATTTAAAAATCTGCCATTGTTTTAATAATAACGCAGGTAATAGTTTTACTAATTTGTTATCTTAAGAAATCTCCCTCAAACCAGATCTGAAAGAGACACGTGCACCCCAATGTTCATTGCAGCACTGTTTATAATAGCCAGGACATGGAAGCAACCTAGATGCCCATCAGCAGACAAATGGATAAGGAAGCTGTGGTACATATACACCATGGAATATTACTCAGCCGTTAAAAAGAATTCATTTGAACCAGTCCTAATGAGATGGATGAAACTGGAGCCCCTTATACAGAGTGAAGTAAGCCAGAAAGATAAAGAACATTACAGCATACTAACGCATATATATGGAATTTAGAAAGATGGTAGCGATAACCCTATATGCAAAACAGAAAAAGAGACACAGAAATACAGAACAGACTATTGAACTCTGTGGGAGAATGTGAGGGTGGGATATTTCAAAAGAACAGCATGTATACTATCTATGGTGAAACAGATCCCCAGCCCAGGTGGGATGCATGAGACAAGTGCTCGGGCCTGGTGCACTGGGAAGACCCAGAGGAATCGGGTGGAGAGGGAGGTGGGGGGGGGAATCGGGATGGGGAATACGTGTAAATCTATGGCTGATTCATATCAATGTACGACAAAACCCACTGAAATGCTGTGAAGTAATTAGCCTCCAACTAATAAAAAATTAAAAAAAAAAAAAGAAATCTCCCTCACCTTTTGGGAGGACAGAGAGAAGTGATGCGTCTGTGATCCCTCATTCCTAAAGTGCTGGGAAAAGGTAGACCCAGGTTCTAGACTCTTCCTTAACCTAAGTGGCATCTAGACAGTGAATGAGAAAGACCTGGAACCTTCTAGATTCAAGACTGGGTTCCACAGCACACGCCCTAGGGTTTGTTGAAATCACTCTCTGAGGTTCCCCCCACCCCGATCTTAACATGCTTTACTTTAAATTTATTTTCTTCTTTTTAAAAATGTTTACTGAAATATAGTTGCATTAAAAGCTGTGTTAGTTTCAAGTGTATAGTAGTGATTCTGTATACACACACACACATATATATATATTCCTTTTTAGGTTCTTTTCCATATGATAGGTTATTACAAGACATTGAGTATAGTTCCCTGCACTCTACTTCTGAGTTTTGACTTGGTAGAGCAGCCCTGCAGACAAAGATCAAAGAATGGAACTGTCTGTTCTGTTCGGAGGGGGTCCTTGGTGGCCACAGGTCACCCTTGTTGAAAGGAGACTAGTGACAAAAGAAAGGATGACTTTTCACCGTCAGACTCCGACAAGAACGAGATTTGTTTGCTACAAGGAACTTAGAACTGAAAGAAGCGAATCCACCAGGCATCTCAGGACCCACCGGCTAGTCTCAGAGTAAGGCCAAATTTTTTCTTGGCTATGCTGAGTATTTGCAGCTGCACAATCTCCTCTCTGGTTGTGGTGCGTGGGCTTCTCATTGCGTGGCTTCTCTTGCCACAGAGCCCTGGCTTCAGTAGTTGCAGCATGTGGCCTCTAGAATGCAGGCTCAGTAGTTGTGGCACATGGGCTTAGTTACCCTGAGGCATGTGGGATCTTCCTGGGCCAGGGATCGAACTCATGTCTCCAGCACTGGCAGGCAGATTCTTTACCACTGAGCCACCAGGGAAGCCCTGGCCGCATACTCTTGAACAAACCTTTACAATCATGGGGCCAGAGATATAGAAGCCCCTCTCTCTTAATCTCCTAATTAGTTCTCAAAAAAAATAAAGCATATCCTTTGCCCCATAGGTGAAAATAGAATTGGTCATGGTGTTTCTGATTTTAAGAAGCTTTAATTCGCATAATGGAATAGTGTGCCGGGCATCATATATAGTAATTAAGCATGCTATACATGTTTATTTCTACAACAGAGGCTTCAAATCTTGGGTCGGAAGCTTCAGCATTAAAACACTGATTCGGTGGGAAAACTAGATTCAGTCTCTTTTGTTTTAATTTCACACCTTTGGGGGAATCTAACCCACTGTGAAAGTTACATTAAACACACACATGGTTTCTAAACCTTTACAGAACTCTCTCTCCTACTCCTGGCTGGGTGATTAACTCATTTTTATGACTATGCTTTTTTTTCTTTTTCCCACAACCAGGCATGCTATGGAAGTAATTATCTTACCTCTGTTTTCATCTGTGGCTTCCAAGCCCAGCCGTGACATGTTTAATTGCAGAGATTCATCATCTTTTGTGGAAACCCCTTGGTGAGGACATTATTCACTACTTGGCCTTGGCCCCTTCTGTCACCGTCTCGCCAACCCTGGCTCCAACCGCTCCTGCCATGACCTTTCTCCACCCTGCTTCCCCCAATTACACATTGAGATGGGCCACTTGCTCGAAGCCTCCATCACTGGTATGGCCATTGCCCTTACTCATGCATCCTAGGACCTGCTCCCGGCTCCTGCTTGGTCTTCATTGTGGCTTCTGCTGCCAATTTCTAACAGGAGGGCTCCTCTACCAATGGACATCAAGGGTAATTGTTCCAAATTGTCCTGCCACACGGCCTCTCCCACTTGGAGGGTACATTTTTCCCATCCTTGAGCATATGCAAATAATTGAGGCCCCTTTGCTTTGGAATAAGCTGATGAGATGACAAAAAGAAAAGTAAAATTTAAAAAAGGAAACCAAATGGAA
Source organism: Cervus canadensis (assembly GCF_019320065.1). Taxonomy (NCBI): domain Eukaryota; kingdom Metazoa; phylum Chordata; class Mammalia; order Artiodactyla; family Cervidae; genus Cervus; species Cervus canadensis. The sequence goes on from NC_057402.1 coordinate 9,648,490, forward strand.
GGTGGTAGCCTGGATTGCATCCTGGAATAATCAGAGGACATTGGCCAAACACCCGATGAAATGCAAATGAAGTCTGTAGCCCTGTTAATAATACTGGGCCAGTGTTAGTGTCTTGGTTTTGAAAAATTTCCCATGTGACATAAGATGTGAGTGTTAGATGAGATCAGGTGAAGGATGTATGGGAACTTTATGCTCTTTTGCCACTTTTCTAAAATTATTCCAAAATAAATGTTTTTAAAATATAGATTTTTATGGCCTTGTAAAAAAATATGAGCATACTTTTTTGCCCTTAATGTGAATGCTTAAAATGGGGATGGCTATGTTCTCAGAACAGGAGGCAACCTGATCTATGTTTGGCTCTTAGCAACTGCATCACAATCTTAATCGACCTTGAGAAAGTTCTTCAGTCTTCCTGAGTGATTCAAAGGGATGTGGTTGTGGGATGAATGAGGCTATACTGAAGAGCTTGTACAGGGCTTGGCACAGAATAAATACTTAACATTGGGAGCTATTTATTCAACTCCCTTCCTAGCGGCTTCCGCAGTCATGCTAGGCAGGTTCAGAAGAAGTGCCATGTTTTAGCCATCTGAACTTGGAGTTTCTAGGATACTTACCTTGATTCCAAAGTACTTACCTGTAACAAGTGCTAGGGGTTTGGGGTGTCCCCTGTAGGCTTGCAAGTGTCCTAGAGATACTTTTTGGAGGAGATTCTGGAATCAGGATTCAGTTGCAGGCAATAGAATCCACTCAAACTAGTGTGAGAAAGCATTCATTATGAGATATTAGGTCTATGGGGCACAAAGAGTCAGACAGGACTAGGCGACTGAACAACAACAAAATTAGGTGGGTTGCAAAATTGTTGGAAAAAATTGAAGTAGTGGGCTGCAGTCTGAGAATCCAGGAATAGTTTTGGCCCTGGAACCTCTCTGCCTCTTCCATGAGGAAGAAAGAGGCGCTCATGATGGTAAGAAGCTCCCAAACCAGGAAGCTGCTGAGTGAAGTCTCATGGTCTCCATGCCATCCTCAGCGGCAAAACAGATACCCCACGTCAGGCTGTCTCCTCCGTGCTTCCCTTCCATACTGAGAGTTGTGTAGGAGAATCTGAATGAGCAAAAACCTAGGTCACAAACCTGGCTGCAAAGGAGTTGGGAAATGTCATTTTAGCTTTCTCCTTTCTGCCTTACAGGAAGGCAACCTGCAAAGGAGTCTAATGAGTGATGAAGGAGCAAAATCCATTTGGTGTCCTGGAGTCCACACCTCTGGGGACTTCATATCTTTGTACACTCCCATTTCCATATCTAAACTTCCAAGCAGAAACCATAGCAGAAATAATAAGATTACACCCCATCTAATGCAGCTACCTCTTTATGAACAGGGGCATGCTTAGCAACATGTCACTAGTCATTTTAAAAAATTTCTATGCTCTATCATTTTTCCTGTTTCATTCATAATCTCGACTTGATGTCCTGGAGGCCGAAACTTAAATTAGAAGGTTAACCACCCCCATTCCTGCCACCGTGCCCAAGTGGTTCAAGAGCGGGCACTGGGGTAGCTGGAGGAGGAGGCTGTGTGATGTCCACAAGATGGGCCACATTGTCCACGTGGCTATCAGGAACCTCTTTGGCATAGACAGACTTTTGGTGAACATTCCTAGACCCCACCCACACCTTTACACTCAATATCCATTCCGAAAGGACTACCCACAAGTCTCTTCCTCCCTTCTCTTTGTTGTCAATCCTCAGTCTTAAACTCTTTTCAAGCCCCTGATCATCGTTAAGTCAAGAAGACTTCCCTTGCGGGCTTCCCAGGTGGTACTAGTAGTAAAGAACTTGGCTGCCAATGCAGGAGACATACAAGACGCAGGTTCGATTCCTGAGTCGGGAAGATCTCCTGGAGAAGGAAATGGCAACCTACTCCAATATTCACACATGGAGAATCCGATGGGCAGAGGAGCCTGGCGGGCTGCAGTCTGCTGTCACAAAGAGTCACAAAGAGTTGGACTCAACTGAAGTGACTCAGCACGCATTCACAGACTTCCCAGGTGGTCCAGTGGCTAAGATTCCTGCTCCCAAAGCAGGGGACCCAGTTCCATCCCTGGTCAGGGCCACAACTAAAGATCCCACATGCCACAACTAAGACCAGGCACAGCTAAATAAATGAATAAATTTTAAAAAAAATAGTAATTAAGGAAAGAATATTTAAGTAAAGAATACCTAAGGTCAGGTATGAATAAAATGGTGAACAAAACTCTAACCTCCTGCCCTCCTGGAGCATACTTTCTAGTGCTGGTTGTTACATTAATCCACGTAGATTTGTACTCCCAGTGACTTCACAAAAAAATTCAGCTCCAAGATGTACGTGGGAATCTCCCTCCCCCAGTGTCTTTCATCATCAGCTTTCCACAGGGTTATGATCCTATGGAACAATATATTATCCGAGACCAAATCCTTTCCTCCTAAGACAATTGGTCATAGGAGCCTCCAGGTGAGGCCATGGGGATGTGGGTTGAGGGGAAGGGCTCTGTGTAGCAGGGGAAGGTGCCCTGGGGTATGAACCACAAGCATTTGGCTCATTTGGTGACCAAACAAGGCAGTGGTCAAAGATTTCAGGCCTGGGCACTCATCCAGGAACTGGACCATAGCGTTATTGTTGTTATTCAGTCACTCAGTTGTGTCAAACTCTTTGTGGTGAATGGCACCACACCAGGCTTCCAGTCCTTCACCATCTCCCGAAGTTTGCTTAAATTCATGTCCATTGAATCAGTGATGCCATCCAACCATCTCTTTCTGTCGCCTCCTTCTCCTCCTCCCCTCAATCTTTCTCAGCATCAGAGTCTTTTCCAGTGAGTCAGCTCTTTGCATCAGGGGGTCAAAGTATTGGAGTTTCAGTTTCAGCATCAGTCCTTCCAATGAATATTCAGGGTTAATTTCCTTTAGGATGGACTGGTTTGTTCTTCTTGCTGTCCAAGGGACTCTCAAGAGTCTTCTCCAACACCACAGTTCAAAAGCATCAATTCTTTTGTGCTCAGCCTTCTTTATGGTCCAACTCTCATATTTGTATGTGACTTTTGGAAAAACCATAGCTTTGACTATATGTATCTTCGTTGGCAGGGTGATGTCTCTGCTTTTGAATACACTGTCCAGGTTTGTCACAGCTTTCCTTCCAAGGAGCAAGCGTCTTTTAATTTCATGATCCCATGGCCTTGGGGTCAGATACTATGTGGTTCCCACTCATGGTAAGATGAAGCGGTGGGCTCCTGACCCTTGAGCAACACCCTTGCTGTGGAATTTGCCTCCGTCTTGTGCTCCTGGGACGCAGCCTCTCCTATGACAACTCTCTGTGATAGAGCTTCCTATACCCGGGACCTGAAGCTCCATCTCTGAAAACCTATTTGTGACTATTGTTCTGCACCTTCTCACGCAACACCTACGCTTGCTCTTGGTTTCCTATTTCCATCTCTCTACCATCAGCTCCTGTGACCCTGTTGTCTATGCTCTGGTTTCTTTCTTTTGGCCTTGTGACATGTGGAATTTTAGTTCCCCAACCGGGGATCGAATTTGTACCCCTTGCATTGGAAGCATGGAATCTTAACCACTGGACCTCCAGGGAAGTCCCCTTTGCTCCAGTTTCTGGTTCCATAAGTTCAGATTTGTTGTGATGCTCATAGCCTCCAAAACAGGGACTGGCCTGTGAGTCAATTTCAGTTAATGATTTTAAAACTTTTTAATAATTATATGTTTAAACAGTTATATAAGCACCTATGTAACATCTTCACGTTTGCCTCTTAGCCTATCAAAGTCTAAAATATTTCCTATTTTGGCCTTCTGGAGGAGCGTTTGTCAACCCCTGCTCATGGTACTGCTTGCACAAATTCCCATCCAGCCACTCCATGTATCTGAGCTGTTCACCATCACCACCACCCGCCTCCTGCCATACACACAATCCCATCCAGGTCCTTCTGTAAAACCAGTTTCCCTGGCAGGCTGACCTTGACTCCCTTGCAGGGGACCAGGGAAAAAGCACATTGGACGGGGCGTCAGGAGAAATTGCTTCCAGCCCCCGGCAATGGCTCCTAACTTGCTCTGTGACTCTTGGTTAACTCAAGTAGCTCTTCTGCTCCTCCTTTCCCTCGCTGTCGAGTGGGGAGTTTGGGAGTGATTTACTCTGGAGATTGCCCACAGCAGCGTTGGCCCTTTTCAGACCATCGATCACGTCCTCACAAGGAACACATGGAGAGAACAATGCCCCAGGCAGGGCTGAGGAACGGCAGGATGGAGCCCACGGTTCGTCCTTCATGCAGGGACCAGGGACAAGGGGCCAGGGCGGCATGTGTGCACACCCACACAGACGCTATGCACACTTGATACCTGCACACCCTTGCACATATGCTCAACATACACCTGCAGGCAGCATGCACATGTCACACACGTACCAAACACACACATGCACACATACAGGCACACTCACACCACATCCAGACATCACAGACACACAGATGCAGACACACATCACACTCAGAGGCACACCCCGCACCACGGATGCACAGACCCACAGAGACACATGCGACCTTTCATGGGTCATTAAACAGGGAGTTCCCCCTCCACCCCACTGTTCTGGGGCATATCCCTGGGGAGCCCTCCTTGACTCCTGGCTTGATTAAGTCAGGTCTTCAAGAAACCAGAAAATTAAATTTGGGGCCATTTCTCTGTTCCGGATATTGTGCATAATTTGAGGATTACTCTGGGCAGGGAAAAGAGAATGAACTTCTCTCTCTTTTTAAAAACTGGGCTTGAAAAGGAAAACACTGTTGTGAGGGTTAACGAGTGTGCTGGTGGGCGAGGTCAGGAGGGGTGGGGCCAGAGAACCCTGGCTGAGCACCAACCAGATTGCCTGTTGGGGTCAGGTCAGTAATGCGGGGGCTATAAAGAGAGTGCATTTAATTAAAGAAACATCTTCTTGCAATCTTGGTTTTGCTGAAACGCATGTCCAACCCAGACCAAACATCCAGGGGGCCAAACACCAATTGTGTAGTTGGGGTTGCTAGAAAACCTCCCACGAGTTACCTTTTAACACATGTCAGAACCCAAATTTATCCAGAAGTTGGGGGAAGGGAGGGAGGGAGCCTTTTATCTGATGGGTCCTGCATACCATAGGCTTAAGAAGATGATAACAAAATACTCACAGATTTTTGGGGACTTACGCACATAGCTTGGTTCTTCTAATAGAGGTCAAAGTTATGATTGTGTCTAACCCCCAGATCGTTTACCGGGTGTAGAAGTAAAACAAGGCCTTAAGGTTAATAGAGCAGAATTGGAGAATCTTGAGCAAGATCTCTCAGCCCAGAGGTGCTTGAATGACTGCCCAAAGCACTGTGTTAAGAAGGACTCTGAGGGTGTAATTGAGCAAAGAGCTCCAAGCGCTCTTGGCGTGGTGTCTCACAATGGGGGTGAGGGGGTAGGGGATTGGGAGGTGGAGGTGTGGGGGGCCGTGGAGGGGGCACCCATTTTGCATTCTTTCCTTTAGCCTTAGTTTCTTTATCTGTAAAAGTGAAGGACTTGCCCTCCATCTGGGCTCATAAACTCACACACCGATAGAACACAGACAGAACACCCAAGTGAGAGACTAGACAAAGCATAAAAAATATATCATGAAGGAAGCTTCTGGGGACCCTGTCTGCTTGTTGTCATGTGGGTACCCAAACTTTGGGTTCCTGGGTCTGACAGTTTCAAGATCATTGAAGATTTCAGATTTTAACTTAAGAAATGGGTTAAACTAGGCCATTGTCTTATATTATAGTATGAGTTGATGGTCTTCAATGGCCATCAATTTCTATAGTTTCTTTGAACTGTAGAAATAAGCATTTAGTGTGGATCATCTTGTCTCGACTTTGAAATATTGCAGAGACACAGCATCATATGTCTCTCTCAGCCCTTACTTGAGTAAACACAAGTAAATACCAGGGAAGCCCCAAATACAGCTCCATAATCTTTCTAAAAATAAAGCAATTTATCAGGAGTCTGACTACTTACCCAACCTTTTGTTATTAACCTGTTTATGGATCTTATATTTTTCAGAAAGTTAAGATGTATGTTTGGTATGTGGCCACTGGTAAGAAGCTTAATCATAAAAAGAGAAAAAAATAAAAGATTCCAGATCTTAAAGTTTAAAAAAAAACTATTCTTAAGTGGCAATTACTTTGAATACTTAAAAAATACCTGTGCAAGCTGTGTGTGTGTGTGTGTGTGTGTGTGTGTGTGTGTGTTTTGGCTGGATATGGCCCCAGGCCTTTGCTTTGCCTCCTTTGGTCTTAATGGTCCCAACGATTCTTTTCAATTCAAAACTTTTAAAAGTCTGTGTGGTTTGCTGATCCACAGAGCATGCGCATGTGATATGTTTCTTAGCGGACCCACTGTTCTAAACGTGTCCCTCATCCGTTTGGCCTGAGATCAATCTAAGCACCTACTCTGTGCCCACCACCAGGCTTTTACATATTTTATTGTACTCAAGCTTCACAATGACTCTCCCATTTTTGTGACAGAAGACACAGGCTCACAGAGGTTACAGACTCGCCCAAGGCTGCACCGCACATAACAAAATTAAAATTTAGTCCTTGGTGATTTTTCAAGCTCTTGGCATTTTTAGGGTGGAAATTCCCTGACATAGCACCAGCAAAAAGACACTCTCTAACACGGATAACTACACAAAGCCACTGAGGGCATTGACCCAACATCGCATGTAGATCCACTGTGCATTTCCAGTGCTCAGAGGATTGTAACTTGATCTTCTTCAGTGAGGATAACCCCACAGGCGTTATCAGGGCTGAGCGGGTATCAGAGGCCCCTGGGCGAGCAGTCCCTTGGCTGACTTCCAGCCTATAAATTGTCCTAAATGGCCTCCTGGTTTTGGCTGTTGGTGGAGGGTGGGAGATGGGGAGGCCCTGAGAGGCAGTATCTTTCCCATCTGTTCCACATTATGACGCTGTTAAATATTTCATGCTCTCCATTGTCCCAACAAATACAAACAGAACTAATCTCTGTGCTTAAGCTTCCTTGACTGACATTGCCGGTGATTAAGCAACGTACTTATTTTCCCATAACTGGAGAGGACTGGTTCTTCAGGAGGTTTGGAAAGGGAATAGGTTCTCACCCACAAAGTTGAGAATCCTCCTCATGCTGACAGGGTAGAAAAAAGTGACATCTCTAAAGATGAGGGTGGGGATGAGAGAGGCTTTGCAACTGTTTCTGCCTTGGAGATGAGACCTAGAGAAGACAAAAGGTTTTCTGGATGTCCATTTATCCATCCATCCCTCTATCCATCTATTTATCCATTCATCCATCCATCCATTTATTTATCCAGCCAGCCAGCCAGCCATGCATCATTTTATCCTTGTTGCTGCAAGGGAGCCACAAGCCAAGGGATGTACGTGGCGTCTAGAATCTAGAAAAGGCAAGGAATTGATTCTCCCCTAGAATCTCTGGAAGAAACACAGCCCTGCTGACTCCTAGGTTTTAGCTCCATTTTCAGACTTTTTATTACTTTTTATAAGATTATTAAGATAAATTTTAAGGTAATTAATCCATCGTATTTTAAGCCACTAAGCAACTAAGCATAGCACAAGTATGCGGTAGTTTGTTACGGCAGCCGTAGGAAAGTAAGTCACAGCCTCCCAGGAGCATCAAGTGAGCTAACATATAAAGAGCACAGTGCTGTCACATAGCAAGGACTCAGAAAATAGTTTCTCCTGTTCTCATTGTCACCACTATTAGGGCATGCTGTCCTCTGAGGAGCCCACAGCCTAGTGGGGGACAGGAGCACGTGCCTAAGTTGATAAACCCTCGATAAAGGGAAGATAAAGAGAAGCCCCAAAGGGTGAGTGAGGCTGCAGAATTGCTGTCTGAGACTAGCCTTGGGTGCTCCGGAGCTACAGAAGGACAAGGGGGTGCCCTACCCTCTCCTCCTAACATCATCAGGGGGACGTCTGAGCATCTTAGTCTGATCCAGAGCAGGTTGCAGGCCTGATGGACATAAGAGCTCTGCATATTCTCCAAGGGTAGGGGCTGCGGGCTTTATTCTGAGCAAACCATCCTTCCACACTCCCTGCGGTTTCCAATCTGCTCCCTCAGGCTCTGACATATTTAAATCACCTTTAATCCTCAAAATAATCCTCTTTTGTTTCCTCAGCACCATTTTTGTTTCAAAGTGGGAATAACTATTTTATTCTTTTTTCTGATTGAAAAATGTGATGCATGACTGTTGAAACAAATCTGGTGGACAAAGGTACAATTCTGTGATTTTCTAAAATGCTATAAATACCTGCTATAGATGGGTGGAGCGCCCCGAATCGTCACTCTGCCTTTGTCCCCTCCCTCTGATGTGTCACTCATCAGAACCTTCCCACTCCCACTCTGGGTGTGTTGCTGTCCATGCCTTGGTTCTTGCCTTGCCAGGCGATGGGTTTTGACCACTGAGATGATAGCGGATGTGACAGAAAGTGGAAGCTTGGAAGTACTTGAACTCTTCCATGTCTGTGGGAACATGTCTTGGCTAGCCGGCTGGAGGATGGGAATCTTGTGGCCAGGGTCCCACATGGTTCCAGTTGACAGTCAGCTGACATTGGACCTGTGGGTAAGCCCAGCCAGAACCAGAAGAACTGCCTAGCTGAGCCCAATCTACATCACTGATCCCACATATTCACTGACTATATAAATACTTATTGTTTTGAGCAGTTGGATTTGGGGGACAGTTTGTCATGTTCCATTATTTTTTTCTTCTTAAACCAAACTTTATTTTTCTTCACGTTATGACATTTTTATACACCGTGATAGTTAAAGGACTTTGGTTTACTGATAAAGCATGATAGGGCTTCCTTGGTGGCTCAGTTGGTAAGCAATCTGCCTGCAATGCAGGAGACCTGGGTCTGATCCCTGGGTCGAGATGATCCCTTGGAGAAGGGAATGGCTACCTACCCCAGTGTTCTTGCCTGGAGAATTCCACCACAGAGTAGCCTAGTCCATGCGGTCACAAAGAGTCGGACATGACTAAGCGACTAACACTTTTGCTTTTACAGAGTAATAGTTACAACAACTTCCAATGACATGTACCAAGGATTTATTACATGCTGGGCTCAGTACTAAAGTTTTTTAAACATCAGTGTTTCTTACTGACACACCTGGGTGAGAATCCCCTAGCAGCTTTTTGAATTTCCCAGAGTCCCAACTTAGCTTTACTTAATAAGGGGAGGTTGAGGGGGACCTCAAGGGGCCTGAGAACCTGCATTTTAGCCATCTCTCCCCTGATTCCCGTGCATCCTAACCTCTAGGAACCATTACCACTCATTGTCTCATTTCGGCTTCACAGCCTCCCTCCAAGGCAGACATCTTCACGTCCACTTTACAGAGGGGAAAGTAAGGTTCAGAGAATTGAAGTTTGCAAGTGTGAGGTGGAGCCAGAACTTGAACCCATGTGTCATGACAGTCAAAGACAGGCTTTCCATTAGTCTGCACACACCACTCTGGTTAAAGCCTGAATCCCACCCTCTGCTTGACACTTGGGGCCCACCTGGTGGCTCAGATGGTAAAGAACCCACCTGCAATGCAGGAGACCCAGGTTCGATCCCTGGGTCAGGAAGATCCCCTAGAGGAGGAAATGACAACCCACTCCAGTATTCTTGCGTGGAGAATCCCATGAACAGAGAAGCCTGGTGAGCTGCAGTCCATGGGGTTGCAAAGAGTTGGACACAACCTAGCGATTAACCCTTTCCTTTCTGGGGACCAGGGATAACTGTTGTTCTGGGTCCCCTTGAAGCTGGGCTTGCTCCGGATAGAAGTGAGAAGTGTCAGGGGATTGATGAAGTCAACTTTCTTTACTGAAATGGAAGTTGCTGTTAAATAAAAGCATAAATATTTAATTACGTACCGTGACTCCTCCCTGCATAACAATTTGGAGTCCAGATTCAATATGAAGCAGGCTTAACATAAACACAGTCCCTGGGTTCAGTCCGTGCCTCCCTGACTAAAGGCGGCTGTGCCCTTCCTTCAAGGCTGGCTTCCCACGCCCTGAAGAGAAGAAGCCTTTTACTGTTTCTTCCTCAGCCACGGTGCTTCTAGGGGACGAGCAGTGCCAGGTACCTGTCCACAGCCTCCCGACACCACTAATGGATCTGATGCTAAAACTCTCACCTCTTTGCTGTGAAAGACCCTTCAAGAAAACAGCCCGCACTGTCTGAGGTGAGTGGTGCTGGAGGCATGGTTTCCTCCTGCCATTGGCTGCTCCTCATGGCGCCCCAAATAGCAAGTTTCAGGGAACACTTTGAACCGTTCTCTCATCACATAGAGCTCTCTGCCTAGATTTTCCTCTTCTAAGTTCAGGGCAGAAGGGAAGCAGCCACGATACCCATCTCTGCAGTTGGGGGAGGGGGAATGGGGGGGGGGAATGGGGCGGGGAGGGCTACTTCTGGCCGGGCCGGGATGCTTTTTCTGACCTGAGGACCTTCTCTCTGAGGTGTTTTCTTGTCCATGAAATGGTTGTTGTTAGCAGATCAGTTATCGGGAAAGTTCTCTAGCACTCCCTCCCTCCTTATTTCGAGGTTCCTGTCTCCTTCTCCATCTAAACACTTGAAAGACAACAACGGAAACGTGAAACAAATTCCATGGAAGTTTCTCCAGCTGGGTGGAACAGTGAAATGGTTTAGCCTTTGAGAGGCCGGAAGTTGCCTTGGGGTGGCTGGCGTGTTGGGGGCGAGAGGGCAACAAGACGGAAGATGGAAGGACAACGGCCAGGTCGTTAGGGAAGGCCAGGCCAGTAGGGAAGTGACAGACAGTGAAACAAACGAACAGAGAACAACAACAGTGATGGAACAGCTAATTCACTGTGCTCACCACGTCAGGTACGTGTATTAACTCAGCTGATCCCCAAACGCCTCTATGAAGCTGGCACTGTTACTATTCCATTATACAGATCACGAAACTGAGGCTGCCTTGGTTCCTGCTCCTGTCTAAGCTCGGTCTTCCAGCCTTTCTTATTTTTAAGGATCGTTCCTCTACTGCTGCTCTGTCCCTCCTGTACATTGCCTTTGGGGGACGTTAGCCAGAATTGACTCCCGTCTTTGCCACCAAAGGTCCTAACCAGTCTGGGGCCAGCTGAGGAGCTGCCACTTGTTCCCATGATTGGATCTGGGTTTACTCTGTAGTGTCTGGGTCTGCCCCCCACCCCCAGATCCCAAACCTGTTCAGTCTCCAGATTCAACCAAGGACAGTACTCACCCCACCCCTATCCCCTACCCTGGAAACATTTGCAATACCTATCTGGAGACATTTTTGGTTTTCATAACTGGGGACATTGTATCATGGAGTATTATGGGCATCTAGTGTGTGTAGGTCAGGGATGCTGCCAAACACCCTGCAGTGCCCAGGATGGCATCCCACGACAAAGCCTTGAATGTTAACAGCGCCAGGGGTGAGGAACTCTGCTCCTGCCTGCCTTGTATCTGATCCCTAGAGTGAGGGTCTGACTTCTATAGCCCCTCTTTCTTTTTGATCCCTGAAAGCTCTTTCCTGCCTCCACTTGTGGCCACCTGCTCCCCGTCACCCTTGCCACATGCCATGGACCATGTGGACACCCTCTTACCACCCCCAGTGGGTCCTGTCTGGGTCCACCTGACCTGAGTTCCAAGCTTGCCACCTGGGCTTGATGGCTCCCAGGTCTTGACCAAGACCAGCTGCGGTCACCAGACTCTTTTTGTTCAGTTGCTCCATCATGTCTGACTCTTTGCGACCCCATGGACTGCAGCACACCAGGCTTCCCTGTCCTTCATCGTTTCCCAGAGCTTGCTCAAACTCATGTCCATCAAGTCGGTGATGCCACCCAACCATCTCCATCTGCCCAGACACAGAACAGACCCCCCCCCCCCACCAGGATGGAGGTCTTCTCCCTCCAGGACACAGTGTCCAGCTCAGCCGGAACACCACTCACCCCTCCTGCTGTAGCCACCCGCTTCCCAGGCATCCAGAAGCCCAGTTCCCTGGAGCTCTGGTGCGGGGGCGAACCTGGCAGTAGAATGAAAAGGCTCACTGACCCATGCCTAAAAATAAAAATATTATTCAATTGTCATGTCTTACAGACCGAGCGCCTGACGCAGAAGGCAAACCCATGGCAACCAGATAAACATGCTGAAAATCTTTTGTCTTGGGTGGATTAGAATGCATCTCAGCTGGGCCTTCCGGAGCCGGAGCCAGGACGGGCGTCTCCACAGCTCTCTGGTTTCTGGGCTTGGGTGGGATTGCTGTGTGTACGTGGGAAGGAGAGGGCAATGGGTCCCCTCAGCTGATCCCATTTGTTGGCGATTCCACTGCTTGGAAGTGGATTTGCATTAGAACAGGGAGGACCTGGATCGTAAATGTGAACACTCCATTTGCATCTCCAGTTAGAGAGACCCTCTTCCTTTTTATGGGCTTCAAAGGTGGAGCTAGTGGTAAAGAACCCGCCTGCCAATGCAGGAGACATAAAGAGAGGTGGGTTCGATCCCTGGGTCAGAAAGATCCCCTGGAGAAGGGCGTGGTAACCCATTCCTGTATTCTTGCCTGGAGAATCCCTTGGACAGAGGAGCCTGGAGGGCTACAGTCCACAGGGTCGCAAAGAGTCAGACATGACTGAAGTGACTTAGCATGCACACACACTTCCCTTTTATACTCGTGGGAATATTTGGGTGCTGAACTAGCCAGACAGAACTCTCTCTTTGTTCCTCCAAACACTTCCTGCCTTTAAGTTTTTCTTCTGTTCATTGCCTTGTGCAACACATTCTTCCCTGCCATCTCTACGCGACTGACCCAATCTCCCCACCCAGTTAAAATGTCACTTCTTTCAGGAAGGATTTCAAGACTTTTTTTCCCCCTGTGCCAGCTCCACCCCAAACATCTGCGGGCAGCTAGCTGATCCTTTATCCTCCCAGGCTTCCCAGGGCACTTTACCAATCTTTATCCTGTGTTCCTTACCTCAGCAGAATGGAGCCAGGCCAACCAGCTCAAATCCCAACTCTGCTCGTAAGTGGTGGTGCGACCCAGAACACTGAACCTCTCCACGTCTTAACTTTGTTCCCTGTAACATGGACCTGAGCTACCTGGTGGGGCTGTTGTGATTTTAAAAGCGCAAAAGGTAAAGAATCACCTGCACACAGCTGCTGCTGCTGCTGCTAAGTCAATTCAGTGGTGTCCGACTCTGTGCGACCCCATAGACGGCAGCCCACCAGGCTCCCCCATCTCTGTTATTTTCTAGGCAAGAACACTGGAGTGGGTTGCCATTTCCTTCTCCAATGCATGAAAGTGAAAAGTGAAAGTGAAGTTGCTCAGTCTTGTCCGACTCTTAGCAATCCCACGGACTGCAGCCTACCAGGCTCCTCCATCCATGGAATTTTCCAGGCAAGAGTACTGGAGTGGGGCGCCATTGTCTTCTCTCTGCACACAGCAGCACCCCAAAAATGCCCGTTGTCAGTAGCAGCACCTTCAGGCAGAAAGAGTATGTGTTCTGCAGTCAGACTTGGGTTTGAGGCTGGCTTCACTGTTCAGTGGCTTTTAGGGATTAAATTGTCCACCCCCTAAAATATATGATGAAGTCCTAACCTGAAGTACCTCTGAATGTGACCTTTTTCGGAAAATACGGTCATTGCAGATGCAGTTAACTAAGATGTGCTCATGATGAGGGTAGGATGGGTTCTTTTTTTTTTTTTTTTGGCTGCACCAGGCTGCATGTGGAATCTTATTTCTTGACCACGAATCGAACCTGGGCCCCCTGCATCGGGAGTGCAGAATCTTAACCACTGGACTGCCGGGAAATTCCCAAGGGAAAGTTCTTAATTCGCATGCCTGACGTCTGGAAGAAGATGGTGTGAGAACACATGAGAAGACGGCCACGTGATGATGGAGGCAGAGGTTGGAGTCAGGCGTCTACAAGCCAAGGGATGCCAAGGGTGGCTGGAAACTCCCCCATGCGTGGAGGGAGGCAGGGGATGGATTCCCCCTCACAGCCCTGCTAACACCCCAATTTTAGACCTCTGGGCTCCTCAACTCTATGATGGTGTATTTCTGTTGTTTTAATCCACCACTGTGTGTGGTCCTTTGTGACAGCAGCTCCCGGACACTAAGACGATGATACTCACCTCTCAGCTTTGGTCCCTCTGCTGTAACCCAGGGCTTAGATGTGAAAGCTCCAGGCATCTAGTAGATCTTGACTTAATATTCATGGAATCTGGACTCAACCACCTTCAGAAAAAAGGAAAACAGAGGTGAGGAGATATGTGTATTCCCAGCCCAGACTAAAGAGAGATCAAGTGAGAAATCTAGTCAGGAGTATCAGTTGTTGCATTTCTGCGGGTATTTACACCCTGGAACCTTCCAATAGTCATGAATGGATGTGAGAAGTGGGCCATAATGAAGGCTGAGCTCCTGAAACCATCATAGCATTGTTAGTCGGCTATACCCGAATATAAAATAAAAAGTTCAAAAGAAAAAAAGAAAGTTGCGTGCCAAAGAATTGATATTTTCAAATTGTGGTTCTGGAGAGGACTCCCTTGGACTGCAAGGAGATCAAACCAGTCAATCCTAAAGGAAATCAACCCTGAATATTGGAAGGATTGTTACTGAAGCTGTAGCTCTAATACTTTGGCCTGATGTGAAGACTCATTGGGAAAGACCCTGCTCCTGGGAAAGATGGAAGGCAAAAAAGATTGAAGGGGACAGAGGATAAGATGGTTAGATAGCATCACTGACTCAATGGACATGAGTTTGAGCAAACTCTGGGAGATAGTGAAGGACAGGGAAGCCTGGCCTGCTGCAGTCCATGGGGTCACAGAGAGTCCAACACAACTTAGGGACTGAATAACAACAACGAACTTTTGTGGAGGCAGGCGATGTCCCAGAACACTCACCAGACAAGAAGATAGAAAAGGAACCTGCCAGATAAAGTACAGATAGACTGGAAAGATGAAGAAGGGGAATAAATACCACTGAAAATCCAGGAGTCCTGCCAACCTCCACCCCCAGACCAAGTGGCAAGGAGGTCATCTGCTGTTTTCATTTGCCCAGCATCTCTTCCCACGTCTTCTTAAAATAGGACCGTCCTTCCATGAACAGCTCTGTCCTCCAGGCACGTGAATCTGGTACAGCTGTCAAACAACCCCCTGTGGGCACGTGACCCAGGTTTGCATAATCAGCGCCTCCCACCTCTCGCCACAGTCAGGTCATGCTACGAGAAATGCAGGTGACCCAGTTTGCCCAGTCCCCAGCTGGGATTCTCCATACGGAGGCTGGAGGGAGCAGGCCTCCTTAACCTCGAGATGGCTGAGCCGGAATGACCTTCACCTGGAACTTTCTGTAGTCACAACCTGTTCCCTCCACTGGGCGGAGCAGTTCACCTGGGAAAGAAAAACTAGGCTCCACACAGGGGGTGTGTGTGTGTGTGTGTGTGTGTGTGTGTGTGTGTCCCTAGGCCAGCCCCATTCACAGACTGTTACACAAGCCAGTACATCTGTCTCCATTACTTTTTTTTTTTGGCTGCACTGGGTCTTGGTTGGTCAGTGAGCTTTTCTCTAGATCTGGCAAGTGGGGGCTATGCTCTAGTAGTGTTTAGGCTTCTCATTGCAGTGGCTTCTCTAGTTGCAGAGCACAGGCTTAGGGCTTCAGCAGTTGGGGCTCCTGGGCTCTAGAGTGCAGGCTAAATAGCCGTGGTGCATGGGCTTAGTTGCTCCATGGCAGGTGGAATCTTCCCAGACCAGGGATTGAACCTGTGTCTCCTGTATTGGCAGGCAGACTCAGTGAAGACAATCTTCACTGTGACTTTAGCCACTTTGAGCTGAGATCCTGCCACCCACCGTGAGAATGTCCTGCTCCACCCAGGAGGGCTGGTGGATAGGAAGAGGATCCATCAGGGAAGTCTCCAGGCCCACCCCAGGAGATCCGAGGAAGAAAGGTTGCGTGCCCCAGGAGATTGGCAGGGCATGGGTTTGCCTGGGGGTGTTTGGGGTAAATCTCAGGAGAGGGGAGGCATCCAGGAGGCCTCCAGCCTATGCTCTGGAAGTCCCTCCCAGAATTGCTGCCTCCCGCTCCCATGTTGGGCTTTTGCCCGCACTGCCAGCATAGGGACCATGGAGTGGAAATGCTGGGCGACTGGCTGTCTAAAGACAGATCCAGAGGACAGAGGGAGGCTTTGGCCCCAGACTAGAGGAGGGACAGACCTAGATAGTGTATTAAAAAAGCGAATACCTTTGCTGACAAAGGTCCATAGAGTCAAAGCTATGATCTTTCCAGTAGTCACGTACAGATGTGAGAGTTGGACCATAAAGAAGGCTGAGTGCGAAGAATTGATGCTTTCAAACTGCAGAGCTGGAGAAGACTCCTGAGAATCCCCTGGACAGCAAGGAGATCAAAGTAGTCCATCCTAAAGGAAATCAACACTGAATACTCATTGAAGGGACTGATGCTGAAGCTGAAGCTCTAATACTTTGGCCACCTGATGCGAAGAACGGACTCATTGGAAAAGACCCTGATGCTGGGAAAGAGTGAGGGCAGGAGGAGAAGTGGGCAACAGAGGATGAGATGGTTGGATGGCATCACCGATGCAATGGATATGAACTCGGGCAAACTCCGGGAGATAGTAAGAGACAGGGAGGCCTTGTAGTCCATAGGGTTGTGAAGAGTCAGACACGGCTTAGCGACCGAACAATAGCAACAGAGGAAGGCAGCCTCTTCTGCTAAGAACAGGTGAGTGGGGGGAGCAAGCGGCCACTGCTAGATTAGATACAGGCTGAGGGTGTGCAGAAGCCCTGGGGCGGGGTGGAGGCGGAGGGAATGGCAGCTTAGCAGATGTGAGGAGGAGCAGAAAGGCCGCTGCTTGGGCCCTGGGTCCCCTGCCCACTAGACTCACACACTCTCCTTGCCCAGCCTCTGCCCAACTGTCCCCTGTCCCAGCAGCCCCCCAACCTGTTGGGTTTTTCTTGTTTGCCCGTGTCACCTCGGGCCTTCAGGTTTATCTCTGGCTACTTTATCTTCCCTCTAAACTATAAGCCCCGGGAGGACGGGGACTTGGTGCCACTCAGAGCCTAGCCCAGCATCCATCCCGTGACAGGCCTCCAGTCATGAACTCAAACTGATCTGGTCTAGTCTTATCTTGACCGTGTTTGACCTTGAACAACTCCTTGGGGCCCCCATTCCTTCACCTGTGATCCCCCTGGGGTTGCTGTAAAGACAAACTGAAGCCCTGTGCCAAGTCCAGAGAAAGAAAGTTATCATGTTAGTTTCCTCTTCCTGCCTTGGCCTGCCTTTAAAAGCTGGGACTGTCTTGGTTCAGGACAATGCAGCCTGGTTCCCAGCCTCGGGAGGGAGCTGAATGATGTTGGTGAATTGAATCAACTAGGGACAGAAACCACCCAGAGAACACAATTTGATAAATTAATCCTATTTTGGAGACTTCTGCTCACCTAATTGTAAGGAAACTAAGATATTGAACTTCGATGACGGTCTCATCTTCCCCAAGAGTTGTAAATCTTGCCAACAAGTTCTCAGATAATAAATGTTTTCCTTGTGAAGTTTTAGCATTCCCTTGAACAATAAAGGTGACCTTTTGCTCTTACTTATCACATTGCATGATAGAGTCAGGCCTCACTGATGGGCCAGTTTGGAGATCATAGAAACATCTGTTCAAAAGCAGAAGATAATAGCCACTCACAACAAGGGCTTCAAACCGGAGAGTTCTATGCAACATAAAATCCCCACTTCACTTGCACTGTTGATAAAAGTTCCTTAGAAACTCAAATCTGATTTGGACCCCAAAGGAGAAAATTAAAACCAGAACTGAGACAGTATACCATATTTTGTTTGGTTTGGTTTGACTTTAGCATGTGCAATTTAAAAGAAAGAAATGCAAATATCTTCCTATTAGGATTCTACTTTAAATAAGGTTAAACTCATGAGTCATTATTCCCAATAGCAAAAATGTGAGTTTAGAGACTTGGAAATATTTTATGGAGGTGCATAAAGTTTTAATATTATGAACAGGATAAGAGGAGCAAATTCCCCTGAGCAGACACCATCTGTGTTGTCTGTCTCCGTGTCCCCAGCACCTAATGCAAGGCCTGCCTACAGCAGAAGCTCACCCAGTATTTGCTTAATAAATGAAGTAAGCCACAGTCATAAATATCATAATCAGTTTGGCCACCAATTTAGAGCCACAGTGCGCTTTGCTCCCTACGTCAGTGGAAAGCCCTTAATAATTCAAGTCCAGTACAGCTGGGCTTCAGAACAGACGTTCGCCCAAAGAAACATACTTGGAGTTGTCCATTTCCTATTAGAGCCCCAGTCCAATTCTGGCTCATCCAATATGTAGGCTACACTTGCCTTCCTATTGTGGGTTGGTTGTCTTCTCTTTTCTCTTTTGAGGAACATCACTCACACGGGGACGCCTTTAGGTCATTCTTTGTCAGTTACATGTAGGTATTTCACCTTCTGAAAGAGTCTGTGAAATTCCTAGGAAAAGTTCAAAGTCAAGGGTCTATCCATTTCTAGCTGTGTATTAGAAAAAGTATAAAATTGGGATCCACACTGAGGAGAAACTGCTAGAAGGGGAATCAAAACAGAGTAATAGAACAATCGGAGTGATGGAAAGAAAAAGACATAAACATTGGGGGAGGAACAGTCAAATTCAGTCAGCTGGGCACCACATTTTTATGCATTCCATGAAAACAACAGAGGAAGGAGCTCTGCAAAGTAAGAAGAGTTATCTGAACCAAAGGTCCTTGAAAAAGTTCATGGAAACCAAATTAACATTAAAATGAGCAGCCAAAAATTATCTGGGAAAATTCTACACCAAGTTAGTATAAAAAGAAAGAGAATAAGGAGAACAATATACCTGCAGGCAGTGAAGCATACAAGAAAGACATGCTCACAAAACAGGTCTAGACTGAAACCTGCTATTATTTGTTAAAGCTAAAAGTCTTTAACAATATGATACGAGACATAAAAATATGTAAGTTATATTTCAGAAACTAAAAAACGAGATAGAACTCAAAAATTGGAAATAGAAGGAAAACAATTTTAGAAATAAAAACAGAAATCAAAGAAACCTTAGCAAACAATGTAACAGAACATGCCTTAAGATAAAAAGCAGATAAAATTTTAAAACAAGAAAGAGACAAAAAAGATTTGATAGGCAATGGCAAATACTGAAAATAGGCAAAGAAAATATGATATAAGGATAACAGGAGACCCTACAAAAGAAAACCAAAGCATGAAAACAGAAGAAATAATAAAAACCATCATTCCAGTGCACTTTCCTGAAAGAAAATATTGAAAGCTTCATACTGAAAGATCACACTGTTATCCTAAGAACATTGACCAAGACAGTTTATCAAAACCACAGATTTTAATGAAAAAGTCTTTGGGGAGCTGAGATACAAAGAGCATGTGACTTATAAGGTAAAGAAAATTGGATTACAGTCAATTTTTAAAATATCAGCAATGTATGCCAGAAAATGTAATAACTCAGTTAAGATACTCAAGAGGAGAAAATGTTAGTCAAAGACTTTATATAGAAGTAAACCAATTTTTGAATACAGAGGGTATAAAAATGATACAAACTGTCATCAACATGCAGCAATCAGAAAATAGATTGTCCCCATAAGAAATCTACTAAAGAATGAGCTCAGATGACCAAAATAATAGAAAGACATCAACAGATGGACTGTGGTGAGCATTATACACATACTTATTTGTAGATGTATTGGTCATATGTTCGCCATGTGTATGGTGGAGCTACAGTAAAACAAAACCATGGAAAGAGAAAAGGGAGGCATATGTAGAAACATCTTCAACTGTTTTCAATATTCACAGTTGGTGATGGTTGTATGAATATTATTATCTTGACAGTTGAATGTATGACCTAATGCAAATGAATAATTATGGGATCTTTTAATTCTCACATCCCCTGTGTCCCTGATTGGTAGAGTGTTCAGTGTGGAAGAAAGAAGATAGGGATGTGACAGAAAAGTGAAGTCACATGAAACAAAACAAACCCCTGTAGCTCTGATTTGACTTGGAAACATCAAGGTGAACTGATGAGGCACTTTTTGCATATTATAGCTATCCTAGCTCTGTCTACTGAGAAGGTCGACAAGTAATACCCATCACCATAGTGAGTGAGGGAAGTCGCTCAGTTGTGTCCGACTCTGTGACCCCGTGGACTGTAGCTCACCAGGTTCCTCTGTCCATGCAATTCTTCAGTCAAGAATACTGGAGTGGGTTGTCATTTCCTTCTCCTGCGGATTTTCCCAACCCAGGGATGGAACCCAGGTTTTCTGCATTGTAGGTAGATTCTTTACTGTCTGAGGCCCCAGGGAAGCCTATCACCAAATGCAAACGTTAACTCAGATATATCAACCCTAAATGTAAGAGCTAAAACTATGAAACTCCTAAAAAAAAGTAGAAAATCTTTCTGACTTTAGGGCAGGAAGATTTTTTTAGAATATGATATTAAAAGTGCTAACCATCAAAGAAAAAAATGGATCAATCGGATTTACTAAGTTAAAATCTTCTGCTTTTAAGAAGACACTTCTGGGGCAGAGGACATAAGGGAAATTTCTGTATCACACACTCAGTTTTGCTGTGAACCTAAAACTTCTCTAAAATATAAAGTCTATTTAAAAATCTTTTCCAGCCAAAGAGAAAGTCAGAGTCTTGCATAATTTTATGTAAAACTTTATTGTTACAATTTTCTACTAAAACAGTAGTGACATTTTGAGGGCTGACATAGAATGCAGAACCAGTTGATGGGACTCATCAATTAATGAGATGCTTGTGGTCTCTCTACTGAGGTGCCACATCTTGCAATGTTTGTTTGCATTCAATGAATGTTTAGTTTGAATGCAAACTTGGTTGAATGCGAATGAATATTTGCATTCAGCAAAGGTAGGTTTTTATAATATTCTGACTCACAAAAAGGATATAGGGACATAATGTCTTTCCTAAAGTTGTCACCTGCTTATTTAACTTATATGCAGAGTACATCATGCAAAATGCCAGGCTGGATGAATCACAAGCTGGAATCAAGATTGCCAGGAGAAATATCGACAACCTCAGAAATGCAGATGACACCACCCTTATGGCAGAAAGCAAAGAAGGACTAAAGAGAGTCTTGATGAAGGTGAAAGGGGAGAGTTAAAAAGCTGGCTTAAAACTCAACATTCAAAAAACTAAGATCATGGCATCCAGTCCCATCACTTCATGGTAAATAGATGGGGAAACAATGGAAACAGTGGCAGATTTTATTTTCTTGGGCTCCACAGTCACTGCAAATGGTGACTGAAACCATGACATTAAAAAATGCTTGCTCCAAAAAAATAAAAAAAGATGCTTGCTCCTTGGAAGAAAAGCTATGACAAACCTAGACAGTGTATTAAAAAGCAGACACATCACTTTGCCGACAAAGGTCTGTATAGTCAAAGTTATGGTTTTTTTCAGTAGTCATGTATGGACTGAACAACAAAAAAGTTGCCTAGCTAACATACTCTCTCCTACCACTCACATTGTCAGCTACTCTCCTATTTATTACTATTTGAAAGTTCATAATAATTTTTGTACCTAAAATGAACTACTTCTACACTCATGGTTATTATAGCACCTTTATACAATAATACATGCACTTTTGTACTTCAATTGATTGATAGAATTTCAATATATAAAGTATGTATTTCAAGATGGGTGTTTAGCCTGAATAAATCTGAATGCCATGCCTTATTTTTATTGCTGCTGTTATTACGATGATTAGATATGAGACAGTCACATGATTGTTGGTCACACAGAAGTTCAGGGATGCCAGAAATGATACTGAAGTTGGCATCAAGTAATTGACCTTCCAAAGGCCAAGCCAAAACTGAAGACAAATATCATATTTTGGCCACTACCAAAAGGCTGAAATTGAACTTTGGTGTATCTTTAACTTCTTCTTGTCTACATTGTTTAAGAAGCATATATTTCCTTTATGATTTTGAACAAATATTTCTATTAAAATCATACATTAAAAAAAACTACTTATCTTCTAGTCCACTGGCGAAAACCTATGGATAAGAACATTGGATTGAAACTTTAAATAGTTTACATCCTTTTGATGAATAGAGAAAGGAAAAACACACACACACATCCAAACCAAGTGAATTTTATGGTGTGTAAATTATACCGCAATGAAACTGGTAAAGATTTAAAAACATACTCAATATTCTATAACAACCTATATAGGTAAAGAATCTGAAAAAGAATGAATGTATATATGTATAATGGAATCACTTTCTTGTACAGCAGAAACTTATACCTTATAAATCAACTCTACTCCAGTAAGATTTTAATTTAAAAAAATTTTTAAAAAAGTTAGAAGAAAATACACCTTTTCCTCTTAATTGTAAAAACAAGAAGAAAGACTTCATATGTGCTGTGTGCTTAGTTGCTTAGCTGTGTCCGACTCTTTGTGACCCCACGGACTGTAGCCCTCCAGGCGCCTCTGTCCAGGGGATTCCCGGGGCAAGAATACTGGAGTGGGTTGCCAGGCCCTCCTCCAGGGGATCTTCCCAACCCAGGGACAGAACCCAGGTCTCCCGCAGCACAGGTGGATTCTTTACCAACTGAGCCACAAGCGGAGCCCAAAGACTCCATGAAGGAATTGAAAAGGGAAAGCACAGACTGGGAGATGATGTTGGCAATCCATCTACTTGATAGTGGACATGTACCCAAAAAATATAGAGAACGCTTACAACATAAAGAAACAATCTAATTTTAAAAATGGGCAAAAGTCTTGAGCAGCCATTTTACAAAAGAGGATATGTATGTACGATAGAGATGAGATGCCACTAGATGTCCACCAGAGCAGCTAAAACTTTTAAATCTGAAAGTGCCAAGGGCTGGAAGTGGCAGGGAGCAACCGGAACACTTATAGGTAGCTACGAGTGTGCAATGGGGTGATCCTTTTGGAAAACAGTTTTGGAATCATCTGTAAAGTTAAACATAAACCTACCACATGTCCCAGCAATTCTACTCCTAGATATTTACCCAAGAGAAATAAGTATATAGTTAGATAGTTCAGTCGCTCAGTCGCGTCTGACTCTTTGTGACCTCATGAATCGCAGCACGCCAGGCCTCCCTGTCCATCACAAACTCCCGGAGTTTACTCAAACTCATGCCCATCGAGTCGGTGATGCCATCCAGCCATCTCATCCTCTGTCATCCCCTTCTCCTCCTGCCCCTAATCCCTCCCAGCATCAGGGTCTTTTCCAATGAGTCAACTCTTCGCATGAGGTAGCCAAAGTATTGGAGTTTCAGTTTCGAGCATTAGTCCTTCCAATGGAACACCAGGGACTCATCTCTTTAGGTGACTGGTTGGATCTCTTTGCAGTCCGAGGGACTTCTCCAAGGAGTCTTCTCCAAGCACCACAGTTTCAAAAGCATCAATTTTTTCAGTGCTTCAGCTTTCTTCACAGTCCAACTCTTCACTCCATTACATTTGACCACTGGAAAAACCATAGCCTTGACTAGATGGACCTTTGTTGGCAAAGTAATGTCCCTGCTTTTTAATATGCTATCTAGGTTGGTCATAACTTTCCTTCCAAGGAGTGAGCGTCTTTTAATTTCATGGCTGCAGTCACCATCCACAGTGATTTTGGAGCCCCAAAAAATAAAGTCTGCCACTGTTTCCACTGTCTCCCCATTTATTTCCCATGAGGTGATGGGACCAGATGCCATGATCTTAGTTTTCTGAATGTTAAGCTTTAAGCCAACTTTTTCACTCTCCTCTTTCACTTTCATCAAGAGGCTTTTTAGTTCCTCTTCACTTTTCTGCCATAAGGGTGGTGTCATCTGATATCTGAGTATTGATTTTCTCCTGCTAATCTTGATTCCAGCTTGTGCTTCTTTCCAGCCCAGTGTTTCTTCATGATGTACTCTGCATATAGTTAAATAAGCAGGGTGCAATATACTCCTTGACGTTACTCCTTTTTCCTATTTGGAACCAGTCTGTTGGTCATGTAGTTTTAAACTGCTTGCTTTCCTGACTTGCATTATAGGTTTCTCAGAGGTGGGTTCAGGTGGTCTGGTATTCCCATTTCTTTCAGAATTTTCCACAGTTTTATTGTGATCCACACAGTCAAAGGCTTTGGCATAGTCAATAAAGCAGAAATAGACATTTTTCTGGAACTCTCTTGCTTTTTCGATGATCCAGCGGATGTTGGCAATTTGATCTCTGGTTCCTCTGCCTTTTCTAAAACCAGCTTGAACATCTGGAAGTTCACGGTTCATGTATTGCTGAGGACTGGCTTGGAGAATTTTGAGCATTACTTTACTAGCATGTGAGATGAGTGCAATTGTGTGGTAGTTTGAGCATTCTTTGGGATTGCCTTTCTTAGGGATTGGAATGATAAACGGACCTTTTCAGTCCTATGGCCACTGCTGAGTTTTTCCAATTTGCTAGGCATATTTGAGTGCAGCCTTTCACAGCATTCATCTTTCAGGATTTGAAATAGCTCAACTGGAATTCCGTCACCTCCACTAGCTTTGTTCGTAGTGATGCTTTCTAAGGCCCACCTGACTTCACATTCCAGGATGTCTGGCTCTAGGTGAGTGATCACACCATCGTGATTATCTGGGTCATGAAGATCTTTTTTGTACAGTTCTTCTGTGTATTCTTAGGACTGAATAAAGTCTTCTACGATAGATGATGAACTTGGTCCTGAAAAGTAAAGGACATTTGTGAAAGAAGAGGGCATTCTATATGCTTCCACAAATGTGAGCCTGCAGTACAGGCAAAACTACTCTAGAGTGATTGAAATCGATTACAAGTTGCCTGACTGGGATGGGTGTGGATGTTTGACTGAGGTAGTGCATAGGGGGACTTCTAGAATGATGGCAATATTCTCTATCCTGATTGGGGTGTAATCTCTCAGGTACACAATCTGCCCAAGTTCATCAAACTGTATACTGTATTGCCTGTAAAGGATATATCAGTAAAGTTGATTCAAAATAACAAAGGGGAGGGAAGGATTGGGAGTTTGGGATTAGCAGATGCAAACTATTATACATACGATGGGCAAACAACAAGCCCCTACCGTATAGTGCAAGGAACGATATTCAATATCTTGTGATAAACTGTAATGGAAAAGAATATATGTATGTATAACTGAATCACTTTGCTATACAGCAGAAATTAACAGAACATTGTAAATCAACTACACATCAATAAAAAAATTTTAATGAAGTAAAAAGATAATCTTTATATAAATAATGGAGTTTAGGGAAATGCTAGTTAAACCATGCATCTTTGCTCTTTATGCTCAGAAATAATTGAGAAGCAGATTCAGGAGCCAGACAGATGGAGTTTTTTAAAATTTATTATCTTTTTTAAACAGCTTTCTTAATGAAATGATCAGATTTAAAAAGGCAGCACAGTCTTGTGACCACAGCTGGGGTCCCTAATCCTCTGCCTAAGCTGGCAAAGCAGAGATGCTCAGAATCATGCCATCCATACATTACACCCCAGCACTGGCACAGAGAGGTGGGGTCTTCATGTGGATTCTCTGATGGCAAAGCTTGACACATGGACTTGGGTGAAGGCTGTTTACTTGGGAGGTGATCCAGGGAAGTAGGAGTGAAAGGAGTGGTGAGGAGGGGATGAGGGAGGAGCCAGAGCGAGGGAGCCTGGTCCAGATCGCTGCTATAGGCGTGCAGGGCTCAATTCCAGGGGACCCTCTGAGAGGCATCTGTACACAACACTTCACAGAACTCCACCTGAAGGAAGCAAACTGGGACATTTAGCCACCAGATCCCTCCCCACACCTGTGACTCTTGTGGCCCCTGAATTGACACGCAGCTCTAGACTTTCAGAAGGTGGAGCAGTTTGGGCTGGGCTGACCGATATGGGCAGAGCAAGGGGCGGTGGCCGGGGGGCGGGGGGCGCGATGCAAAGCTGCTCTCATCATCAGACTGGGAACCCCTCCGAGGGCAGAGACCCTGAGTTACTCTCTTGGTGTCTCCTGGGATCTTGCTGGGCCAAGGCAGGTATGAGTGTCTACAGCATAGTAAGTGCTCAACAAATACCAGAGGGAGGGAGGAAGGGAGGGGATAGCTGTATCCCCAGGAGCGGCTGGTCCTGGGGCAACTTCACAGGCTCAGGGCAACATCAGGTGTCACGCAGGGAAGCCAAGTGATGGTGTTACCCACCAGGGTTCTTGGCCTCCTTTATCAATAGAAATTGACTACAGGTCAGCCAAGAAATTCAGGCAAGGCTTTACAGGGGCTCCTACTGCAGCAGGCGGGGGCGTGAACAAGTAACAGGTTTCCTTGCTTGCTGGATCTCCAGAGGGGGTTGAGCTTATCCCTTGTATGGTGGGAGGGTAGGTGCCAGGGGTCGGGCCAGAGTGACTTAGGCCATTTGCCTACCCCTTAGGTGGTGTTGGGTTTCCCTGGTGGCTCAGCCAGTAAAAAATCTGCCTGCAATGCAGGAAATCTGGGTTTGATCCCTGGGTTGGGAAGATCCCCTGGAGAAGGGAATGACAACCCACTCCAGCATTCTTGCCTGGAGAATCCCATGGTGGGCAGAAGAGTCTGGCGGGCTACAGTCCATGGGGTCACAGCTGGACACCGCTGAGTGACTGACACTTTTACTTTTCACTTTCACTTTAGGTGGTGTTGAGTGCAGAGGATGTGCAGTACCCGGCTTTGTGCTCCCCATCCCCTGCTTTTGCTCCACGATCTTCAAAAGTGCAGTTAGGTTTTTGCTCTCTTTGTATCTTTTGTCCAGAATTTGCACCAACTGTGCTCGCCTGTGGTTATTTTTAGTCCTACACAGTTTCCTTATATTTTGTTGCTCAAGGAGAGGTGTGTCCAGAGACAAGCACTGCAGCAAAGGGTCCCAGGTCCCAACCTGTCTCAACGGGTGGGGGGGTTCCGGAAGCAGGGGAGTCCTCAGCATAAGAAGGGCTCCTGTCCAAGGGAGAGAGCACGGGGGTGGCAGGGCATCCTGGAGACACAACGTGTTGACAGATCCCAGGGTCTTGTGTAGATCCAGGGTGAGGTTGGCTGAGAGCAGAAACAGGTCGTAGTGAGGAGAAAGGGGACTAGAGGGTGTGGGTGTTGTTCTGGGCAGCATTGACAGAGGCACTGGGGTCAGTGAGATCACGGGAGACCAAGGGAGGGCAGCGAATGAGCAGAAGCCGTTGGGGCCCCATCCTTGCCTCAGTCCCCCGAGAAGACATTTCATGCCCCCTGTGGGCTCCCGCGTCTCTGGCCTGGCCACCTTCTCCAGCAGCTGGAGTAAACCTGGAGTAGACATACAGGGGTCACCCTCCACAGACAAGGGACAGGGAGGCTGGAAAAACACCCCAGCTTCCTGCCCCTTGCAGGGACGGCTCTGAGGGGAGTTCCAAATAGCGTGTCAGAGGGTCTCCAGTGGTACTGACCTCTTATTGCCGACAACAAAAGTCACTCATTAACTGACTTACTTTTTTTTAAACTTTCCTCCCTTCCCTATCCCCTCACGCGCTACCTAGAACCACATCCCAATAAGCCACTTATACCCAAGTCTCAGAGACCACCTCCTCAGGGAACCCAAACTACAAGTGAGTGAGTGATGAAAGCAGAGGACAGCCAGGATGAAGTGCAAGTCTGGGGTGGACGGGTACCATTCACCACCCCAGGCGCCGGGTGGGCCAGCATACCCACCCTTAAGAGGCTGCCCCCTCACTTCATTCAAGTACGAAAAATAGAATTCTAACCGGTGACTTCCTTCTTGTTGTTAACTGTATTAGTTTGCTGGGGCTAACAACAGAATTTATCTTCCTCACAGCTCTGGAGGCTGGAGTTCCAAGACCAAGGTGTCGGCAGGGTTGGTTTCCCTGAGGCCTCTCTCCTGGGCTTGCAGACGGCCGCCTTCTCCCTGTGTGTGTCACGTGATCTCCTCTGTGTGCGTCTGTGTCCTAATCTCCTCTTCTTATAAAGATACCCATCAGACTAATTAGGGCACATCCTCGTGACCTCATTTCAGCTCCATCACCTCTTTAAAGGCCCCATCTCCAAACACAGTGACATGTGAGGTCCTAGGGGAGGGGACTTCAACATATGAATTAAGGGGACTGCAATCCAGTGCCTAATACTAACCTTGGATCTTTTATGAAAAGTAGGCTGGTTGCTCATTTGGTTGGGGGTCGGCCAGATGGAGGAAGGACCACACGGGCCCTCTCTCCCACAGCATTTCCTTCACTCCGCCGCTCTAAGCTGAGAGTGGCCTGAACTCCCAGTGGAGTTTTAAAATGTAAATCCCCTTGCAGAATATTAATCCCGCCCACCTCTTTTTCCTGTTCTGGATCCCAGAGGGGTTGGCAGTCGTTAAGACCTGGCCATTCAGTCTCCTCACAGGCGAGCTTGGGTTCCCAAAGTGCGGATGCTTTGGAGGGAGTTTTATTTGTGTTTTAA
Source organism: Cervus canadensis (assembly GCF_019320065.1). Taxonomy (NCBI): domain Eukaryota; kingdom Metazoa; phylum Chordata; class Mammalia; order Artiodactyla; family Cervidae; genus Cervus; species Cervus canadensis. The sequence goes on from NC_057402.1 coordinate 9,676,974, forward strand.
CGTCTTCAAACTCCAGAGCACCAGAGGGGCCTGAGCTGTTTCTCTTCTATCTGCATTTGTCCCCGGGATGTGGGGAGGCAGTCACCCTGCACCATCTCATCCCGCTGCAACCACAAAGGCCCAACACGAGGTGGGGATCAAGACAGGCAGGCCTGGCGCTGCCAAGCCAAACACAGAGGAAGCGGGAGTGAGCCCAGCTAGGAAACCAGATTCCCCTGGAAATTGCTGCTCCCCAGCGCGTCTGGAGGCTGGCTCCCATAAAGCGACTCCGGAAGCCCTGAAGGACCCCTACAGCCCTTGTCTTGATGGAGATGCCAATAAAAATCTCAGCACATCCAGTCTACAGGCCCCGAGGCTCTGCCCTGGGGCCATAAACCTCCTGATATGAGCAGCTGTGAGCCCAAGGGAAGAGTCCTGTGCTGAGAAGGCCACCAGCCAGAAGCCTGCAGGCCGGAAAGTCATGGAGACACAGTTAGGTAAAGAGGCCAAGGTCGGAGAGCAGGAAGGGAAGCCGCCAGCCCCGCCCAGGCCCCGCTCCAAGACCAGGCCAGCGCTGTGAAATCCAGGGGGACTTCAGGGAGGAGTAAGGACTGCCCAGAAACTGCGGGTTCTTGGAGAAACTGGGGAGGAACCGGCCTCAGGAAGCAAACGTAAACAGACACCATGGTTGTCAACTCAACTTTGAGGACATCCTGGGGATTCAACTGCACTCAGTGACAGAGGGGGATGAAGTGAGAGAGAGAGAGAGAGAGAGAGAGAGTGTGTGTGTGTGTGTGTGTGTGTGTGTGTGTGCACTCATACACACATCTGAATCCACAGGCTCTGGACATACCAGTCCCATGTGTGTTGTTTAGTTGCTAAGTTGTGTCCAATTCTTTGCAACCCCATGGACTGTAGTCCGCCAGGCTCCTCTGTCTATGGAAATTTTCCAAGCAAGAATACTGGAGTGGGTTGCCATTTCCTGCTCCAGGGCATCTTCCTGATCCAGGGACAGAACCTGCATCTCTGCTTGACAGGCAGGTTCTTCACCACTGAGCCACCAGGGAAACTGGTCCTCTGTGTACATGAGTACCTATTTGTGTACATGGAGTAGGTGTTTGTGCATGCAGAGTCAGATGTACAAATATATCTATTTGTGTGTACATAGGGTTGCCAGATTTAGCAAATAAATATATAGAATGCCCACTTACACCTGAAATTTAGACAATAAGTGAGTACTTTTTTGCTGGTACACGTATTTCCAAGTGTTGCATGGGACATGCTCAGACTGAAATTATTCATTGTTTATCTGAAATTCAAATGTAAGTAAGTGTCCTGTATTTCATCTGGTAACCTACTGTGTCCGTGAGTGTTCAAGTTTAGAGTTGCCCAAAGCATTTAAGGACTACAGAAGGGGATTTTGGTAATGAGGCCCAAAATACTTATATTTATATATTATTAGCATGATCATCCTGAAAATTTCTCCTACCAGGTGAACTACCCTCTGTAAGAGGAGGGTTGTTTGCTTTATATGGTGCAGCTGTGACCTTGTTGCCGTTGCTCAGTCACACAGTTGTGTCCGACTCTTTGTGACCCCATGAACTGTAGCACACCAGGCTTCTCTGTCCTTCACTATCTCCCAGAGTTTGCTCAAACTCACGTCTGTTGAGTTGATGATGCCGTCCAACTGTCTTATTCTGTGTCACCCACTTCTCCTGCCTTCAATCTTTCCCAGCATCAGGGTCTTTTCCAGTGAGTTGACTCTTTGCATCAGGTGGCCAAAGTATCGGAGCTTCAGCTTCAGCATCAGTCCTTCCAGTAAACATTCAGGGTTGATTTCCTTTAGGATTGACTAGTTTGATCTCCTTGCTGTCCAAGGGACTCTCAAGAGTTTTCTCCAACACCACAGTTCAAAAGCATCCATTCTTCAGTGCTCAGCCTTCTTTATGGTCCAACTCTCACATCCATACATGACTCCTGGAGAAACTATAGCTTTGACTATATGGACCTTTGTCAGCAAAGTGACATCTCTGCTTTTTAATACACTGTTTAGGTTTGTCATAGCTAGTCTTCCAAGGAACAAGGGTCCTTTAATTTCATGGCTGCTGTCACCATCTGCATTGATTTTGGAGCTATAACCTAAATACATTTAACTTGCAAATGTATCTACAGAGCCTTGCAGAGAAAGAAGTAACATGTGTAGATGGTGCATTTGTGTTTCCTGCAGTTCCAACCAGTGAACTTGCATGAGTGAGTACCAGCTGAGAGACATAAATCTGTGCTCCCTCCGCCATCTCAGCCCAGACATCCCTCCTGGCAGGAGCACTGATCATCCTGGGGTCCTCTGTGGTTTAAATATACCCATTTTGGGGACTTCCCGGGTGGTTCAGCAGGTAAGAATCTGCCTACCAGTGCAGGGGACGTGAGGTCAATCCCTGGTCTGGGAAGAGTCCCCATACCTGGGAGCAACTAAGCCTCTGAGCCACAACTACTGAAGCCCGAGCGCCCTAGAGCCCGTGCTCCGTAACAAGGGAAGCCACTGCTATGAGAAGCCCATGGACCACAACTAGAGAGTAGCCCCTGTTCTCCACCACTAGAGAAAGCCCACGCAGCAGTGAAGACCCAGCACATCCCAAATTAAAATTCATTAAAACAAACAAACATATCCATCGTCCTGCCCTTTGATACTGAAATACAAGCCAGCTCCTTCATTCTCAGCTTACCACAGGTAGAGATGCTTGTCTAGAGTGAAATGGGAAAACAGACCTGCATCCTTATCCAGTCCCACAGAAGCTTGTGGAAACCAGCCAGAATTATGTCCATTTTACTGCGTAAAGAAACTGAGACTCCAAGGAGGAGGAAAGTGCCTCGGAGGAGCAAACAGGCAGCCTCATTCTTCGGCGATCTTGTCAGCAGAAAAGAAGAGGGGAAAGAGTGATTAGGATTATCTTGTAGAAGAAACCAGCAAATTCCTTTCACGCTGGCTGAAACAGGAAATGAAGTGGATTGCTGATTTGTAGCTGTTGGAATTCCAAATACATCACTTGGAATAGAATTCTAGAAATTAATAGGGTCAAAAAAACAAAATAACCAAAGACACACACATTTAGTTTTTTGGGTGATGGTATTGATACAACAGATGCTAATTAAAATCACATTTCTTATTTTAGTTTTTAATTATCCTGATGAATAATTCCGGCCGATAACTTCCCACACTGTTGATTAAGCTAACATGGATCCGGTTTCAATGTGAATTGTGTTAGCTATAGTTGTTTAGTCACTAAGTCGTGTCAGACTCTTTTGCGACCCCATGGACCATAACCTGCTAAGTTCCTCTGTCCCTGGAAATTTCTCAGAAGAGAATACTGGAGTGGGTTACCATTCCCTTTTCCAGAGGATCTTCCCAACCCAGGGATCCAACCTGTGACTCCTCTATTGGCAGCCTACCAGGTTTCTCCGTCCATGGGCTTTTCCAGGCAGGAGTACTGGAGTGGGGTGCCATTGCCTTCTCCACAAGCTGGGACTACCTCTTCCTCAACCACAGAATCCTCGTTATAAAGTGTGGGTCAGTAAGACCTTCCTGGCAGATAACACTGTGAGATGAAATGCTAGTTCCCTTCCATGCCCCAGCCCTGAGGAGCAGGTAAGCACACAGCTACAGCCCTTGTCCCTGAGACAGCGGACTGACTGCACAGAGGTGGTCACAGGTGTGCAGCGACCAGGGACCAGGGCGAGCACCTGCCCCGTGCTGCTGGAGTTCTGGCCATCTTCGTCGACAGGAAGGAGGACATTGCTCTTCCTCCCGTCTCAGAAGGAAGCTGAGCTGCTGCTGGGGGACTGAGCCTAGCACCTTCTCCTCTGCCAGCTCCAAACCCCAGGCCTTCCTGGACCCTTGGCACAGACTCGCTGCTTCTGGGTACCCCCCGGCTGCTACTGACTCAATACTTTCCTTCAAGCCTACTTGGTGTCTTTACTGAAACTCTCATTCAGAAGAATGTTTACTGCTGTAAGTAGACTGTAGCCCCAACAAAGCATTGGATTGATACCAACCAGGGTTCTCGGCCTTCCCCAGTCAATAGGAATTGATGAGAAGCCAGACGAGAAATTCAGGTAAGGCTTTACTGGGGCTCCTATGGCTGCAGGAGAAAACAGGTAAAGGGTTCTCTTGCTCGCTCCCCACGGGGGATGAGCTGGTTCCTTACATGGGGTGAGGGTAGGGGTGTACATCGGGGTCAGGTCAGAGGGGTGGCTTAGGTGGTCTTGTGTGCAGGGGGCATGTGCAGTACCCTGCTTTAGTTCCCAACACACTGTTTGTGCTCCAGCTCTTCGGAAGCGGCAGTTGGGCTTTTTGGTCTTTTTGAATCTTTTGTCCAGAATTTGCCCCAACTTCACATGCACACAGTTGTCCCTTATAGTTTCTTTGTATTTTGCTGCAATCCAGGAGTGGTTTGTCCAGGTGCAAGCCCTGCAGCAAAGGGTCCCAGGTCCCAGCCTGTCTCAGGATGACAGGAAGTCCAGGTTAATAAATTCCAGCCGGACAAGCCACCGCCTGCCCATGGCTCTGAACTTGGGCCTGCCCACTCCAGGTTTGAACCCAGAGGGAGGTGAGTGAAGGTCAAAGGAGCGCCCAGGACAGAGAAGCATCAAGAGGAGACTTTCTCCTCCACTCCACCAGAGGTTTGGAAGCAAACTCAAAAGGGAACAATTACATCCCAGGGTGGTCCCAGGTTATTTAAAGCGGTGGTCCCCGAGTCACCAAAATCACAACTGGGCTTCCAGAACCAGCCCACTCTTTAGGAACCACTGATGGACATGACCCTCCTTAGGATCGGGATGTTGAATGGCCTGCTCAGCGGCACACAGTAGGAAAACAGAGAACCAGCTTCTGCAGCTGGCCTCCAATGCTAAGTCCAGCTAACCGCTGCTGCCCACAGGGTCCAGAAATGCTCGGGGAAGGACTCAGAAGGCTTCGCTTGCTCAGGAACTCTGTTTCCGGATGTGGCAGATACAAATTTTCTCCCACGGATCATCCCAGAAGTGGGGCAATCTGGAGCCCTGGTGGGTGAGCAGCAGCTGTCTCCTACATGGAGATGCTTCATCCCTCGTGCCCGCTAATTTAGACCAGCGTTTCTCAACCTCGGCATTTGAGGCCAGACAGTTCTTTGTTGTTGGGAGGCCTTCCTGTGCACGGTAGGATGTTAAACAGCATCCCTGTGGCCTCCATCCACTTGATGCCAATAGCATCCCTCCAATTGGGACAGCAATAAATGCCTCCTGGGGGGCACACACTCCCCACCCCATCTGAGAATACTGCTGTCGATCAAATGAATATGGTTTTTAGCTCAAGGGGGGAAGTTCTCACATTAGTGAGGTTTTTAAAAACCTTTTAAGAAAAAGGATGAGAAATTTGTAAGTTAATATTTATTATTCTTGCTACCTGAAAGTTATCTGCCTAAAGATTGATAAGCATGCAGGGTGCAGTCATGTATTATTTATGTCACTTTGAGGCAAACTAAAAGCTAAGAGAATGGACCAGAGGGTGGGGGAGGAAGGAAGGAAGGAAAGAAACAGACATTTAAGGAGCATCCACTGTGTGCCGGACACTTGACACACCTGATCTCCTTTAACTCTTGTGAAAATCTTCAGGGAAAGGATGAGGAAGGGCGATTGGAAAGGTGAAATCTTCTGGTGCTAGGAAGCCCACGCTCCCTGCCCCAAAGGGAAGAGAGGAGGAGAGTGTTGGTCCCAGTACTTGGAGGGACTTGGAGCCTGGCTGGTCCAAGCTCCCCAAGCTCAGAACAGTGATGGGATGTCCCGGAGGCCATCAGCTGATGTGACTAGAACCCAGTCTGTCATCAAGAGAGCAGAGAGGTTCATTCATGAACGTTCTCCACTCCCCTAAAGCCTCACACAACCCCATGAAGCAGACACTCTCCTTACTCAATTAAGGGAAGGGGAAGTCATTGCATACACTGAGTTCATCACAGCACTGGAGGAGGCAGAACAGGCTGTAACCGAGATGGTCCATCTCATTGTCCTCTGCTTCAGACTCGGCTCAACCAGATAGCCCTTCCTGCATTATGCACAGATGGGGATGGACCCGGAAGGAAGGCATCTGAAACCACTCGATCCCTCATCTTCTCTCTCCATCTCCTTTCATCTTAGCAACTCACTGCTTGATGGCAGACAGAAACTGATGTCTGATGGAGCAACCCTTTGCACCTGGAAAGTCAGAGACCACGCACGGGTCACTCCTCGGGTCAGGAGAGCTCTCAGCATTTCTAGCCAGGTTGGGAGAGGACCACGCTTGCTCGTTAAACAGCAGGAGAGGAGTCAAAGCTACTTCCCAACTGGCCGTCCTGACATCAGAGTGAGTGTGCCGGGAGCCTCATTACCGCCCTCACCTTCTATGGAAACACTCAGAGGACTAAAAGGGGTCATCATTTCCAGTGAAATTCTATCCAGGGGACACTTGCCCTTCTCCAGGCTTCTCTGAGGGCTAGGTGCCCAGCCTCACGTTTGCTCCATGGCAAGCTTATTAAATATTAGCTGAAAAGGACTTGGAGAAAGATGAACACTATCCTCTTCCTGTGATGTGAGAACTTCTCAGCAGAGAAACCGGCTCCAGGGCCCAGAGCCCTGCCCATTGCTCGTGGAGGCCATGAACAGGCTCTGCCTGCTACATGGAGCCATGCTCATTTGTGCAGATTTCTGTCTACTTTTGTTCCCGAGAGGAGAGATGCTGGCATTAAGTTAGAGAAATGGGAGAATGAACCGGGGTGAATCAAGGAAGGCAGTCCTTGGCAGGATGCGGCTCCTCCGGCCGACACAAAAGGATTCACCTGGGAAAGGGGCCAGCTCAGGAAGGTCTTTGTGAGCAGCTCCTTGGCCGGAAGCCTCTGCCAAGCCGGCCAGTGGAGGTGCCAGCCAGACCATAGGTCACTCCTGCAGGGGCACTGGGTGTGCAAGGTGGCTGTTCCCCTCTCCAACTCAGCCAACTGTCCAGTAGGGGGCGCTGTGGCCTCCACACTGGCAGAGCTCAAACATCGGCCTCTGGAGGACCCTGGCCCTGCACTCCCCAGGACTAGAGGCCAGTCTCTAGCACTGCAGCTGGCTCAAGAAGCTGGTGCCTAGGCCAGACCTCCCAGGCAGTCCTGCGTCCTTAGGGATGACACATTATATGATACATAATCATCATTATAGCAGCTGTTTACTGAGCACCTACTATGTGCCAGGTGCTTTAACTCTGTTACTTCACCAAAACTTCACAGGAAGCCCCTGGATTAGGTTTAATTATGCCCACTTTACTGATATGAAAGGCAAGGCTCAGAGGCCACATGGTCAGTGAGCAACAGAGCTGGGGCTTTATGTACAGGTCCAGGCTCCTTCCACTACCCACACAGCGTCACATCTTGTCATTCCAGCTAGGATGCCTCTCCTCTGGGATCCAGGATTTCCTCGACTGGCTAGTGCAGCCTTCAAGAGTACCCCAAAAGGGACTCAAGTAGATTCTGGGCCCCAGTGGGGAGAGATCAGGTTTTAAGTGGCCTCATGAGATCAGGTAAGTCATGTCCCATTTCTGATGGAGCTTCAAATCTCTCATCTGCAAACATCATCTCCAAGCGTTGTTGCGAGGCCAAGGGAGATGATGTCTGGAAGGGCTTTAACTTAGCCTGGAGAATCCTGAGGGCTTCCTGGAGGTGGTGACGTCTCATCTTGGACCTTAGGACCTACTAGGGTCTGGCCTGGAGAAGTCACCTGGTGAATGCCTGCAAAACTTGTTTCTTGTGTGAATGCTTATTGCATGTTGCAAGCTCTGGGAGTTGGTGATGGACAGGGAAGACTGGCGTGCTGCAGTCCATGGGGTCACAAAGAGTCAGACATGACTGAGCAACTGCACTGAACTGAATGGAACCTGAAGATGAGGTTCCTGTGGTCATGCCACCTGCAGTCCCCAGCAGAGCCTTGGGCACAAGTAGATGCTGCCCTCTCCTCACCTGCTCTATAGGCAGAGATGGAACATCATCTTCTGCTCCAGGGAACACTTGGCAAGGTCTGGGCACATTTTTCTCATCACAAATGGCAGGGGTAGAGGGTGCTATGGGCACCTAGTGGGTAGAGACCAGGGATACTGTTCAATATCCTCCAATGCACAAGACAGTCCCCACCACAAAGACTGACCTGACTTTGAACTTGAAGTAAAGTGTCCATCTTGTTGATGGTGAGAAGCCCATTCAAGTCCGGGTCTACTGTCTTCTAATATTTTACCGAGGGGGAAACTGAAGTCCAGAGTGGGAATCGGCTGACTGGGCTATGTTGAGGCTTACATGTCACAGTTCTGAAGGTCCCTTTGTGAGTACCCACGACCAGGCGCCCATGTGCTTGGCTCTGTGTACAGGTTGGGCATGTGTTATCTCACCGAATCCTCACAAGCAGCTTGTGAGGCTGGTACTGTTATAAACCAAGCACAGAGGTTAGACAGCCTTCCCAGGGTCACACAGCTGTAGCAAACAAGGCAGGGATTTGAACCTAGGAGTCTTAGGATCCAAAGCCCATGTTCTTTGCATCACCTAGCCCACCTCTGGCAGAGTCCCAATCAGAAACACAGAGCAGCCTTGTTTTCCAAAATAAATAGAAGAATCTTTCCAGGAGCATCATCACCATTGCTCTGAGGGTCATAATCATTGGGCTCCTGCTGTTTGGGGACTTTCTGGTCCTTTGCAGAATCAGCCACCCTCATGTGGCCTTGGCCAAATGCTCTGGCCTCTCTGAGCCTCAATTTCCCCACCTGAAAACAGACTCCAGGGTCAGCACCTGCCGGGCGCTCCATGGAATGAGATCACACATGCCTGGTCCAGCCCCCTGCAGAGGACAAGCCAGCTCTGTCCCTCTTCCGAGTCCCTCTCCTTCCTGGTAGCGGCAATTCTGGTTCTGGCTCTGGAGTGACCTGGTGGGCTTTTTCCATGGCCAGGATTAAGGAGTCTTTACATATTTGTGTGGGCAGCTCTGTAGCTGCCCTGCTTTGCTCCTGAACAAAGACTCCTCATAGCATTTCCCTCTGCTCCCGCCTCCAGGGTGCTGGGAGCCGGCTCAATGGAGCGCTTGTGGGCCTGTGAGCAGCATTGTGCATTGTCGGAGGCCAGACCCAGCCGCCGGGGGTCTGCGATCAAGGTCACGTGGGGCGGGGCGTGCTGTGCGCAAATCACGTGGGCTGCCTCCCGCAGCCTCCCCGCCCCGGGGGTTGGTCTTGGCCCCTGGGCCGCGGGGACTTCCACCGAGCAAGCCTTCCCCAGCCCCTCTCTGAACCTAATTAAGGCACCCATCGCTGGCTGACTGCAACCCTGCCCAGCTCAGGCGAAACCCCACATTCCTTAACGGAGCCCTGAACTGAAATGACCCAGGAAGCCAAGGCGGAATGAACCCCCAGCTGAAGCCGAATGTTTGTTTTTCACTGAACTGGAACAGCACTTGTGTGCTTTCCAAATTCATTCACTCGCAACGGCTGTGCGTTTGTTTATTCATGGAATACACACTTCACTGGCCACCGTCCTGTGGGTCAGACCCGGTTCAAAGGCACAGGGGATACGGAAGTCGGGAGGAAGACATGTCGTCTGCCTCACGCGGAAACATTTCCAGACATGGCGGCCGCGTCCCCACCTAGTGCAAGGGGAGCGACTGCTTCTTGGAGTTCAGTAGGGAAAGGCAGGTAGAGGAAGCTGGGAGAAGAGTGGGGAGCGGGTTCCCTTATAGAGTGTGACCAAGTGCTAGAGGAACGCAACGGGGGAGGGCTGCTCCTTCTCCTGGCAATCTCAATCTGAAGCAAACCGAAATTTCACCTCCCTGAAGGGCAGGAGGAGCTTCCCTGATAGCTCAGCTGGTAAAGAATCTGCCTGCAACGTGAGATGTGACCCCATGGACTGTATAGTCTATGGAATTCTCCAGGCCAGAATACTGGAGTGGGTAAGCCTTTCCCTTCTCCCGGGGATCTTCCCAACCCAGGGACCGAATCCAGATCTCCCGCATTGAAGGCAGATTCTTTAACAGCTGAACCACCAGGGAAGCCCAAGAATACTGGAGTGGGTAGCCTATCCCTTCTCCAGGGGATCTTACGAACCGGGGTCTCCTGCATTGCAGGCGGATTCTTTACCAACTGAACTATCAGGGAAGCCCTATGGATCCCTGTGTAGGAAAATCACCTGGAGGAGGAAATGGCAACCCACTCCAGTATTCTTGCCTGAAAAATCCCAGGGACAGAGGAGAAATAGAGCAAAAGGTCACAAAAGTGGACCACACCTGAGCAGCAGAGCACACGTGCATGAACTACAGGAAACCATGTAACACGAGGATGATAAGAGATGCAGTTGAATTTTCAAAGGTCCAGAAGGTGTCCTGAGCAGAATGCTGGGTTATTCATTCATTCATCCCTCATTCTTTCATTCAACCAGCATTTATGGAGCACCCATCCTAAGCCAAAACCTGCCCAGTCTTAACCGCAATCCCTTCCAGTTTCCATAGGAATGCAAAAGAATCTTCTAGGCAAGCCATTCAGTCAGTGGAGCTCACAGACCTGGGTTCAAATCTCACAACAAATGACTGGAATAAAAGTTTTAATTTACTTGAGGTTTTGTCCTCATTTGTAATGCAACCTGCCTTACGGCAATATTGGGAAAGGAAGTGTAGAAAGAGCATAGATCTAGAACCTTGAAGTTTGACTTGACGCTGTTACCAAGCTTCATGATGATGCCCAGAGGCTCTGAGGACTGATATTAAAGTGATGAGTCACACCTGACATCTTGGAGAAACTCAGGACCAAATATCACACATCCCACCTATTCATGGCATGTTAGTGGCCAGGGAATGTTCTAGGAGGACTACCTGGTGAGACAGATTTTATTTTCCAAAGATGATCACAGCAGTATCTCCTCATCCACATTCTCTGCTGTAATGTGACTTTTCCACTCTCCCATCATGATGTGGAATCTAATTCCTCTCTCTTAGAATCTGGTCTGGCCTTACCGACTTGTTTGACCGTAGAAAGTGGCTGGGCTCTAGGGCTAGGTCATAAGAAGCCCTGCAGCACCCACCGGGGTCTCCTGAACTGATCTGGGAGTGATCTCAGGACCCAGCCACCATGCAGGAAGAAGTCCCCTCATGGGGAGCCCATACTGGGGTATGCTTGCTGCTCTCCCATTTGAGAACCAGCCTGCCATCATGTTGTGTAAGCTATCTCTGATATCTGCAAGGTAAAGTCTGCAGATAATTCCAACCCCAGCCAAATTCTGATATGCGAACAGCATGAAAGACCCTAAGCAAGAATCACCTAGTCGAGCCCAGTCAAATCACTGAATCATGAGAGATGCTTTGATATTTTAAACTACAAAGTTGTGGGTGATTTTTTTACATATGGCAATGGATAACTTGAAACACTTGGGGTGACTTTCAGGACATTTTGATTAAAGAGAACTAAGGACAAGAAGTTAATCAGGGCTCTGCCTCTAGGCCCGCAGAGACCCCAATATGATCACAATCAGAGTACCCTGAGCCCAAATCATTTGGATCCTGGAGGGCAGGAAAGATGTTAGGATTCTGGGGTTGCTAACAACAGAAATTTTTGGCTCCAAAATCATTGCAGGTGGTAACTGCAGTCATGAAATTAAAATATGCTTGATGCTTGGAAGAAAAGTTAGGACCAACCTAGATAGCTTATTAAAAAGCAGAGACATTACTTTGCCAACAAAAATTCGTCTAGTCAAAGCTATGGTTTTTCCAGTGGTCATGTATGGATGTGAGAGTTGGACTATAAACAAAGCTTAGCACCAAAGAATTGATGCTTTTGAACTATGGTGTTGAAGACTCTTTAGAGTCCCCTGGACTGCAAGGAGATCCAACCTGTCCATCCTAAAGGAGATCAGTCCTGAATATTCTCTGGAAGGACTGGTGCTGAAGCTGAAACTCCAATACTTTGGCCACCTGATGCGAAGGACTGATTCATTTGAAAAGACCCTAATGCTGGGAAAGATGGAAGGCTGGAGGAGAAGGGAACGACAGAGGACATGTTAGGGAACTAACTCAATGGACATGAGTTTGAGTAAACTCCAGGAGTTGCTGATGGACAGGCGGGCCTGGCGTGCTGCAGTCCATCGGGTCACAAAGAGTCGGACACGACTGAATGACTGAACTGAACTGAACTGAACAACAGAAACAAAGATTGGTTTATGTATGTGAAAACAGAATTGATCAGGAGAATTTGGGAGAACTTGAAGAGTCTCAATAAAAAATCTAAAACTGGGTTCAGAAAGGAGTGAGGGAGCTTTAGGCAATAGGGGCATCAGGAGAGTCTTTTAGGTGCCAGATCCGTAAATGGAAAAGAGCCCTTTGTCATGCTCATGTCGCTTTGCGTGCATGCTAAATCTCTTCAGTTGTCTCTGACTCTTTGTGACCCTGTGGGCTGTAGCACTCCAGGCTCCTCTGTCCATGGGATTCTCCAGGCAAGAATACTGGAGTGAGTTGCTGTGCCGTCCTCCAGGGGATCTTTCCAATCCAAGAATCGAACCTGCGTCTGTTGTTTCCTGCATTGGCAGGCAGGTTCTTTACCACTAGAGACCTGGGAAGCCCTCCTGTCACTCTGCTCAATATGCAGATTCCAGGGGAAGAATCCTGGGTCACAGAAAGACGGGCCCACCTGGATGACAGTCCCACAAAGGCTGTATCTGTTAGATGGAGCTGCTTCCTAGACAAAGACTGGAGAGTGGGTACTGGGCAGGCAAAGCTGGGTCCTCCCCCCCATTTACCTTAGAGACCCCATTACTTGGCTTGATGTCTGGCACATAATAGGTGCTCAAGAAATATTTATGAGTGAACAAACAATTAAGTGAATAAATATGCATGAATGCATGAATGCAAAAATAACTGAGTGGAACGTGGGTGGGCAATGTGCTGGCCTGTGAAGATATCTGCCAGATATTACAGCAGGCTTTTCTCCTCCACCCAGCCAGACTTTTCAGCTCTCAGGAGAGTTCCCAAGGCTGGATTCTAGAAAGTATAGAATTTTAATCCCCTTATCCTCTCAGTTTAAGAACATTACACACTTGGAACAGTGTGATAATTCCTGATAACACTCCAGGAGCAGCAACTCCCTAGCCCTGCTGGATTTTAAGTTAAGTTTTCAGGGAAAGGCCAGTGACAGAGACAGGTGTGAGGAAGAGTCAACTCTGAGGCTGGAAACTGGAATGTCTGATTTTTTTTTTTTTTTTTTGTGAAACCAAGCAGGTGTATCATGCTTGGTCTGCTGGAGGCTACACTTCACCCAAGACAGGTGGGTCATCCACACATCTGCCCAAAATCTGCCCCTAAAGGATGTCAGATGGTGCCTCAGTCTTTACATGGTCTCCTGAGAATAAATGGATGAATTTCATTAGCCCCTAAACAAGATCCTGTTATTTCTGTTTATTTTGTATGCCCCCAGACACTCCTCCTAAGTGTGTAACACAAAGTGGACACACAAGAAGTGTTTGCAATATGAAATGAGTCTTTGATGGCTTCACAATTACACAGTGGAAGAAAAATTAAAAAGCAATTTGGCTCAGATGCTGGGGGTGGGGGGAATTGAAAGCAAAAGGAGAAGAGGGTGGCAGAGGATGAGCTTGATAGCATCACCAACTTAACGGACATGAATCTGAGCAAACTCCGGGAGATAGTACAGAACAGGGGAGCCTAGTGCGGTGTAGTCCACAGGGTTGTGAGGAGTCTGGCAGGACTTAGTGACTGAATAACAACAACAGTGTATCAATATCTAGAAACATCCTAAGTTAATTATCTAGGGGTAAGTTGATGGGCTTCCCAGGTGGCGCTAGTGGTAAACATGCCTGCAAACGCAGGAGACATAAGAGACATGGGTTCCATCCCTGGGTTGGGAATATGCCCTGGAGGAAGGCTTGGCCACCCACTCCAGTATCCTTGCCTGGACAATCCCGGTGGACAGAAGAGCCTGGAGGGCTATAGTCCATAGGGTTGCAAAGAATCTGATATGACTGAAGCGACTTAGCACGCACACACATACACTGTAACTTCACAGCTGTTCTCCACACAGGAGGAAAAGAATAAAAGGAGGGAAGGTCACTCATGGTGAGCACTTAGCATGTGCCAGAAGCTGTGGAGGGCACGTTCACTGCATTACGTCCTTTTATCCCTACAGTAATCTGGAGGTTCCTGTTAACCCCATTCCATGAGTGAGGAAACTGCATCCAGAGAGGTTAGGTACATTACTCAAGGTCATGAAACTGCTAAGTGGCTGAGCCAGGATTTTGACATGGATCAAGTCAGATTCTGTGGCCTGTCTCCATTTCATTACATCACACGGCCTCCAAGGAGTAAACAAAAGAGGCTTTTGAGCTGAAACTCAGGGACCTTATTCATGAGTGAGTCTGCCAGAGCCATTTAGTCTTGCTTTTACACAACTCTCACAAGTGTGATCATCTGATCTCTTAGTTCACAGACTTTCTGAGACAGCTAAGAAACAGGAGAGAAGGCTAAGGAAGGAGACACTCTGGTAATGACAAATAGTGAAGTAGGGCTTACATTACAGCAAATGAATCAGTTGAATGAGAGTAACTCTCCCGATTGTAACAACTAAAAACTTTGGACAGTGTATTTAAAAAAATAATAAATAAAAACATTTGAAGGCACTGAAAAGAAAAAAATAGAATAAAACTCTTGGAAAAAAAGAAAGCACACAATTTTATTAATCTTCTCAAAGATAAAGCTTTTGGTTTCATTCTGTTTTTCAATTTGATTGATTTCTAACTTTACTTTATTACTTCCTTTCTTCTTCTTTCTTTGACTTTAATTTGCTCTCCCGTTTCTTGTTTCAAAGTGTAGGTCATTGCTTTGAGAACTCTCCTCTTTTCTCACGGCAATTAGTGCTATAAATTTTCCTCTAAGCACCACTTTAGCTGCATCTTTTGAATGTTTTAATTTTGATTCAGTCCAAATTACTTTCTAGCTTCCCATTTGATTTTTTCTTTGGCCTACGCCTTAGAAATGTGTTATTTACTTTCCAATACTATGGGATTTTCCAGATATCTTTTGAGTATTGATTTCTAATTTAACTCCTTTACCACAGAACGTGCTTTGTGTAACTGGAATCCTTAGACATTTACTGAGACCTGTTCTGTAGCCCAGACCGTGGTCTACTTACGTATATGTTCAGTGTGCTTGAAAGGAGCTTGTATTTTACTGTCCTTGGGGGAGTGGTCTATGAATGTCAACTAAGCCACGTTGGTTGGTAGCATCCCATTTGGGGGTTTGTTCCCTTTGTTCCTCTTTTTCTGCCTTCTTTGGGTTATGTATTTTTTGACTCATTAAGTATTTACTTATAGGTTTATGCAGTGCTATTAAAGTTCAATCAAATGTAAAACTTAGGGACTTCCCTGGGGATCTGGTGACTAAGACTCCACACTCCCAACACGGGGGGCTGGGCTTCAGTCCCTAGTCAAGGAACTGGATCCCACAGCCACAACTGAAAATTAGCATGCCACAACTAAGAAAGTTCCACATGCTGCAACTAAGCCTGGCGCAGCCAAATAAATAATTTATTTTAAAAATGTAAAACCTAGCAGACAGCTCCCAGTTGTTAGGATTATCTCAAGGGACACTGAGTTGGGGATTGCAAGTCAACATAAGCTGCAATGAGCTGGACTTAGCTGTTGGCTCAGTCTCTCCAACCAGTAGTCACTGTTTGTTCCACCTGGAGTGCTCCCAGGACAGCCCCTCAGTGAGAGCTCTGGGGAGCAGCAGCAGTGGGCTGGGGGTGGGGGGGTTTGGAAGCTATTGGTATTGCCATTTGCTTCCAGATGGATTGTGTTTTTTATGACTCCATTTTATCTTTTTTGTTAGTTTCTTAATTATACCTCTTTGTTTTAGTGCTTGCTTTAGGGTTATAGTACACATTTTTAACTTAACACAGTCTTACCTTCAAATGATGTTGTATCACTTCACATACTGTATAAAAACTTAAAACAGAGTATCCCATTTCCTCCCTCCTGGCCTTTGGGCTAATGTGCCATACACTTTTACTTCTATATACTGTAAACCCTACAATAAATTGTTAGTGTTTTCACTTTAGTCAATTATCATATAAGCAGATTCTTTAAAAGAGAAAATACATATTTTACATTTACCTACATATACATCATTTCCAGTATTCTTCACTCCTCTAAAAAGAACTAACTAAATCAAGTATTGTCAACAATGTGAAGCAACTGGAACTTCCATGCACTGTTGATGGGGAAATAATATTGTGTAACCATTTCGGAAAACAGTTTGGTGGTTTCATGCTAAACACACATCTACATATAGTCTAGATATTCTCATAAGAATTTATACAAAAGAAATATAAGCATATTTCCACACAAAGACAAATAGATGAATATTCATAGCTGTTTTTTTCCTATAACTGACCCCAGCTGGAAGTAACCCAAGTGTTCATCAACAGGTGAATGGGTAAACAGATTGTGGACATCACAACAGACTACTACTCAGCAATAATAACGAATGCATGAGGACACCTATGACATGCAGATGAAGTGCAAAATAATTATGCTCTAAGAAAAAATCCACAAAGGAAAAAAGATGCATGTTGTACAATTCCAATTATATATAATTCTAGAAAATGCAAAGTAATTGGTAGTAGCAGAAAGCAAATCAGTAGCTGCCTTGGGAAGGAGAGTGAGAATGGGGGATAGATTCCAAAGAAGCACAGAGCAAGTTTTAGGGGTGATGGGTAAATCCATTATCTTAATTGTGGTGATATTTTATGGTTGTTCCATATGTCAAATTTCATCAAAGTTTACACTCTAAATATGTGTAATTTACTGTATGTTGATTATACATCAACACAGCTGTAGATATTTATTGGATGGGTTTAAAGCCAACTGGACACAGCAGAAGAAATGATCAGTTAAAGAAAACATATTGCTTCCATTGAAGAAAAATGAGAAACTAATATTGAAAAACAAAGAAGAGATCCTAAATGATTAGTAGGACAGATCCAGGAGGTTAGCAGATGTTCAGCTGAAGTCTTGTAAGAGGAGAAAGATAAGCAGACAGGGGGAAAAAAAAACAAACAGGAAGAGATAAGGGTCACATTTTTCCTTTTCAAATTTGCAGCACACTAGAGGTCCAAAAAAGATCAACAAACCTCAGCAGGAAAAAGATGAAGAAATCCACATCATAGTCAAATATCTGCAAACCAAAGATAAAGAGAAAACCTTTAAAACATGTGAATAAAAAAAGGATATATTCAGCAGGGGGAAATAGCAACGGGAGTGACAGATACATTCTGTTCTCTATAGAAACATGGAGAGACAGAAGACAATGGAATTACAGTTTTAAAAGTGTTGAAAGGAAACAACTGCCAACCTAGAATTCTATATCCAGTAAGAACTTTCTTCAAAAATACAGGGAAATAAAGACATTTTCTGATAAACAATCACTGAGAGAATTTAGTGCCAGCAGATTCACACTGCAAGAAATGTTATATAAAATGCCTCTGGTTAAAGGGAACTGACACATATGGAAAAACAGATCTAAAGGAAGAAAAGAAGTGTACTGAAAATGTTGAATATGTGGGTAAACATAAATGACTAGTTTAAAAAAGATTTCTTTAAAATATGATTAAACATTTAAAGCAAAAAATATTTAAACATGTAAAAGTTTATAATGTAGAAATAAAATGGATGGCAAGAAAAGCACAAAAGAGTAAGAAAATAAATGAATTTATGCCATTGTAGTTCTTACATTTTACATGAAGTGGTAAAATATTAATTTAAGGTCAAGTTGTATAATAAGTTCAGAGTACATACTGTAATAACTGAAGTAACCACCAAAAAATAGTACAGATACCAAAGTGTCAATGAGAAGGGAGAAAATGGAACACTGAAAAATACTACCCCAAAGAAAAAATATTACCCCAAAGAAAACCTGAAAGGAGTAATAAAGAAAGAAAGAGGAAAAGAGACAAAAAGAAAACAAGTAGAAAATGAAGGCTTACACCCAACCATATCAGTAATTACTTTACATGTAAAATAAACACTCCAATTAAAAGCAGCCATCGGACTGGATTAAAGAGTAAAGAATAAAAAATGAAAGTAAGATACAACTCTATGCTGTTGACAAGACAGAACTTTTGATATAATGACGAAAACAGACCTGAAGTTCCAGTGACAGAAAAAGTACATAACATGAAACTATTAAGCACAGAAAAGCTAGTGTGGATACAATAGCAAAGTCAAGCTTACGACAAGATGTGTTGCCAGAGATAAAGAGGAACATCTCATGTTAAAATCATTGATTAATAAGAACATCCATATATGTATGGATAATAGAGTTTCAAAACAGGTGAAGCAAAAATTCGAAGAAAGAAGGGGGAAAGTAGGCAGTTGCAATCACAGTTGGAGGTTTTAACAATTACTTTACCAATAACTCTTTGAAACAGGGCCAGGACCAGGGAAAGACAAGTGAAGCAATCACTTTGGGTACAAAATTTCAGGGGCATCAAGAAACCTTGTAATCAAAGAAAATGATATTTTAAGATAGTATTTAAGAAAATCAAAATTGGTGCAAGAACTCCATAAGGAACAAAACTTCAAAATTTTAAATAATGACAGCATCCAGTGTTCCTGCATTTCTTGAGCCAAGAGTCAGACACAACTAAGTGCACACACACCAATGTTCCAGATTTTTCCTTTTGCTCCAGGCTACAGTACAGATCAGGAGAGCGTCATCACTGGCTCCTCTTTAATAGTTTTATTTTTCCTCTCTCCATGATTCAGAAGAAATTACAAAGAGAATTAGAAAGTATTTCAAACTGGGTGATGGTGACATATATCATAGTAAGACATGAGGGATGCTGCTAAAACACTTCTTATGGGAGAACATACATCTTTAAATGGCTATATTTGTATGACTCAGGGAACTCAAACCGGGCTCTGAAACAACCTAGAGGGGTGGGAAGGGGTGGGAGGTGGGAGGGAGGTTCAAGAAGGAGGGGACATATGTATGTATGCATGTGTGCCCAGTCGATTCAGTAGTGTCTGACTCTTTGCAACCCCATGGACTGTAGCCTGTGAGGATCCTCTGTCCATGGGGATTCTCCAGGCAAGAATACTGGAGTGGGTTGCCATGCCCTTCTCCAAGGGATTTTCCCAACCTAGGGATCGAACTGGCGTCTCTTATGTCTCCTGCATGGGCAGGCAGGTTCCTTACCACTAGAGTCAACTGGACCTATGGTTAATTCATGTTGATGTATGGCAGAAACCAACACAATATGGTAAAGCAATTATCCTTCAACTAAACAAATTTTTTAAAAAAGAATAAAGTTTTAAAGTCCATGATCTATGCTTTCAGGTTAACAATCTAGGGAGAAAAAGAATAGATTAAACTTCAGCTAACAGAAATTTAATTCTAAAAATGAGTCAAAAGCAATGAAATAGACAGCAAACAGAAAGTAGCAAAAAGCAACAAGGTCAAAAGCTGTTTCCATGAAAAATTAATAAAGTATATAAATCCCCAGCTAGATTGATAAAAGAGTGGGAGAAAAGATAACCCAATTTATTAATATCAAGAATAAAAAGGGGAATATTGCTACAGATACTGTAAACATTAAATGGATAATAATGAATAACTTTATGCAATGAATTGGACAATGTAGATGAAATGGATAATTACTCAAAAAGTAAAACCTATTAAAACTGATCAAGAAAAAAACAGAAAATCTGAAATTATTTGCTTCTGCTCTTACATACAACTCCCTTTCCCTCCAGCCCCTGGATTCAGATGAACTTTTCTAGACCCTGGGCATTTTATATCTCAGGGTTCCCTGGTCCTCAGCCCCTCCTCTGGGAGATATAGTAAATAAATGTTGTTATTAATTGTGTTTTATAGCTCTATGACATCTATATTTATTCCATCATTAATTCAGCAAGTTTACTGAGCATCTTCTGTCAGACTCTGTGCTAGATATTGGAGTTACAATAGCTAATTGCATTAATTAGTGTGAATTGAATTTGATCATTTGTTCATTCTTATTAAAAGTGGGCCTTGGGTCCTTGGTGAGGGACTTAGCCCATCATTGTGACATTGTTTCCATAGAGAAATCAGACTGTTATTTCCATAGAAAAATCAGACTCGGTGGATGTTATTTCAAGGCAGTATCTTTGCATTGGAAATGAAGCTTATTCTAAACTTGAGGATTGACTGCATTCTATTGAGGCAATAGATGCACGCCCGATACTATTTAGAAAGCATTTTAACTAAAAATACTTACAAGGTGGTCAAGGCTTTAAAGGGACTGTCAGTTATCTGAAAAATAATATCTGTGATTCTCCAACAAGATGCTTCTAGATTGCCAGCATCGTGTGACCCACCTGCCGTGGTGACATCTGGGACTCCACAGGTGTGCGGGTGCTGTTGAGGCTGGGAGAGCGGGTGGGTGAGGAAGGAACCTGAGCTGAAGGGGAGCAGGACTGAAATCCCAGCTCTGCTACTCAGCAGCTGCCTGCGTCTGAACAAGGCATTTCCCATGTAACAGCCGGCTCAGGGTGGATTGGAGGAGTACGGGCGGGTCTCCTTGCAGGCCCAGAGGTGCCTCAGCAGATCTGCCCTGCGTGTGACCCAGCCACCTTTTATCACCTGTCCCCTGGGTATCAGAACAGCGAGCCAGGAGGGTCCCAAGAACCCCTCCTTAATGCACTCTGTTCCCACACCCACACTGGTGCAGGACCCAGTCACACACGGACTCCAGGACCCTGTAAACCATTAAGAGGAAGGTACTCGGAAGTTTAAAACAACATCCACGTCTTCACCTGGTCGTGCACTCCACCACATGTAAAGCCCTAGCTCTTCTCTCATTTAACTTTCAAAACCACCTCCTAAGACTCCAGGGTGAGAATCACGTGCCCATTTCACAAAAGGAAAAATTGCTTGTCAGGAGGAAGTAGCGTCTTCCCCAAGGACCCACAGTCATGGGCACAGCTGGGACTCCACACCTGCTCCAATCTTTGTCCTCCGTGACCTTGGGCTGCAGGAGATTCCACTGTCCCCCTCTGCTCAGGGAGGCTGATGAACAAAATTACTGTAGATGCTGGACGCTTAACTGGTGTTTTTTGTTTTTTTTTTTTTTAAGCCCCATAATGAACACTTGTAAATATCTCTGGAGCCAGATGGAGCCATTAAAATGTTAAACAAATAAGGGCTATCTTTTAGAATCTATAGGTTGTTTCCTGGAGTCTGGGCCAAGCAGACATGATGGAGGTGAGGTTACCTCTTCAGCTGTGAAGGAGCTCAAAGCAGCTCTTGGGGGTGGTGAGCTTCTGCGATGGGCCTGTGGTTTCCCCTCCAAGCCTGTGTAAACCTCTGAAGGGTGTCCTCAGGCCGGAGTGGTGTTTCTCAGGATGATGTTGCTAGACAAAGAAGGAGCTATAAGGCAACTGGTTCCATGAGGAGGGGGTGCTATGAGGAAGGGGTGCTGTTGAGAAGGGGTGCTGAGCAGCTGCTCCGGGCTGACGTTTGCCCACTGCGTGCCATCCCCCCAGCTTCCGCCTCTCTCCCCAGGACCATGCAGATGACAAAGGCACCCAGTCTCCATTTCCCAGGGGCTTCTGTTTCTAGATACCTTGTTAGTTTCCCCTCTATTTCTCTAAGGCTGCAGAACAGGTGGTTGTTTGACTTTTCTCTGTGCCTACATCAAACTTGTTTCTTTTCAGAAGCAGAGATCTCTGGATCTTCCTGCAACCTCTCTTCTCTCCAACCCCACTCCAGGGTAAATTTCTAGCCTTTTGCTTCAGCTGAATTCCTCCTGGAACCTCCATCCCAAGTGCAGGGTCTGAGTCTTCAGACCCACCCAGGATGGCTGCACTGCCCTGGATCTCACCCAGTGGGAATCCCAACGCCAACGTTGTGGGGGGCCTTCACCCTCTCCACTCCTAATCTCCAGCAGCCTCCTCGCTCCCAAGCCACTCCACAGAGACTTCAAGCCAGGAGGAAGAGAGCCTGCTCGTCATGAGAACAGCTTCAATATGAGGACAGTAAGTCCCCTACATACGAACATTCAAGTTGTGAACTTTCAAAGATGCCAATGTGCATACCAGCTATACTGCTGTACTTTTCAACAAACAAACACAAGAAACAAAGAAACAAGATGTTTTCTTTGTTTCTTGTGTTTGTTTGTTTTTTAGTGGCATAATAGTGGAAGTTGCTAAGTCGTGTCTGACTCTTTGCGACCCCCATGGACTTGTAGCCCACCAGGCTCCTCTGTCCATGGAATTCTCCAGGCAAGAATTCTGGAGTGGGTTGTCTTTCCCTTCTCCAGGGGATCTTCCTGACTCAGGGATCAAACCTGAGTCTCCTGCTTTCCAAGCAGATTCTTTACCATCTGAGCCACCAGGAAAGCCCATTTTTTAATATAGCTATTACTTATGTGAAAAGTATTATAAGCTTATTATGGTACAGTACCATTAGTTGGTACCTAGGTTAACTTTGTTGAACTTGTGAATGTGCTTTCAGAACAGAACTCATTGGTATGTAGAGGACTTACTGTATATCTCCTTCATTTGTAGACAACCCATCATCTTGTCCTGTACTGAAATTCTGGAGCTGCCATCGGCCCCCACCACCTCCAATCTATCCTTTCAACACCTTTGTGCCTCAGTTTTCTCATCTGTAAATATTATTTTCTCATCTGTGAATATTATTTTATAGAATAACAGGCCCTAGCTCACTGCAGTGCTGGAAGCACGTAACTGTGCCATCACCCAGCAGGGCTTGAAGATATAACTACTGCACTCCTTCTACAGTTCTGTTCAGGCCTCCTCTCGGGGGCTCATTCCTGCCATGGGATGAGCTCTTAGGCAGTCCTTGTGGCTTATTTGCTGACTCTTGGGTAATGTGCATGCATGCTAAGTTGCTTCAGTCATGTCCAACTCTTTGTGACCCCATGGACTGTAGCCCGCCAGGCTCCTCTGTCCATAGACTTTTCCAGGTGAAAATACTGGAGTGGATTGTCATGCCCTCCTCCAGGGGATCTTCCCGACCCAGGGATCAAGCCCATGTCTCTAACATCTCCTGCACTGGCAGGTGGGTTCTTTACCACTAGCACCACCTGGAAAGCCCCTCTTGGATAATACCAATACTGATAGCAATCCTAGGGGTCACAGTGGTCTCCTGGCCTCATTTTGGTAAATACTATGTTCAGTCAATGTAATAAACAACACTTTTGTCTTCATTCAAAGTTAAAGCTCCTCCCTCCCTAGGCTAGCACCTGATGCAGGGAACAAAGGCCCAGGAGCATTGTGATCCCCATGGAACACTTCTGCATCCTTTGTCCCATTATCAACACAAGTACAGTGGTCCTGTCACCTCCTCTGCCGCCAAAGCCACTTCAAGTGGCCTCTTAAAGCCCTTGAGATTTCACAAGGGCAGGTCACACGCCAGTCCACCGTGTCTCTGAAGCTGTGAATGACACATGTCATGCTCTCTGAGATCTTCTCAAAGCTCCTCCCAGCTGGCCTTAGACAAGAGAAAAGCACCACCCACTCCTCCTGATTGGAGAAGGGATTAGGGGTGTGGAGGCGGGAAGGGGCTCCATGCACATGGACCACTCCTTTGTGGTTCACTGAACAACTCTTCCAATCTCCTGGCTTTTCCTTTATGTTCTGGGGCAGATAGTCACTCAGTCGTGTCCAACTCTTTCCAACCCCATGGACTGTACAGTTCATGAAATTCTCCAGGCCAAAATACTGGCGTGGGTAACCATTCCCTTCCCCAAAGGATCTTCTCAACTCAGGGATTGAACCCAGTCTCCCACATTGCAGGTGGATTCTTTAGCAACTGAGCTACCAGGAAACCCCAGATGAGCCTACAGAGGTCACAGAATCAGTTGCTACCAGCTCCTTGGCAAGTTTGACCTAAGTTGTTTGGAATCCATTCTAGAAAATGGGAGTCTATTCCTTGAAGCCATCATTTCAGGGCCTTGATAAAAATGAAGAATAAAATAGTTCTGCTTAAACACCACAGGATATAATGTTCTTTCCATTTAAAAGGGGTTGGCACACAGCAACCATGCCATAAGTGTTGCTATTCAACTAAGTGAATAAATGTTAACCTGTACTGTTATTACCACTAGTGATTACTGTCAGGACCTGGCCAGCCTCGGCGCTTGCAAAGCTTCCTTCCATTTATGGTCTAAGCTTTCCAGATGCCTTGCAGTTTCTTGCCTTTGTCCATGCTGCTTCACCTCCCCTGGATGTCTTCTCATTCCACTCTCAGTCTGGAGAACTAACCTCTTCCTTCTAGCCATTGTCACCTCATGGCCACACTGGTGGATGATTCAACTTCCCCAGGTGAACCTGACCCCTCTCTTATTCTGATGCTCACAGCATCTAATCTGCCTTCATCCTGGCACTGATCCCACCCTCTGCATGACCTTCAGCAGATACTCCCCACATGTACACACACACACACACACACACAGAGGATTTTTTAACCATGGCTTATGTATTTACATAGCTCTAGTGGACCTGCACTTAGCAACGATTTTTGAATGATTGCGTGATGAGTGAATGCAGAATGGATATGTCAAGGAATAAAAAAAAAAACACCAATCCATCCATCCACCCATCAATGAACTAGGAGAAGTGAAATTTTCCTCAATCAATTTTGTCCAAAGTTACCACCCATACTGAGTATTTGTTTTTGTTTTTTGAATGTTTATTTATTTATTTGGCTGCATTTATTTGCTGTCTTCGTGGCAGCACACAAGATCTTTGTTGAGGATGAAGGACCTTTAGTTATGGCAAGTTGGATCTAGTTCCCTGACTAGGGATGGAACCCAGGCCCCCTTGCATTTGGAGTGTAGAGTCTTAGCCATTGGACCACCAGGGAATTCCTCCTGCCAAGCATTTGAATGAGGATTTTGTGGCTTAAGTAAAGCTTGGGGATTTTCTCTGCATAAAACTGTATCTAGATTTCACTATGCCATTCACCTAGAAATATGGGTTGGTGGGAGCAAGGGTGTGGTTCATCTCAGGTCCTCAAAGCAAGGCATCCGACTGCCTTGACTCTGGCAAATCCCAAGGTTCTGAGAGACTAGTAAAGTCAGTGCTTTGAGTGGTGATGGTCATTCCTTCACTTTTCACTGAGGTTGCCATTCTCATGAATCAAGAGGTGTGAGGATCCTATTCCCTGTGGAGGACTAGTGATTGTGATCTGTGAGTTCTGCATCTGACACTGATCCTTGACAGTTTGACAAGGAAATTCACTTACCCAGTCTCACTTTTAGTCAAGTCTTTACACTTCCAACTTGCCAAATCCAATGATCAATTTTCACTCCCATCTTCCCGGCAGCATTTATTAATAACATGGTTGATCACTATTCCTCTGCCTAGAAACACTTTCTCAAACACCATGCTTTCATGGGTTTTCCTCCTACTTAGCTGGCTTCTAATTCCAGATTCTATCCTCCTCTGGACTTTTCCTTTCTTTTCCCTTCCTTTCCTTCCCCTCCCTTCCCCTCTCTTCTCTATTTTCCTTTCCTCTTCCTACAACCACACCTTTAGTGACCTTGTTCATTCTCAAGGCATTAAATATCTTTTTACACTGATGACTCTAAAATATTTATCTCCACCCATGCCAGCTTTTCTGAGCTTCACAAAGCCAACTGCATATTTGATAATGCCTCGCCTTGGATGGGCTTCCCTCATAGCTCAGCTGGTAACGACTCTGCTTGCAATGCGGGAGACCTGGATTTGACTTCTGAGTTGGGAAGATCCCCTAGAGGAGGGCATGGCAACCCACTCTGGTATTCTTGCCTGGAGAATCCCATGGACAGAGGGTTGCAAAGAATCAGACATTACTGAAGTGACTTACCACACACACACACACCTTGGATATCTCAGACTTTGGATTCTTGATTCCCACTGCTCATATAACCACATTAAGTTCCTCTGGCCTTGTTCATCTCAGTAAATGACAGCATCGTTCATCCAGACCAACAACCTCACATAGTCGTTCTTACCTTTTTTCCTGCCCCTTATACTCATATACTCATAAGAGATGGTTGGATGCCATCCATCACTGACTTAGTGTACATGAATTTGAGCAAGCTCCAGGGATTGGTGATGGACAGGGAAGCCTGGCACGCTGCAGTCCATGGGGTTGCAAAGAGTTGGAAACGACTGAGTGACTGAACTGAATCGATACTCATATTGGCAGATTCTGTTGGCAATGGCTTTAATGGCCGCTGACTCCTTGTCTCCTTCCTGCTCCTGCCCTGGTCCATGTCACTGTGATTTCTCGCCTGGTTTATTGGAAAAGTCTCCTAACTTGTCCCCTTATTGCCACACCCTGTCCCATTTGTTCTCCATACAGCACCCAGAAATATCTTTCAGAACAAGTCATAACATCCCTTTCCTTTGCTTGCAACTCTCAGATTGTGTCCTAGCCAATGCAATAAATCAAGAAAAAAATAACAAGACTGTAAAAAAGAAAAAAGAAGAAGAAGTAGAAATGGCATGATAGAGTCTGGTCATAAGAACCTCACGTTGCATTTTGTTGTCATTTCTTCTCAGTCTCCTCTGATGTGAAATGGGCTTTCATTCTTTCCTGCCTTTCACATCCTCAACAATTATGTGGGGTGATCCTCAGCCTGTGCCTGCATGATGCATTTATTGCTGAGATATATGGTATGTCCAGTTTTAGTAGAAACAGTCAAAAAGTTTTCCAAGGTAGCTGCACTCACCATGCATTCCTACCAATAGTTTGCTGCACATCCTCATAAACACTTGGTATTTTCTGTTTTGCTTAATTTCAGTCATCCTGGTGAATGTGTAATAAAATCTCAGATAATTTGAACTGGCATTTCCCTCCTGACTAATGAGGTTGAACACCTTTGCACGTGCCTACTGGCCATTTGGAGGTCTTCTTTTGTGAAGATCTTATTCAATAATTTTATTCACTTAAGAAGTAGATTTTTCTGTATTTTTTTTAAACTTTTTATTTTGTATTGGAGTACAGCTGCTTAACAATGCTGTAATAGTTTCAGGTGAATAGCAAAGGGACTCAGCCACACATATACATGCAACCATTCTCCCCCACACGCCCCTCCCATCCAGGCTGCCACATAACATCGAGCAGAGTTCCATGTGCTATACAGTAAGTCTTTCCTAGTTATCCACTTCAAATATAGCAGTGTATACATGTTCATCCCCAAATCCTAACTGTCCCTTCCCCTCATCCTTCCCCCCAGCAACCATAAGTTTGTCTCTAAGTCTGTGAGTCTCTTTCTGTTTTGTAAATAAGTTTATTTGTAGATCATTTCTTTTTAGATTCCAGATAAAAGGGATGCCGTATGATATTTCTCCGCCTCTGTCTGACTTACTTCACTCAGTATGACGATCTCTAGGTCCATCCATGTTGCTGCAGATGACGTTATTTTGTTCTTTTTGATGGCTGAGTAATATCCCATTGTATATATGTACCACATCTTCTTTATCCATTCCTTTGTTAATGGACATTTAAGTTTCTTCCCTGTCTTGGCTATTGTAAAGAGTGCTGCAGTGAACACTGGGGTGCATGCATCCTTTCAGATCTTTTTCTTATTGATTTGCATGAGTTCATTATATATTTTCAATATGCCTTGAAATGTTGAAAATAATCCAATAAAGTTTCTAGAAGAAGCAATATTTTTGTGTAGGCAAAATTTTATTTAAAATGTTTAGGCAAAGATTTCTTTAAATCAGTGTAAGAAGCTCTAACCATAAAGGAAAAGATTGATAAATTGAATTACACTAAAATCAAGAACTTTTATTCACTGAAAGATATTACTGACAGTCTAAAGGCAAGCCATAAAATGGGAGAAGATACTTATAATACATACATCCAGTAATGACAAATGGGGGCCATATTTACTAAAATTGATCATTTCTATATACTATGAACTTGTACTAAACATTCCTGAGTACATGAATAACAGAAATGCTTACATATGTGTAACAAAAGCATGAACAAAAATGTTATTAGCAGGATTATTGTTTTTTTTATTTTTTAATTTTTAAAAAACTATTTATATTATACTGGAGGATAGCCAATTAACAATGTTATAATAGTTTCAAGTGGACAGCAAAGGGATTCAGCCCTATGTGTGCATGTAGCAGCAGTATTACTTTTAATAGCTACAAACTGGAAACCACCCAAATGACTAGTAATGATAGAATGGATAAATAAATCAAGGTATGGTTATATAAGGGAAAAAATAAATAGTTATGGGGGGAGAAAGATCTAATTGCTGCATGTACAGATAGGGATGAAATCTCATAGACAATGTTGGTCAAAGAAAGACAGGCACAAAGAAATATGTGCAAAGTATTTGCATTCATTTGAAGTTTAAAAATAGGCAAAACTGCTTTTTACTTTGTAAAAACTTATCACTGATGTGTTTTCTTAACAATTGTATAGTTCATAGTACATGAAGTATTTTGATTAAAATTAAAAGAATGACAAACGGTGCTCTAGTGGCTTCCTATCATATCAGAAGAAGTCCAGATTCTTATCAAGACTGTTATCAGAAGAAGTCCAGATTCTTATCAAGACTGTATATTATTGGATGCCCTGGTCACTCACCTCAACTTCTATCTCTTTACACCTTATTCACTCCACTCTAGCCAGACTGACCTTGTGGCTGACACTTGAACACACAAAGCTAGCTTCCGCTTGTGATAAATAGCACCACTGTTCCCAAGTCTTCACCTTCTCTATATCTATGCACTTTGCCACGTGACTTTGCAGTTGCTTCCACTATAAATAAAGTATATCTAGTATATTTCTCTGCCCCGTGGATGTTAGCCTCAACATGGGATGTACTCTGCTCAGTGAAATATGTTCAGAAGCCACAGTGTGCCAGTACTAAGCCTAGACTGTAAGATAACTCATCTCTTTCTGCTCACCCCATTGCTCTTCTACCTCCATCTTGAGAACATGTCCTCCTCAGCCTACTGATACAAAGAGGATGAGAGACACAGATATGTACCCTGGAGCCAACCCCAGCTGAGGCCACCCTAGACCAGCTACCTACTAGTGGATCTGCAGAGGCATCATCAAGAATAAATAATTGTTGTCTTAAGCTGCCTCATTTGGGGATGTTTGTTATGCAGCATCATTGTAGCAACAGTTGATGAATACAGCACTTCAGGGTCATTACCTTCTGCCAGAAAAGCTCGTTATCTGAATACTCACATGGTTCACATCCTTATTCTAGTCTGTGTTCAAATGCCACTTCTGCAAAGGTGCCTTCCCTAACCCTTCTACCTTAAATATCCCCATTCCATCCCTTCATTCCTCTCCAGCCTCTTACCCTGCTTTGTATTGCTACCTAACATTTTATTGCTGGCACAGAAATGCAAAGTGATCAGACATTAAGTTAGTAGAAGGAATAAAACTAAAGCAAAAAAAAAAAATTCTGCAAAATCCACAAACTGTCATACCAGCCCCTGGGAAAACCGTTCCATCATGATAATGATTGGATATGAGCTACTGGGTGCCCAGGGAGTCCAGTTTCCCAGCCCATTCTTCCCAGAGCCCTTTCTGGGGCCTCGCTGCAAGAGAACACGCCCCAGGCAGGAAACAGCTACCCATTAGCGTGGCGTTGTGCAGTTGCCAAACACCACCCACATGCCTGATCTTTCAGAGTCCAACCACTGGCCATAAAGAGGAATGAGTGCCAACTATGTGTCTAGCCCTATGCCAGGTTCTTTGTGGGCTCTATGACCCAATACTCCCAAGATCTCACCAGGTAAACAGCATCAGCGTTACTGTTTACCAAGGAAACCACGGCCAGGGTGGTTAAAGAGCTTGTCTAAAGGAAACTGGTAGAGCCAGGATTTGAAGCTCAATCTGGACGGGGCTGAAGCCCAGGTGGTTTCCACCACATTATCAAATCCCTCTTCACAGAGAGAGACAGGGGTGAATGCACCAGAGCTGGTGAGTCTCAGGGCCGGTATTGGAGCCCCTACAGTTTTAGAGTCAGCACTTTTTGATTTTTATCACATGTTCCTGGTTCTGGAATTTGATTTCGTGAAATCATCATCTTGAACCTGACCTGCTCATTGTGAATTATTTTCCAGGTCTTAGGTGGATAAACAGATAGTTCTCAGTTGTAGCTTCAGATTCCAGCCTCCTCTTGAAATGCTTAAATAGAGGTGGGGGAATAGCACCTTCATAGCACCTATAAAGGTTGGTGCAGGCATAGTTAGAAAGATGTACAATGGGTGAAAAGAAAGGAGGAAGTGGCCATGGACATATTTAGAGGGAATTGACATAGAAAGAAGGGAGAGAATAAAAATTGCCTTGGCTTCTACAAGGAACCAGCACGGCAGTTTGCAGAGTTATGTATGCCGAAGCCTGTGGCAAGAGGAAAAGGAAAAAATGCAAAAAGTTTCTCATCAAATAACTTTCTCAAGTACAGTACAAAGGTCTCTGGGTGTGTGCCCAGCACACCTCAGCCCAGAGGGCAGCAGTGGGCAGTGGAGGGGGGTAGGTGGAGTGGGACAAACTCGCGAGAACAGGCAGTGCAGGTCAGTGCTCATCAGCCTAGAAGCAAGAGACAGTGGGTCCTGAATCAGCCCTGAAAGAAGGAAATCCCATATGACCTCTTTGTGGCTCCATAAACCTCCCAGGTGGTGGTAAACCTCCCATGCAGTGGCTGAGAGCTGGTGCAGATATTTATTACTGCATGTAAATTGTCATAATCTTTGTGGTACTCCCAAAGAACCTTCCCATTTGCACATTGTTCATATTGTTCACTGTGTGTTTGCAGGAGACCCAGGTCCAATCCCTGGGTAAGGAAGATCTCCTAGAGAAGGGAATGAGTACCCACTGCAGTATTCTTGCCTGGGGAATCCCATGGACAGAGGAGCCTGGCGGGCTCCAGTCCATGGGGTCACCAAGAGTCGGACGTGATGGAACATCTAAACCACCACCACCACCATCTGTCTATCCCGGTGGAATACCTGCTCCATCATTCTGAGTGAGGATGTTGGGTCCTGGGCTGCATGCTGAGAACCTGCCCAGGGCCACACACAACAGGAGTGTAGGAAGGGCTTAGGGGGTGAACATGTGTACCCCCAGGAGCCGGGACAGGCCCTTTGATGAGATCAACCCCCAGTGGACACTGGCCAGCTTGCAGCCCTGAGAGCTCTGCTACCTGCCAGGTATAAACTCCTGACAGCACCATTGATAGATTTGAGGTTCAATCTCCTGGAAGCTTTCCCATCCCCCTGTCACCCAGTCAGAATGAATCCTCCTGCCCAAGGCTCCTGCCATGGCCTTTATCACTCTACTGATGGTGGCACTTGCCTTTCACAGATGCCAGGTGCTTGGTCAGTGACCTCCATGAATCTCCCCCTGGCAGAGTGAGGAGGCACAAGCTTGAAGCAGAAAAGCATCCAGTTCTGGATGAAGTCTTAACAGAATCTGTCCAGCTGCGGGGCTGAGCTTAGTCTGCGGCGGGCAGGCAAGGACAGACATAAGGAAGCTAATTCAGAAGCAACTGTAATAATCTCATTGTGAGAGGATGTAGCCAGTGGGGGGCGGGGGCAAGAAATGATTGGATTATGGATTTTAAATTTTTAGGTAAAATCAATAGGACGTCTTAGGCACAGAGAGTACCCAAATACTAAGATCTGGAAGACTTGGGAGGAGTCAGTTTTGAAAGAAAAATAAGGAAGTCAGTTTGGGATGTGTTGAATTTGAAATGTCTGTAAGGCATCAAACTAGAAATATCAAGTAGGCAGTTGGATCTATGAGACATAAGTGTGGGTGCTGTCAAGGTGGAGTTAATGTATTAAAGCCAGGAGCCTGCTTGGGATCACTGAGAAGTGAGGATGAAGGAAAAAAGAAAACCAAGGAACTGATCCCAGGGCTTAACTACGCCTTGCTGAGCCCAGCTGTGTACTAGGAGCCAGGGGAGTGCACAGATTTAAATGAGAGGCAGTTTCTGCCTTCAAGGAGCTCACGGCCTGGTGGGGAAGACAGAGTTTGCGTCTCACCAACAGATCTAATGAGCTGGGCAACATGGAAAGAACTCCAGTTCCAAGCCAGGCAGACCTGGGCTGGACATCTCCCTCCACCATCCCCTCCCCACCCACTGGCCTGCCTTTTCCCTGCTCTACAAGGATCTCTAGAGCCTCAGGCTCTTCCTCTATAAAATAGGGATAATTATACATCTTGCAGAGAAGACGCTGAGAGATGTAAAGAAAAGAGAGGTGCTTGGCACAAAGAGGGCCTCAGCATCCTGTGTTTTATGATTTGCTAGCATGTTCCCCTCCCTTAACCCTCCTCTCCAGAGCCCCTTCTTAGCTCATAGCCTCAGTTGGGTTTCTCCGGGGGCCTGGTCCCCAGGGATGGGCCCTGGGACTCCACTTGCCTGCTGCCCACCCTTCCTCCATGGCTCCTGCTGCCTTGTGTGGGCTGGGGACGTCTGGTGGCGAGGTCAAGGCCACAGCTGCCCCTTGGAGTAATTGAAGACGACAACAATATTTCGTGTCTCAGGGAGATTGGTAGAGATCAAAGGCATCGCAAACGAGCTGCTGCGACAGGCAGGAATTCCCTGGCAAAAGCCACCAATTACCCCAAATTGGCTGCAGTTATGGCTATTACCATTAAGGGCTGCCTGGCTTCCCCCAAACTGCCGCCGAAGTGCCCTTTTGACGGCGTGTG
This sequence comes from Cervus canadensis, assembly GCF_019320065.1. Lineage (NCBI taxonomy): Eukaryota > Metazoa > Chordata > Mammalia > Artiodactyla > Cervidae > Cervus > Cervus canadensis. The sequence goes on from NC_057402.1 coordinate 9,709,716, forward strand.
TAAGAACATCCCGGCCGCGCTGGAGTGGGCGGGTCAGAGAGAATCCCAAGGGTGCCCACCTGCCACACCTCAGGCTTCAACACGGATTATGGGCCAGAGACAAGCAAAAGGGAATCTGGAAGTGTTCTCTGAGCAAATAGGAATCGGGGGTCCTGGAAAAATATGTGGGGAGAGAGGCCGAGCTCTTATGCTCAGCAACGAAAATAACTGTGGGCTCTGGACTTTATCTCCATGAGCTGTGGCTGTGCCTCACCAGAGGGATGGGCATCAGTTCTGGGCCCAGGGTCCTGATCAGAGAGCAGGGCTCTAAATGTTGTTCCAGAGGATGGCCTCACTCTGGACCTGAGAACAAAGCAAAGGCGACCTTAACAGGATGCAGGAGCCTGAACAGAGCTACAAGGCTCTGAGGGTGTCTGATGCTGCTTCACTGCCTTCTGGGCTTGGCAGTGGCTTTGGGGAGAAAGTCCTGAAGAAGATGGGCAGCCAGAGAATGACCTCTAGGCCAGCGTGGGGTGCATATCAGAATTCCAGCAGGTACCAGGGATGAAGGAATAGTACAGGAGCAAATAGTTCCTTCAAGGCTTTCTTCATTCTAGCCATGAAATATCATGGATCTGATCTCTGCCTCTAACACCTATGAGCTGTGTGACATTAAGCAAGTTACCTAACCTCTCTGAACCTCTGATTCCACGTGTGAAAAGTGAGCAAAATAATACTGACATCAGAATCATACAAGATGGCACCATAATATGAATCATGAAATTATTATTGCTGCTAAGAAAAGGCCCAAGACTAACTGCTGCTTGGTGATCTGAGAGGGGTCTTTGTTGTCTACAAGAAACACATAGACCACTGTTTCTTGTGCTATCAGTCAGCTGGTCAATGGGGATTGAATGCATCATCCTGAGAATAAAAAGTAAAATGACTTTGTGTTAGGATGCTCTAGGCTGCAAGTAACAAGATGCCTAATTGACAGGGGCTTAAACAATGAAGATGATCTCAGCCAGCAGCTAAGGGGGTGGGTTTAACAGCTCAACAAATTAAGAATCCAGTTCCTTTCTCTCTTTAGTCTCTGCCATCTCCAATTAGCAGTCTCAACCAGCATGAGCTATATAATTTATAGGGCCTGGTGCAATGGAAATGAATGACCCCTTATTACAAAATAGGAAAAAAAGCTCTGTAAAGGGTATTAAAACATAAACCATATTCCTTTCTTCCACAGTCTCTTTCTTGACACGTCATGGTGTTTTTCTTTGCTATATAATGCCATGCTTCGTCATGAGGGCCTGGGGGTGGTGGGGGTCCTGCCCTGCAACTGGACACTCCTGGGCTCCTCTCCCCCAACCATGGACTGACATTTGGTGGCCAGCTGGGACCTGGAGCAGCAGGAGGTGGGGAGCAGGCAGCTGTGAGACCCCCCGGGAAGGCCGTGGGAGTGGGGAAAACCATGTCCTCCAGGACATGCTCCATTGTCCCATGAGACTTCACTTACGAAACAAGAGCTCAAAGATAAAATTATTCAGAATTTTAATACAGCAACTACAGAGCATGAAGCCACAAGCACAGGGCCCTTCAAAGTGACTGCACTGGCCACATACCCTCAAAGCCAGCCCTGACCTGGGCTCTGCCCCCAGCGTCTTCACACGACGACATCCACAGGTAAGGAGAAAGAGGGCTTTCCCCACAGCCTCTCACCTTTGCGAGGGGTAGTAAGTATTTCCCTGAAGCCTCCCAGGGGCCAGTGAGATGAAAGAGGAACGTCTGTCATCTCATTGGCTAAACTAGGTCATGTGACCCCCTGGTAGCCACAAAGGAGTCTGGGAAAAGGAATATTTAGGATTTTCAGCTTCTGGAGGAGGAAGTGGGCAGGGAAGAGAAAGCCTGGCAACAGCTGCTGCCTAGACAATCAACAGTGTAGACCACAGGCAGGTGTGGGAATTGTTTCTCAAAGCCAGCTCCTGCGACCTAGATCCGCTTCTGGCTGGTGGGTCATCAGCTGTACGGGGTTCAGGTCCACTGACCAAAGGGAGGGGCGCCGGGGACGGAACGGTCAGCAAGCAAACGTCACGTGCCAGGTTCCTGGACACAACGCGTCTTTCTTGCCCCAGCCCGGGGGACAGATGGTATTAGTCTCACTTTCTGCAGGTTGGAAAACTTGAGGCTCACAGCTTCAAGTAAATTGTCCTAAATTCACAGCAAGTGAATTAAGTGAGAGGTTGAGAACACGAGCAGACATTTCTCTTGACTCTGAAGCCTCTGCCACCTCCCCTGGCTGGTCCTAGGCCAAGCCCCCGAGAACAAGAATGTTCCAGTGACTTGCCTGAGGAGTGGGGGCAGGGCAGGGCTCCAAACCAGGAAGGGTGTGAGGGAACGTTCTCCAGAATGCCACAGCTTAGTCAATGGTGCCCCATTGTTAAGTGAAATGAGGAAATCTGACTCAGGACGGTGTCCACTTTTGCTTTTAAAAATATGTGACAAGCTGAAGGCTTGAGTGGCGAAATAGTTTGCTGAGGGAGCAGTAAAGATAGTCCGTGAAAATGCCACAGAAGAGGGTGTGGTGACAGGAGCTCTCAGGCTTCCCAAACCTGCCTCCTCTGGCTGCTGTCAAAGTTCGCCTCCCACACGTTGGCCTCACGACAGCTCCGTGACCCCAAGGGCATGTGGGTTCCCTTCACCAGCCTTTGCTGATGCCGCTCCCCCCACCCCTCACTGAAGACTCTCCCCAAGGCCATTTAGTGGCATGTTGGGAAGAGCCCTGGCCTGGCAGCCTGGCGATGTGGGTCCTTGTCTGGACTCTGCCACTCATCCATTTGTGACCCTGAGGACTCACATCCTGTGTCAGTCAGAATTTGGGGGCTGCAAGCAACAGAAACCCAGCTGGCTGACTTAGGCAGTAAAGGGCAGGCCGCAGACGGTTTCAGAATTAAGAGGAAAGTGAAAGGACCAGATTCTGAAGGCAGGATAATGCTTCCCAGGGTGGGGCTTCAAGCAGCAGGAACTGACGAGGGGGGTCTCCTTCACACACTACCTCACCCTTCTCTTCTGGCTGTATCAGCTCCAGCCATCTTCAGTGCTTGAAACTCTGGGAGTTGAGAGACAGAGCTTCTGATGGGTTGAGCTGGGCCCCACACCCATTCCTTGGCCAGAAGATGTGGGTACCTTGATAATTCCACTGGCCAGCCGATCACGTGGAGGAGGTAACCCCTCCCAAAGAAGTCAGAGTACTATTTTCAGAAGAAGCGGGAAGCGATATTGGTCAGAAAAAAATCAACACATGTCTACTACAAATCCAACTTCTGGAGTCTCAGTTTCCCCATCTGTACAATGGAGACAGGCTTCCCAAGTGGTGCCGGTGGTAAAGAATCTGCCTACCCATGCAAGAGACGTAAGAGATGTGGGTTCGATCGCTGGGTCAATAAGATACCCTAGAGGACCGGCACGGTAACCCACTCCAGTTATTCTTGCTTGGAGAATCCCATGGACAGAGGAGCCTGGCAGGCTGCAGTCCATAGAGTTACAAAGATCTGGACATGACTGAGCGACTTATTGCACACACACAATGGAGGCAGGGATACCCATCTAACCTGATGGTGGTGCTGATTCGGAGTAGCTGTGTGTGCCCCACACCGAGTAAATGGTGACTATTCACACCGTAGCCAAAGGGGTGTCGTGAGATACCAAGACCATCCTCCACGTGGATCTCAGCTGGATGGCCGTGCAGTTGGGACTAGATAAAGATTCGGTGTTCAAGCCACTTATTTGAGTCCAGAAGGTGTTTCCTTCCAGGAAGAAAGAGGATATTTATGCTCACTTACTCATTATGCCCAGCCCATTTTCCAGATGGGACCCAAGTCTCAGAGAACCTAAAAAGCTTGTTAGTGTTAGGCGCTGCTGAACCCAACTCAGGTCTGCGTGACTCCAACATGGCGATGGCGGTCACAGCTCAGGGTCTCACTGGCGCCTCTGGGACCACCACCTCCCTCCAGAAGGACCTCGTGTGGAATTTCTCACCGAGGCTCCCTGGACCCTGCAGATGGTTCTGCTTACACTCTGAGGGAGTATTACGTGGATTCACTTGCAGTCATTTTCTGGGGGCAGGCAAGTTACCAGATGCTGGTATGCGGCGGCCTCCCCTGCACTCTTCCTGAGAGGTATGAAGCTTTAATTTTTGCTTTTCTTAAAAAAATAATGGTTCTGGGGGCAGGAGGACACGTAAAATCAAAAGGAAATTGTAGGCAATGTGCAGACAATTCTTGGTTTCCAGATGCCCATCAGCCACCTCAGGAAATGGGCCCTCCTTGCAGGTAGGAGCTGCCAGAAACCCTTTCCTGAGGCGGAACACCCTGGTGGGGAATTAACGAGAACTCTGCCTTCTCACCAGGGACCCTTCTTCGTATTTAGTGGCATTTAAGAAACAATTCCCCATCACTGCTGATTAAGATGGACATCAATTTCACTGGAGAGGTGATACCAACGTTTGGCCACCTGCCCTCGCTGGAAGAGGTCACCCCCTTCTCTGAGTGTCTGCATTTCTTTCCTTTCCAAATTAGGCCCGGTTGTGTGGGGGAGGCAGCCTCTGTCACTTCATGGGACCTGGGGTCCTCCTGGCAAAGACACCCAGTGGTAGGAAGGGTCCACACATCTGTACAGGGCTGTGGGTCGGGAGACTGGTTACAGATTTTCCTGGCCCTGAGGTGTCACCTAGAAACTCTGGGAAACATGTTCACCCTCCTCCAACCCCAAATCCTCCTCGTGTGAAGTTCTCTCTTGTGTTATGTCATGACCTTGTGCATTTCCAGCAATCAGCAAAGTTGGGGGCATGCATTGCAACTTTCACAATTTTGAACCACTCAGTTGTTCCATGTACAGTTCTAACGGTTGCTTCTTGACCCGCATAGTGCTTCCAAATTGGGAAAGGAGAACAACAAGGCTGTATATTGTCACCTTGCTTTTTTAACTTATATGCAGAGTACATTATGCAAAATGCCAAGCTGGATGAATCACAAGCTGGAATAAAGATGGCCGGGAGAAATATCAACAACCTCAGATATGCAGATGATATTACTCTAATGGCAGAAGGTAAAGAGGAACTAAAGAGCCTCTTGATAACGGTGGAAGAGCAGAGTGAAAAAGCTAGCTTGAAACTCAACATTCAGAAAACTAAGATCGTGGGATCTGGTCTCATCACTTCCTGGTAAATAGAAGGGGAAAAAGTGGAAGCAGTGACAGATTTTATTTTCTTGGGCTCCAAAATCATTGCACATATAACTGCAGCCAAGAAATGAAAAGACACTTGCTCCTTGGAAGGAAAGCTATGGCAAACCTAGACAGCATATTGAAAAGCAGAGACATCATTTTGCCAGCCAAGGTCCATATGGTTTTTCCTGTAGTTATGTACAGATGTGAGAGTTGGGCCGTAAAGAAGGCTAAGTGTCAAAGAATTGATGCTTTCAAATTGTGGTGCTAGAGAAGACTCTTCAGAGTCCATTGGACTACAAGATCAAACCAGTCAATTCTAAATCAACCCTGAATATTCATTGGAAGGACTGATGCTGAAGCTGAAGCTCCAATACTTTGGCTGCCTGATGGGAAGAACCAATTCACTGGAAAAGACTTTGATGCTGGGAAAGACTGAAGGCAAAAGGAAAAGGGTGTGGCACTTTTTAGTAAAAAAAAAAAAAAGAAAAGAAAAGGGTGTGGCAGAGGATGAGATGGTTAGAGAGCACCACCGACTCAATGGACATGAATCTGGGCAAACTCCGGGAGACAGAGGAGAACAGAGAAACTTGGTGTGCTGCAGACCATGGGGTCCCAAAGAGCTGAACACGACTTAGCGACTGAACAATGACAACAAATTGAAACTTGTAACTTAAAGGGAAGTTGAACAATTGAATGGAAGCCCAGTCTTCTTGGATTGCAAAGTTCCTGCTAATCTCTTTATCAAAAATTTGCTGAGGCCCAGGGAAGGTGTGGATGGGTTTCTAGCAAGCAAGGAATGGAGAAAGAGAATGGACACCCCGTAGCCATCAGTCCTGTTTAAGCTCTGTGAAAGGCTTCATTCACACTAACCAGATGCCTTGGTCACACTGTTGTATTTCATAAATGCAAAAAATAGGTATTGATAAGAAAGGTCATTCTACATTTACAGTAGAACACCCATGCTAACCATGATGCTAAGACCTTGGGATGGATTGAGAAATAAAGCAAATGCAGGAGATGAGTTTGGATTCATTTCTTCATTTCTTCATTGTCACTCATTCATTTCCCCAACCAACTTAGAGGGTTTCCCAAGTGCCAGGTAGTTTTCTAAGCACTGGGATCCAGTGATGAGCAAGGCAGACGAGATCCCTGCCCCTGCAGAGCTATACCTCTGGGGTTGCAGCACCAGGGCCATGGAGGAGAGAGAAAACAAAAAGAAGCAAATATTCACATCTTATGGAAAAACCTGAACGAACTTCTTGGCACACCAGCCTGTGAAAACTGCTAACAAAGAAAGAGCCAGGGTAGTAAGATAATAATGGATTTCTTACTGCAGGTTAATGCACATGGATGTTACAGGTATAGTGATAAATGTGTGTGGAGTCCAATTCTCCTGGGGAAATTGGGCAGGAAAAGCTTCCCAAAGATAAGTACCATTTTGGAAATGCTTATTATGCAGCAGAAGTTGTATCAGGTGTTTGATATGTATTTTCTCTAACCCATACAATGACCATCATTGTCCTACTTTGTAGATGAAAAACACTGAGGTTCAGAGAAGTTGAGCCACTTGTCTAAGGTCACACAGCGATATGAAGCCAAGTGAGCGAGGACCCCAGGCCAGTCTGTGTCAAAGGGCACAGGCTGTTGAGTCTCACTCTCTTTGCAAAGGTTGTAAGGCCTGAGTAGGTATTAACCTACTGGGCTCTGACTACAGGGGTGGGGAGAGCATAGTGAGTGAGTTAGGTGAGCAAAGATGGTGGTGTGTAATTGTCTGGGTATGTCTTTCCTTTTCTCCTTTGCCTTTAGCTTCTCTTCTGGGGAAACAATGGAAACAGTGTCAGACTTTATTTTCTTGGGCTCCAAAATCACTGCAGATGTGACTGCAGCCATGAAATTAAAAGATGCTTGCTCCTTGGAAGAAAAGCTATGACCAACCTAGATAGCATGTTAAAAAGCAGAGACATTACTTTGCCAACAAAGGTCTGTCTAGTCAAAGCTATGGTTTTTCCAGTGGTCATGTATGGATGTGAAAGTTGGACTATAAAGAAAGCTGAGCACTGAAGAATTGATGCTTTTGAACTGTGGTGTTGGAGAAGACTCTTGAGAGTCCCTTGGACTGCAAGGAGATCCAACCAGTCCATCCTAAAGGAAATCAGTCCTGAATATTCATTGGAAGGACTGATGCTGAAACTGAAGCTCCAATACTTTGGCCACCTGATTCAAATAACTGACTCATTTGAAAAGACCCTGATGCTGGGAAAGATTGAAGGTGGGAGGAGAAGGGGACAACAGAGGATGAGATGGTTGGATGGTATCACTAACTCAGTGGACATGAGTTTGAGGAAGCTCCAGGAGTTGGTGATGGACAGGGAAACCTGGCGTGCTGCAGTCCGTGGGGTCACAAAGAGTCAGACACCACTGAGTGACTGAACTGAACTGAATTGCCTGGTGTGATCCAAGAGCCCAATGTGGCAGGGAACAGGCATGTGAGATGAGGGTTAGGGCTGGAGGGCCTGGTAAGAGTGGGAGGCAGTGTTCAGCGCCAGAACCATGGAGGGTATGAAGCCAGGGAGGGACATTTGTAGGTATTTTTCCTATCTTAGCCTCCTAAGCCCATTTTTTGCACAGGTTCCTGGCACCCAGCTATAGGAGAGAGGCCGCCCCATGTCTGCAGCCTGCATGGACAGGATGCGCAGACAGACAGCACAGCCAGGTTCAAATCCCAGCTCCATCCCCTCCTTACCATGATGCCTTGGGGAAGGGACTTACCCACTCTGTGTCTTGACTTCTCCCTTTGTGATCTGGGTGGTCATAGGTCACAATGAGTTGTTGTTGTCTTTAAATAGCCTTTCATTTTCTTTAAGCAGTTTTAAATTCGTAACAAAATTGAGTGGAAAGTACAGAGATTTACTGTGTACCTTCTGACCTTACACATGCACAGCCTCCCCTAGTATCAACAACCTCCCCAAAGATCGGTACATTTATTGTAATCATTGAATCCACATTGACAAATCATCGTCATTCAAAATAGATACTTTCCATCAGAATTTACTCTTGATGTTGTATACTCAATGGGTTTAATGTTAATGTATGTATCCATCATTATTATAGTATCATACAGACTAGTTTCACTGCCCTACAAATCCCCCATGCTTCCCCTGTTTGTCTCTCCCTGTCCCTAACCCCTGGCAACCACTGATCTTTTTCTTGTCTCCATAATTTTGCCTTTTCCAGAAAGTCACATAGTTGAAATCCTACCGTGTGTAGCCTTTTCAGATTGGCTTCTTTCACCTAGTAATACGAATCTGAGTTTCCCCACATCTTTTCATGGCCTGATAGCTCATTCCTTTCTTAGGGTTCAGTAATATTCCACTGTCTGGAGGGACCACAGTTTATCCACTCATCATGGTGAGTCTTCAACAAAGTAACACATAAACAACGTGGAGAATGGTTCCTGAATGTAGGAGCCACATGTAGGCACCGAGCGAGGACAGCTTGCTGTCCTTTAGGGCATCTGTCAAGTGCCCTAAAGAGTAGAGTGGCTTGGTGGCAAGTTTGACCCTCTTCTGAGAGCTGGACCCCAAGTGAAGGTAGGGTCTGAGGTCCTCAGTGATCTCAGAGTCCCTGTCTAGCAGGTGGTGTGGGCCCAGTTAGAGCCGTGGGCTGAGTGCTCCTCTGGAGGTGTAAGGCTGCTGGGTTCATAGTATCCTTGAGCTTAGTTCACTCAGAGAGACAAGGCCTATGAGGTATCCATCACCAAATGAAATTCTTGTGTAAGGATAATCTCATCAATGGAAAGTATTTGCAACATCACCCCTGCTAATTAGCTAAAACTTTTTGGTATCAATTCAGGGCTTCCCTGTTGGCGCTAGTGGTAAAGAACCCACCTGCCAATGCAGGAGATGCAGGACACATGGGTTTGACCCCTGGGTCGGGAAGATCCCCTGGAGGCAACCCACTCCAGTGTTCCTGCCTGGAGAATCCCATGGACAGAGGAGCCTGATGGGCTACAGTCCACGGGATTGCAAAGAGTTTGACATGACTGAAGTGACTTAATCACACACGCATGCACCAATTCAACAAACTGTTTTTGAGGCTTGCTATTCTGTGGAGCGTGATTCCTAAATATATTACTTTGAAGATATGCCCTAGGGGGTAGGTTCTAGTTAACTAGTGCACCCAACATGCATCTGGCAACTTAAACCAAAGCTCAGTTCTAAAGACAGTCACAGGCGTGTCACAAAGGCTGATTATGGAGTCCATCCCAGGTGGTATCTGCCTGCTCTCTCTGCCTTTCCCCTCCCTCCTTGGCCTTGGGAACTGGCTCTTTCAACAACTGATTCACCTGGACTGGTCACCAGCCAGGCTGAAAACTGGGCGTGGAGGTGGGCAGGTGGGAGTTGTGAAGGCAGTAAGGAAGGACAGGGCGTGACAGAAAAGCTCTGGCCTCGATCATGGGTCCCTGGAGTTGCCCCAATTTGCTGCGTGGCCTTGGAAACCCCTTCCCCTCTTGAGAATCAGGCTCACTCCTCTGAGCAAGGCGCTGGGCTCTCTGATGGAGGCTCACCACCCACAGGGCATCGCCTGGGGAGCTGTAGGTGTGAACCATGGCCCGTCATCCCAGGACCACCCCTGGCTGGCCAGGAGATGGCAGGTGCCTCCTCCTCGCCGTTGGCGCTCTCTCTCATCTGCTCTCACCCAGAGAGAGGGGAAAACCCAGGTCCTCAGGCTCTGCATCCATGAAGGCAAACTGCTCATGCCTCCCTCCTGCAGCTCCCTCCCGCAGCTCCTTCTGCCCTCAGTGAACCCACTTCCATATAGATGGAGGAGAGAGCCTCTTCCTTCAGGGTATGGAGTCTGACTCTGGGCATCAGAGTTTGGGGATCCTTGAGCCAAGCTGACCAACACTGGATCGCAACACCACCTCTTCCTGGCAGGTGACCATGGACACAGAGATTCCCTGAACCCCATGTTCTTATCCATTTAATAGAAACATTGACATACCCAGCCCATATTTCTCCTGGGGCTGGAAGGGTGTTGAATTGAGATTGTGAAGAGCCATGTGTTCGTGACAGCCTGGGCAGTGAATGCTGGGGATCCTTTGAGCCGTGATGATGTTTGGGAGGAAGGCAGGAAGGTGAAAGTTGCTTGGGTTGGATGGGGAACCTTCAGCTGCCCACTGAAAAAACCAAGGGCTGAACAAGCAGAAGAAAGAAGAAAGAAAGGGGAGAGGGCAGCCGGTGGGAGGAACAGGGTGAACCAAGACACAGAGGCTGACCTGTGAAGAGTGAGTTAGAAGGATGCGTAGGATGCCCAGCCTCCCAGAGATGGTCCAGTCTGTCCCCTACCAAAGAAATGCCTCCATTTTCCCAGGACTTCCTCCCTCTCTCCCTCTTACTCCTTTCTCCACCCTCCTTCTCCTCCCTTTCTTCTCTTTGCTTCTTTGTCCAAATACTTATTGGCACCTAGCATGTCCTAGCCACTGTGCTGGCCACGGTGACCACATACCAGCCCCTGCTTGTACAGAGTTAAAGGCAAGTGGGAGAGGCTCATTTCATGAACAACACACTTTTCAGAGAGTCAATTACAGGGGGCTGAGTGCCCTGCAGGGCAAGTTCAGGGAATGGGAGAGTATGTAATAGAGAAGCTATCCTCTCTGTGGGTTGGGGGCAGGGTGGATGGTTTAGAAAACATGGCCATGACTCCTCCCATCCAGGGGTGGAGTTTATTTCTTTATCTCTTGCGTCTGAACTTGGCCATGTGCCTTGCTTTGGCCAATGGACACTAGCAAGTGCAACACAGGCAGAGGCTTAAGAAGCTCTTGTGTGTTGAGACTTGCCCTCTTTTGAGGCTCTTGGGATCCTGAGATGATAATGTGATGAGCCCAAGCTGGCCTGCTGACCACATGGAGGAGGACTGAGGTGTCCCCAGCAACAGTGTGCCAACTGCCATGCATAGGTGGCCACTCTAGGGCACCTGGCCCAGCCAAGGTGCCCGCTCACTATGGATACCTGAGAGAGCCCAAGGGAGACCAGCGCAAGACCCACCCAACCTGGCAACTATAGAGTCATAGGCTCATTATTGATTGTTGCCTTAAGTCACCACATTTTGGGGTGCTTTGTTACACAGCCAGGACTGACTGATACAATAGGAAAAGGATTTCCTAACGATGAAAGGTCCAGGCTACCTCTGAACATCCAGTAGGAATTAACCAGGGAAAGACTAAGAGAGGGTAGAGAATTCTAAGCAAAGCAAGAAGAGCAAAAGTGGTGTGCAAAAGCGGTTTGGCAGGAGGCAGAGCAGCACTTTTATTTTTGAACACTTTATGGAACTTGCACCCTGAAAATGCACACACAGACAAACTATCACAGAGTGAATAAACACTTGTACAATCAGATTCATATGAGAATCAAAATGATGAGCACCCCCAGAGGACCCCTTAAGGTCCCTTCCCATTCACCACCTCCCTCCAAAGCTGTCCACTATCCTGACTTCTGTCATATAAAGAAGTGTTTTTTGAACTTAATTTTAAACTCCACAGATTGTTTCTGAACTTTTTAAAAAATTGAAGTGATTTATAATATTGTGTTTGTTTCCAGTACAGTGATTCAGTTTTTTCAGATCATATTCCATTACAGGTTATTATAAGGAAGTGGGCATAGTTCCCTGTGCCATAGAGTAAATCCTTGTTGCTTCTCTATTTTATGTATAGTCATTTGTAAGTCTTGATCCCATAGCCCTAATTCATCCCTCTCCTCCTCCCTCTCCCCTTTGGTAACCAGGAGTTTAGACTGTGAGTCTGTTTGTATATACATTCGTGTTATTTTTTAGATATCACACATAAATGACACCATACACTGTTTGTATTCTGTAGAGCACTGCAGACGTGAGGAGGAGGCAGTTTTTCATGAAAAGTGTGATGGGAAGATGGGGAGTGACCGGCTCTGATGCCATCCAAGATTGCTCTGGGGACTTGTGGGGAATACACATTGGGATGTGCGGTTGGGCGCAGCTGGGGAGCAAGGAACCCAGCAGGAGGGGTGGAGGTTGTGGAAAGGAGAGATGCTGGCTGCCTGAATCAGGACGCCTGGGGAGGTGGCAACAAGAAACTGTCATTCTGGTTATCTAGTGCAGCACAACACAACTTAGTGACTTAAGACAGCAACAGCGATGCTTTTTCTCCAACAAGGTTGGCATTGATGGGGCTCTCTGCTTGGAGGTTCTCACTTAAGGTCTCTCATGCGGTTACTGGCAGATGGTATCCAGGGTAATCAGGAGTTTGGCTGGGCTGAAGGTGAGCATCTATCTGTTCAAGATGGCTTTTTCACTCTGGTGCCTGATGGCTGGAGCAGCTGAGAGCTCTTGAGGTCTCTCTTTCTGTCTCTCCTCCTGGCTGCCCGTGACTAGCTTGGCTTCCTTACAGCATGGCAGTTTCAGCTTAAAGGACACCTGGCTCCCCCTAGAGTCAGTGTTCTAACAGGCCAAGATAGGAACTGCAAGGCTTCTTATGACTCAGCCTCAGACGTCCTAGAACATTTGCTTCTACCATATTCTCTTGGTCTAGCAAGTATTAAGTCCATCCTAGGTTTAAGGGAAGGGAAATTAGACTCTACCTCTCCATGTGGGAGCAGCCCACACATGCATGGAGGGAAGTGTTAATAGCAGCCATCGTTGGACGCTAGCAACCAAGAACAGATTTGGAAGATCAGATAAAATCAATAGGACTTATATCACTGGTTTAGATCAAGGCTTTTGCCCTTACTCCTTAGGACTCTACCTGTTAAAATCCATTTCAACCACATGAAACATACATCCTTCCCAGTAAAGTCACACTAAGGGTTCTTACAATGAAATGCTGCTCTTTGAGATGCTTAGGGGTCAGAAGTAGAAATGTCGCTCAGCATTTTACACAAACACAAGAAACCTCCCTGCAGAGGGCAATGGACAGAGTTTTTCTATTCCTGACCTAGTAGGAAAATCTCACCCTCAGTGGTCTTGTTTACCTAAGGCCAACAGTTAGCTGACAGATTTTATTTTCTTGGGCTCCAAAATCACTGTGGACAGTGACTGCAGCCATGAAATTAAACTACATTTGCTCCTTGGAAGGAAAGCTATGGCAAACCTAGACAGTGTATTAAAAATCAGAGATATCACTTTGCCAACAAAAGTCTGTGGTTTTTCCAGTAGTCACATACACATGTGAGAGTTGGACCATAAAGAAGGCTGAGCACCAAAGAATTGATGCTTTCGAATTGTGGTGCTAAAGACAACTCTTGAAAGTCCCTTGGACTGCAAGGAGATCAAACCAGCCAATCCTAAAGAAAATCAACCCTGAAGATTCACCGGAAGGACTGATGCTGAAGCTGAAGCTCCAGTACTTTGGTCACCTGATGCAAAGAACTGACTCATTGTAAAAGACCTTGATGGGAAAAATTGAAGGCAGGAGGAGAAGGAGGCATAAGAAGATGAGATCGTTAGATGGCATCACTGACTTAATGGACATGAATTTGAGCAGACTCTGGGAGATAGTGGAGGACAGGGAAGCCTGGTATGCTGCAGTCCATGGGGTTACAAAGAGTTGGACGTGACTTAGTGACTGAAAAACAGCAAAAAACAGTTAGCTAAACTCATTTCCCAGTGAATCTCCAACATGAACCATTCCACTAAGTAACCTGGGCCAGTTCAAAAGATTCTAAAGCTGCAGCCATAGAGAAGAAAGATCAAACTGGTTTTGGCACAGTATCTGCGGTTGAGTCCTTTCTCTACTAACCTATGACCTGTGTGACCTTGGGGATATTCCTGAATTTCTTTCTGTCCTTAATTTCCTCATCAATAGAGCCAGGATGATAATCAAACTTCCTTCAAAGGGTTGAGAGGATTAAATGAGATAATGCAAGACATCTGATAAATTCCCCGCCAAAGACTGATTTTGCAGTAAATATTGGCTGCACAGCAGGTAAGAGAGGCAATAAATTTGTTGAAATTGATTTGTCTGTGCAGGGACAAGGGCCAGTCCAGGGACTTTTATTTGCACTAACTTTTGGCTTTTAAACCACCCTTCCTGAGCTTATCATCAATGAAGTTTTCTTTTGATTTCAAAATGTTAAATTCCATATATTTCCCCAATGTTGCTGCAAGCACCTCATACAGGGTGTTTATTTTTCCTTACAGCATCCTGTCCCTCCCCGCATCATCACATTGCCTACATCTCACACTCTGGGAGAGAAAAAGTTTTTCATTTGCTTTACTGGAAAATGTATACTCCTTAAATAGTGTTCTGATGCCTGCAAAAAAAAAAAAAAAATTAGCAGAGCTGTCTCCAGGGAAGCAGCCTTTGACTATTCAAACCTGGAAGAAATGAAGGGTTTTATTTGTGGAAATTGGGACATCCGGTGGTGTCTACTTAGGGAAGCAAGATTTTTTTTTTAACCACCCATCAACACCTCCACACTCCAAAAAGTAATAAAATCCCAGAGAATACATTAATATTTTATATTATGGGGAATCTCCCAAATTCAAGGACAGTTCATTTTATGCCATAGAAATGATCTGAATCTTACTAAAGCATCTCTTCTCTATATGCACATCTTTGGTCTCACAGTAACTTTTTCAGGTAGCGACTCTGGGCCCCATTTTACAGATGAAACCCCCAAAGACCCAGAGAGGTTAAACACTTGCCCAAGGTCATACAGCCTGAGGCTTCCCTGTCTGCCTACACACACATCTTCCACCCTTTTGCTTGAACCTGAATTTCTTCTGTTTTTCAGTGTCTCTCTCTGCTACCAGCCTTTGTGTCACATCCTTCAATATTCCTGGAGGCAGGGAGCAATCAACAGGGAAAATTTAGCAGGAAAAAATGAGCAAATAGCAGACACTTAACATTCTGTGGGATCGTAAAGAGTCGGATAGGACTGAGTGACTAACACTTTGTTTCACTAGCATTCCTAAGGCATAGAAGAGACCCCCTTTTATGGCCATGCTGCATGGCATGTGGGATTTTAGTTCCCAGATGTTGTTGTTTAGTTGTTAAATTATATCCGACTCTTTTGCGACCCCATGGAGTGTAGCCTGCCAGGCTCCTCTGTCCATGTTATTTCCGAGGCAAGAAACCTAGAGTGGGTTGCTATTTTCTTCTCCAGGGGATCTTCCTGATCCAGGGATCAAACCTGCGTCTCCAGCATCGGCAAGCAGATTCTTTACCACTGAGCCACTGGGAAGCCTCATAGTTTCCAGAGCAGCTATCAAACCCGCACCTCCTGCATTGAAAGTTTGGAGCCTGAACCACCAGACTGCCAGGGAAGTCCCAGATCCTGACTTACTTGAGAAGCCCAGGGCTCCAAGAGATTTGAGAGTTACAGCTTCACTGAGTTAAATACAAACTTATTTATTCATACATGCAACTGAGCTTTACTGAGCACCTGCTATGTTCTGGGAAGACAAAGATGAACTAGGTAGTCCTGTCTGCACAGCACTTCTGAGAAATGTGCAATAAAGTGGGTTTAAGAGCCATGTACAAGGACATGGACAGATGCTTCAGAATCCCTTAGCCAGCCTTCAGGTACTGTCAACACCACTATCTGAACAGCCAGAGAATCTGTCTCTGCAGGAGCTGCTCTGGTTGTGGGTCACCACCATCTCACACCTGTGTCACTGAGACCAATAGGGCCTCCCGAAGCTGTGATCCCTTTCCACGCCACAGCAGAAGGCACAGTCGGACTCCATTGCATCCTGCAAAGGCTCCTCTCTGCCCTTAGAACAACAAAGTCCAAACGCCTGTGCTGGTACACCTGCTCACAGGCAGATTCTTGGCTTTGTTTTCTGTTGGGTCCTCCTGCAGGGCCAGGCTAAGGGTGGGCATTGAGCTGATATTTTTTAAATGAATAAATGAGGTCAGGAGGTGGGTGTCTACCCTACAATGCAGTGTTATGACATCACAATGCAGACTTCTTGCCCAGAAGATGTTCTTGGTCTAGTTGAAGCATGATTAGATAGAATTCACCACAATTTTTAAGCTGGACTTGACATGAAATTGCCAACAGTTTTATATGCTGATGAGTGCTCTGATTTTAATGGAGCTATGATTTTTCAAATGTTATATAAACATGACAAGGCATAGGTATGTGGGATTGATGTGGGTGGGCAGAGAGGACAAAGTCTGGTTTTGGCTTACTCTGATTTTGGACAGGTTACTAAGCAGTTTTAAGCCTCATCTAAAAGTGATCCCTGCCTAGCTGGCCTAACAAGGTCATAGTGAAGACCAGATTAGCTCTGGCTGAGAAAGGACAGGCTAAACCCTAAAGAATTGTGCACAAAAACAGGGACATGACAGTGACCAGAGAAAACAACTTCCCGCGATGGGAAGCCCCCATCACACTCCTCTCCTGGAAGTGGGTGGGAGGGTCCACTGGGATTATCTTTGTTGTTTGTCTTCTTTGCCAGTGGGGGTGTGGATGGGGTGATATAAACCTCTGTCCAGATTACCTGCCTGAAGTCATCAGTCTCTGTTAGCAGAGGCAGGAAGACCTGAGGTTTCAAAGTCCTTCTGTGGGCAGGGATGTTGGGTTTGAGGCTCTCTGAGGTTCAGACCAGGGATTCTCTACAACTCCTTTCACTTGGCAGAAATCAGTTTTAAACAATGACAAGGATTCTAGCAGAATTGGGCAATTTCTAGAAAATTAGTCTCTGGAAAGTCCCGAGAAGCCAAGCCTTCAGGCAGAGTACTTTTCCTCCTCTGAAATGAAAGTGCAAAAGAAAAACAGTATTGTTAATCCATGCTAGAGGGCAAATAACCTAATCCCCCTTGGAAGTCACATGGCCCTCCCTCTCAGCCAGAATTCCAGACCCTGGAGGCTGCATGGACCCGAGAAGGAAGGGACCTTTCACTTGTGGTGCTTCCCTGGTACCCAGCAGCATGGGTTTTACCCATTGCCAACACACAAACATTTTTTGATGGTCTCCCCAGAAGTTTACTTGGGCCCAAGACCTAGGGATCAACTGTTTGCCATTTGATCCCTGTTTTTTGAGTTCAAGCCAATAATAAAAGTCATTTCTTCATCCATTCACTCAGTATTGAGACCTGTCTCTAAGCCCAGCCCTGTGCTAAGTGCTCAGATAGAGAAATTAATGAGACACGGCCCTTATTCTCAAGTCGTTCACAGTTAGAGTTGGGGGGAACCATCAAGGAAAGGTAATTATAATGCAACGTGGAAACCCGATGGCAGGATCCATGGGACACTGTGAAATTGTACTGAGTACTATGGGAATTGTATAAGATGGGCACTCAGCTGGATCTAGAGGTTTTGGAGAAGGTTCTCTTATGGTAGACATGATAGAGCAGGGATAAGCCAGGTGAAGGTGAAGGGCAGGGAACAGGGAAAGGATAGGGCATTTCAGAGGGAGCAGAAGGAATCAAGGCCTGGAGATGATTGGACATGACCTGAACTTGATCAAAAAAGTGGAAAATCAGGATGGATGGAAAAGGAGGTGGCATAAGGACCAATCAGGAAGGGCCAGAGTCCAGAGATCCTGAAGGGATGGGGGAGTGATATGGACACATGAGTTCAGGGACTGTTCTTGGACCTTGTAGAGGCCAGCATCATGCTCAGTGCTGAGTCAGGCTCCCAGCCCACTTTTAAAAACCACCTCAAAGTTTCTTTCCACTTGGATGCAAAGAAAGAACTTCTTTGGGCTGGTGATCCAACATCTGGTACACAGTTGGTGCTCCATCAATGGTGACCGAGGCCCCTCCTCGCCAGGGAGTGGCTGCCGCCTATACAATGGCCCCCAAAAGATGCGGTGTTCCCTTCACAGGAACAGACATCTTTTTATCATGAAAGATGGCCCATCCCTGCAGCTAACTTCCACACGGCTTGTTTAAATCCCTCTGTTCCCTGAGATCTGGATGTCAAGGAAGGCTGATTCTCTTGGCTCTCAACTGGGGAAAGAAAATGACTTTTGGCCTAACTTAGCCCATAACAATTATGAAAAATAAATTGAAGCGATGGCTAGCAGATGGGGCAAAATGAGTGAGGCCTGGCTTCTTGCACCCTGCTCTGCAGGACACAGACAGAGACCCTGCTCCCTGGAGTGTGAAATGACCAGGCACTTTCAAATCAAATCAGGAAGAAGGCAGCACCAGCCTTGGCCTGGGGGCCTGTGCCTGGACACCCATGGCCTCCCATTGGCAACACAGGGCCTCCGTTGGGCTTCTAGACCCTCAGATGAGGAGAGCCAGGGCAGGATGGGAACTCCTGGGAAGGGCCTCAAGAGGTTAAAAAAGAACTTATTGGTTTTCTGTATGATTGTAAAAATATGTGCTCGTGGTGGGGAACTTGGCAAATGGAGAACAAGGAGAAAGAGAAAGTAAGCTAGAGCTGTGGACCCGGACAGTAGATTCTCATTCATCCTCCAGATAAAGCGCCCCCACGGGAGTGGCAGCGCACCTGGGCTGCCACATCCAGTCCCTGGCTGTGCCCTGGGGCTGCCTCCACTGACCCCCTGCCCCCAAAGCTGGCTCCTTTCATGTTTTAGGCTCAGCTCCAACTCAGTCCTCGGAGACCTCCCTGACCCCTGTCTGCATCCCAGTTACTTAGCCTGGGTGGAATTTTTTTTTTTTTTTTTCCTGGAATTCACTTCTGTTTGTAATTGTCTCATTTCCTTGTTTGTTGGCTGGCCACCATTCCCAGGAATCTACCTGAGGGCCCTGCCTCAAGGGCACAGGGTCTGTCCATCAGTGGGGGCTCCACTGTTATTTCTTAATTAGGGAATAGCCCACCGAGGTTTCTAGTATTTCAACCACATGAATGTGGCAATGATGAACATGGCCCATATGTATAAATATTCACTGGGCCCTGCCTGAATTTTTTTCCTCTCTTGGAATATCTCATATATAAGCCATTTTCCTCCCCTTTCTTGCTCTGTGTGTCTGTTTGTTTTCTGGAAAGGGTCAGAGTACTGAGCTGGGGGCAGGGACCTCATGTCCCTAACTCCTTCTTCAGCCTTTGGCAAATTCCAGGACTCTAATGCCTCTTTTTTCTTTTCTGTGTTTGAAAAGCCAATAAAGAATTCTGCCTAAGGTATGAGTTGTGAGCCCCAAATAAGATCCTGGAACTCTCAAGACTCAAAAGAAACAGTGAAGAAACACACACATACCCCGCAGAAAGGTCCATACTCATTCTTTTGTTTTCAGTAAAGCCCCAGAGAGGGTCACTTGGAGACTGAGGTGCCCCAGACGCATGGAGTACCCCAGCTCCCCTTGTGTCGGCCGCCTCTCCTTCCTCCCTAGATCTGGGGCCACCTCCGTATTGGATCCCCGCGGAACAGGTCCCCACTATCCAAACCCAGAAAAGAAATCTGGAGGGAGAAACCCCCGACTCCATCTGCACACTCGCTGGCCCCCTTCCCAGGCCCTGGCTGGTGCCCGAGTGTCCTAGGGGCGGGTGGCCCCGGCTTGGGGCGCCCCATTCTGTCGGGGGCTGCCTCCCCGAATTGAGCGGGGGCAGGGGGCCTGGGGTACAAGGGTGTGCCTGTCAGGGTCCTAGGTGGGACTGGGGTGGGGTGGGGGGAGGCGCTGGGAGTCAGGGTGGAGGGCGTATCAGGGACCCGCGGGGTGGCGTCACCCGACTCACCGCCCCCTGAGACATCACAATCTGGGGGCCGGGACCCCGCGCCTCATCACCAACCCTTTTGCAACCACACAATCCAAGCCACAAACACCCCGGAAAAAAAAAAAGAAACCGGCCGGAGTCCAGCCTCCCTCCCTCCCCGCCCCGCCCCTCCCCTCCCCTCGGCCCCCGGGGCCCCCGCCCCCGGATGGGGGAGTGAGCGCTAGCCCGGCGCCCCGCACCCGCCGCCCCGCGCCCGCCCGCTGCCCGCCCGTGGCGGGGGCGGCCCGCCCGCGCGCCCGCCCCGCCTGCGCCCCGCCCGCGCCCGCGCTCCTCCGGCTCCGCGGCGCCCTCGCCGGGTGCGTGCCGCTCGCACGCCCGCCCGCCCGGCTCTCCGCGCCCGCCGCCCGCGCCCGGCCCCGGCGCCCCGGCCCTCCCGCCCGCGCTTCATGGCTGCGCAGGAATGGGACTGGTTCCAGCGCGAGGAGCTCATCGGACAGATCAGCGACATCCGAGTCCAGAACCTGCAAGGTAACGCGCCCCCGCCTCCCCGGAGAGGGGCGCCGATCGGGGAAGCCCGGAGCCCCGGGAGCCGCTCCCCCACCCCCACCGACCGAGCTCCGACCCGCGCCGCCCCCGGCCCGGTCCTGCCCCCGTCCTGTCACTTACTGGGGGCCCTGGGGAAGGGGTGGCGGCGAGATACCCGCCCTCAAACCCCGGCATTGCCGCCCCCGGCCAGATGAACAGTGACCGGGGGTAGGGTGGCACACACGTATGTGTGTGTGTGTGTGTGTGTGTGTGTGTGGTGGGGGGCATCCCATTTGCTTTGTGGAGGGGACGTCATGACTCCCCCTCCGGCCACAGCTGCGAGTTTGGAGAAGTTTGTACTTGGGCTCTTGGGGGTGGTGGCCCAGGTCGGGGAGGGGAGGAGAAAGTGCGTTTGCGTGCGTGCGTGTGTGTGAGTGTGTGTGTGTGTCTGTGTGTGTGTTCGCACACAGTTCCTGAGTACCTCCAGGGCTAGGGGAATTGAATGGGGGGCGGCGCCTCGCGGTGGACCGAGGAGGAGGTCAGAGGCGCGGATCCGTGGGGTCAAGAGGCCGCTTTGTTCGGGGAGCTGACCCTCCCCTGGCCCGGGGGTCTCCGGGGCGGGCTGGGGGTGGGATAAGGGCGAGAGGCCCGCCCGCGGCACGGGACGCTGGGACCTGTGTGTATCTTGGGGCAAGGTGAAAGTGAAGCTTGGGAGCCAGCCTGTCTGACCCGGGCTGGGGGTGGCGGGGGGGGGGGGGGGGGGGGGGGGGGGGGGGGGGGGGGGGGGGGGGGGTGTCTCCCGCCACAGATGAAGTGTCTTTATCTTCCCGGGAAGTCTGTCCATTGTGGAAACTTAGAAAGCACAAACATATTTAAAGGAAAAACTTCATCCACAATCTCCTGGTAACCCATGCATCCACCACACATCCAAAGAAAGCTGCTTTTCGTGGAGGTGTACTTCCAGCCTCTCTTTTCTTATGTGGACTCTGCAGAACTGGACCGCATTCCACCTCTGGACTCTCTTCACCCATATAGACCCCGGCAGGGAAGTTTAGCAGCTTCGTCTTCAGGCTTGGATTTCTAGAGGTTCCATGGTTAGGTGGTGACTCAGAGAGAGCTGGGAGGCCTGGACAGAGAGGTGATGGGGTGGGGTGGTGGGTCCCACCTCTCATTGCAAGTGGGCAGGGTGCAGTCTTGAAGGGGGTGACCAGGCAGTCAAGTTTAAACATTACAACTGGTAGAATATTTCTTGTGAGCCCACATGGTCTGCTCCACCCCTAGGCTGGGCAGGGACCGTGCAGGCAGAGGTGACTTGAAGTGGGGAGGAAGGGAGGAGCCCTGTGCCCTGGACTCTGTAAGCCGAGCTTGTTCTGGGCTCCCCTCAACCTTTTCTGCTGTGATTGGCGTAAAACACGGAGGACTGAGCTGGAGATATTGAAAATGATCTTTTTTGATAAGTCTCACATCTGGGTCCTGTTGCCTGAGAACAGACATCCTGTTTTGGGGGTGGGTGTTAGTATCTTTTGCTGAGATGGCATCTAGTTTGGGCTGTCAGGGTGTGTGTATGTGAGAGGCAATCAGTGGGTGTTTAATAAGCACATATAACCAAATCTTGGTGCAACAGTTCCCTGCACCCCTCAACTCTCAATGTAAAGGATATCAACTTGTGAAGGGATGTTCAACAATATGAGCAGCTAGTTACACCTGGAACAGGAGAGAGGGCTTCACTGAGTGGGCGCAATTTGAAATGGGTCTTGAGGGTTGAGTAGGAGCTCAACGAGTGGGCTCTTCTCTCTCAGCTCCCAGTGAACCGCCCTCACTTCTACGCAATTGCCAATTACAGTGTGAGCGTCAATGGGCTTTGCTATTTTAAAAAAACAAACTTTTAACACTGTGTATTATTTATGTTTGTGTATGTGTACATAAAATGTGCATTCATTTCAAGGACAAGCCCAACATATTTTTATGGGTGGATACACATGTATAACCATTACTAAGGTCATGATGTAGAAATTTTCTAGTACCTGGTTGGATGCTTTGTCTCCCCACCATCTCTACCTCAACAAAGCAGCTACTATTTTAATCTTTATTGCTATAATTTTGCCTCTAGAATTTCTTACAAAATTGAACAGTACAGTGTATGTACTCTTTTGAAATGGCCTTTTTTTTTTTGGTTCCGCATTATATTGGTGCTTGTATCACATTCTTGCTTGTATCAGTAGTTCCTTTTTTAAAGTTTTTTAAAATACTCCTTCATTGAAGTATGATTTACATATCATAAAATTCAACCTACGTTTATAATTCAGTGATTTTTAGTAAATCTGGAGGGTTGTGCAAATGTTTTAACAATGCAGCTGGGGAACCCTTTCATTACCTGCTAAAGGTCCCCAGTACCCAGCATCTCGCTGTGTCAGTCACGCTCCCAGCCCTAGATCAGACAGAACGTACTTCGCTGTTTTTGCCAAGGTCTCATCCACTGTATGGATGTACCTGTTTGTTGACGTGTTCTTCAGTGAGGCCCCTTTGGGTTGTTTGCAGTTCAGGCTGTCCTGGAGGGCTGGAGCTGTCAGTCCTGGGGGGAGCTGTGGAGGTGCTGGCCGATAGCTGTGCAGCTCTGCCCAGCATCGCTGAGAAGAGGCTGGGAGAGGAGGTGGGGACAGGAATCTGTCTTGTCTCTCCCCATCTTTCTGTTGGCGTCCCCATCTCTTGAGGATGCTAAATGGCCATTTTCTCTCCTCGTCTCTCTGGTCCTCAGGAAGTCCAGCCAAAGGGCCAGGTCTGGAAGGCAGCCTTCACTGAGCTTAGAGCATCTGCCCAAACCAGCTGGTGGGTGTCGGCTGGCCCTGGACGTGTCTGGGTGGACATGTAGGCCGTGGGCGGGGCCCTCGATCATCTGATCTCGGTACTGGTCAAGGGAGGCAGGAGTCCAGGCAGAAGGGTTGTTTTCCAAACTCTGTGCTTCCTTCGAGCACAGGTGGGCAGCAATTGTCGTGGTGATGGGATGCCGGGTACAGTGGCATTTCACAGATCTGCCTCACGGGGACTGAGGCGGATCCTCAGCCTCCAACAAGCTTTTCTCTATGGCCCCGAACTGTGGAATTCTGGAATCCATGCAAATATGATTGTAATGTCACCAGACCATCCCCCCTGGAATGCTGGAATGAAGACCTCCCGACCTGTCTCTGGAGGTCGGGGCGAGCAGGGCAGGAAGCGTGGCCTCCTTCTGGAGGGCTGTGACGACTCCCTGTACCTGACACGTGAAGTCCTTTCAATGTGCTCACATCCATGGGCTCCTAAAAGTGTCTGCAGATGAAGGACTCTCTGGCCGAGAGCACAGAGGTCCATCTGGGCGAGAAGCTGGCTGTGTCATCCCCCCAGGGTCCCTTGCAAGGAAACGGGGGCAGCCCAAGCTGTTGACCTTTTCAGAGGGGAGAACGTGGAATTGCAGGATGTGGGCAGCTGCCACCTGGTGGCCCCCACTTCCTGGGAGCTGCGTGGGGGGGAGTGGAGGCTGGAGGCAGCCAGTTCAGGTCTACGCCTTAGTTCTCAGTCCGGCTTTGGGCAGCCAAGGGGTGGGTGCCCTTCCGATGCCAAGGCTGCCCTAACTGCCCTCCTCTTGGACTTGGCCTCAGGGTCCAGCTAAATGCTGCACCAGTTCTGGGGTCCCCTGACTGTTGGTCCAAAGCTGGTGTCAGGCCAGGACTTGGAAGATGCCCCTGTTTATATAGGGAGCCTCCACCACCCCCAAGATTCACAGCCCTTTTCCTGTTGAGTTTAGCAAACATGTGCCAAGCAGATCGCGTCATGCAGACACCAGGGAGCGCGGAGTTGGTTCCTGTCCCTGCTTTGAAGGAGCGTAACACCATCATGGCTCTCAGCCAGACTGGGACTGCAGTTTTCTGTTTCTGGCAGCAAAGTCATCCGTTCAGTGCGGGACCGTCTGCTGTTGCACGGGCACCTGTTGGGTCTAATGCTGTGAAGCTTGACCTCATTGTTCCTGAGCGACCTGGCTAAGACCTGGCACCCAGAGTTGGAGGTGGATGGAGTTAGGTAGGGCTGGGCTTCCTAGGGGACTCAGAGGTGAAGAATCCGCCTGCCATTGCAGGAGACGTGAGAGTTGCGGGTTCCATCCCTGGATTGGGAAGATCTGCTGGAGTAGGAAATGGCAACTCACTCCAGTATCCTCACCTGGAAAAATCCCATGGACAGAGCAGTCAGGCAGGCTACAGCCCATGGGGTTGCAAAGAGTCGGGCACGACTGAGCACATATGAAATGCAGCAGTGGGCAGACATAAGCCTTCCTCACTGCATCTCTAGGGGAGCCTGCTAGGAAGAGGGGTCCAGCACTGCCAACGGGGCCCTGCTAACTGGGGTTCCCTAAGCAGCATCCCTGCCTTTGTTTCAGCGTCTCCCTCAGCCAGGATTTATCGGAGAGCAGTATCACCCAGGGTTAGCAAAACAAACTGTGTCTCGGGACACTTGGAATTGACTGCCAAACAGAGGTAGTGACAGTTCACTCAACTGTGAGCAGCCTGCGTGCCAGGCAAGGCACAAAAGTTAGAACTCTTTCCACAAGTCTTGGAGGCTGCTTGAGAAGCGGAGAGCTAGCATGACTTGCCCCCAAGGTCATGGGCTTGTAAGTGGGGCTGAGATTTGAATGCAGGTCAGACTAAGCCACGTTTCCCATCTCAGTGGCTCTGTAAACCTTGGGCAAAGGCCGCCTGGGTGAGGGAGCTGGTAGCCTCAGGGTTGGGAGCCGGGAGGGCCTCTGGGGGGAGTCGGCATTAAAACCAGACCTTGAGTGTGCATACTAAGTCGTTTCAGTCATGTCCAACTCTTTGCGACCCTATGGACTGTAGCCCACCAGGCTCCTCTGTCCATGGGATTCTCCAGGCAAGAGTACTGCAGGGCGTTGCCAGACCCTCCTCCAGGCAATCTTTCCGGCCCAGAGACTGAACCCATGTCTCTTAAGTCTCCTGCATTGGCAAGTGGGTTTTCTTTACCACTAGTGCCACCTGAGAACCCAGACCTTGAGGGCAGAGCAGTAACTTGATGGCACGAATTCTATTGTGTTATGCAACACGGAAGGCAGCAAAGTGGCCCCAGGATTGCCTGAAGGCAGGCTCAAGGGCAGGACTGTGCCTGTGTGCTCAGGAAGATCGGCCCTGGCCTTTATACCTGCTTCCTCCTCTCCTCCCGTTGGCCCATGCCTAGGCTCTCCTCACGCCAGCCCAGACTCCATAGTGACCTCCTCCAAGTCACCCACCACCCAGCCACCAAAGCACGTTTCCGCTAATGCCTTCAACAGGTCTCCACGGCCAGCCTGGGGGCGCAGGGCAGCTCCCGTCCACCTTAGGATAAGCATCCTTACCCACGAGAGCTGGGATGTGGGAAAGGTCGGGCTGCTCTGGTTTACAAGGTGAAGTCCAAGTCCCTTCCCTGCTGGATGAGGCCCTGTGGGGTCTGGTACAGGATGCCACATCAGCCTCCCCTCTCTCTCCTCGTACGTGGCACCCTCCCGAGGGCAGGAGGAGAAGGGGACGTCAGAGAACGAGATGGTAGGTTGGCATCATCGATTCCATGGACATGAGTTTGAGCCAGCTCTGGGAGATGGTGAAGGACAGGAAAGCCTGGTGTGCTGCAGTCCATTGGGTCGCAGAGAGTCGGACATAACTGAGTGACTGAACAGCAAAGACCTCTCACGCAGATAGCCATGGAATCAGGAAATAAGGCCATGGTCAAAGCTGGTCAGTGCCCAGAGAAGCCAAAGAGCCTACAGGGAATCTCTCCTGCTTCTGCCTCCTTCAGCTCTCAGAGGGCGCAGCAAGTGTGCTGGAGGTTTCTCTACAAAAGAACCACCAAGTAAATCAAATTCAGACGCTTTGCATCCTCCAGGAACTTGCTGCCCATTAAGGCTCTGCCCCCGGGGCTGTGTGCTCAGTTCTAAAGGATGAGTCAGTATGTAGAACGTGGCTTTCGGCCCCCCAGCTGGAGTCTTGCCACCGGCTTTGAGTTAACTCTGGATCTTGCCCACGAAAGGCTGTGTTCCGGCCCGGCTGCCTGCCTCCCTCCGGGTGCGGATTCTTCTCGAGCAGGCTTTCCAGGTGGAGCAGGTGTGCCGCTGGGAAGCCGCAGCCAGGACTGGGCGGCTGCAGGCCTGGGTCTGGGTCCTGGCTTTGCCCGCTCGCTTGCTAGGGGATCCTAGTGGGATCCTGGGAAATCTCTTCCCTCGCCCTGTGCCTTAGTCTCCTCATCTGCCGAAGGAGAGGGTAGGACTGTCAGGGGCTCACATGGGGCCCCGAAGGTGGTGCAGGGAGGGGCAGGCCCTGGATGAGCGGGCGTACATACCAAGTTGCTTCAGTTGTGTCCGACCCTGTGCGACTCTATGGACTATAGCCTGCTAGGGTCCTCTGTCCCTGGGATTCTCCAGGCAAGAATACTGGAGTGGATTGCCATGCCCTCCTCCAGGGGATCTTCCCCACCCAGAAATCGCACCCAAGTCTCCTGTGTCTCCTGCATTGCAGGCGGGTTCTTTACTGCCGAACCACCAGGGAAGCCCCCTGGACAGAGCATCCCCACCTAAAGCCATCCTGGTTCCAGCCCCTGGCACACATGGGCGGGCGGCCATCCTGAAGCTCTTGGCGCCGCTGAGCACAGATGGCTGCGTTCCTGAATTGCTTTTGCTGTCAAGTGCAGGAGACTCACTCCCATTAAAGGTCCCTTGTAGAAGAGGTCGCAGTTCATGAGTTCTGCTAGAATAGTACATGTGGGTAAATGAGGCGCCTTCTTGGTTTATTCTTGGGCTGGTTAATCATGGTTCCTAGGAAGAGCCCAGGAAAGGTCTGGGACACATACTCTGAACTAGCTGGGCAGAGTTGAAGGTTGGCCCCGGGGAGGTTCAGGGACCGGCTCACGCACGGCCCCTGCCCTGCACGTGCACACTTGTACTGAGGAACGTTCCAGACCAGGTGGAGCAGAAGCCCATCACCGAAACGGTTGGCCCGCAGTGAGACGGAAGCCTTCCTGGTGACCCCGGAAGAGCTTTCTCGCAGAATCCCTTGTTAGTGATTGGCCTTGAATCCATCAGAGCAGTCCTGGGGTTGGAGGGGAGGCTTCTGAGCAGATCCAGCACTCTGGGGAGCCAGCCCTTTGCCCAAGAGGCCCAGGTTACATTAACTGCCCTCCCGGAGCCGGAGAACACTCTGGCATTTAATTTTTGACTGAAACAGCTGAGGCAGTGGGCAGAGTCCTGCCCAACCAGCCAGAGGTCACGCCTGCCCTGCTTCAGAGGGGAAGAGAGAAGAAGAAAGTAATTGTCTTTTTAGTGGTTGAACCGTTAGAAACCTTTTCTTACTGCCCCCCACCCCGTCCCCGCACCTCTTATTTTTTTAAACAGTGGTAGATTGTCTCAGTCACAGAAGGAATTAGAGGCAGCATCAAAAATCACAAAGGGTGGTTTTAAAGAATCTTTCACAGTTTTTCCCCGAGTAGTCTGTCTGCTTTTCTTTCATTAATTTTTTTTTTTTTATCAGGGCAGGGATTAGTGAACTATGGTCTGAAGGCTGGATCCAGCCCGCTGCCTGTTTGGGGGGAATCAAGTTTTATTGGAACACAGCTCTGTCCATTCAAGCGCATCACAGTGGCAACAGAGAAGCTGTGACCACGGAGACCCACAAAACCCAGAACGGTTACTGTCTGGCCCCTTCGGAGTGTGGGAATCCAGAGAGCTTCCCGTGGGGTGGCCGGGTCCTTGTTTTCTCAACCCAGACCCAGGTCACATGACAAGTCAGAGATGCTTGTGAAGGGTTGTTGCATGTACGCGGCCCAGCCTTCTTTGCAGAAGGTTGACACGTGCCTGGGGTGGGTTCTGTGCCTGCTTTAGAAATGGACTTGCCCCTGGAAGCTCAGCCATTTGTTCAAATAATCGTTGTTGAGTCCACCCTCGAATGTGGGAGCTGGGATGGAGGGATGGATTGGATACTCAGGACACTGTGGACAGGGGCATCTTGAGGCTAAGATGAGCACTTTAGGACTGAGGATGCTAAGGTGGGTGCTCCCAGGAGTAAGGGGCCGGGGAGGCCTGATCCAGCCTTAAGGGTGTGGGCCTGAAAATATCCATAGTCCCAGAGGCGGACAGTGTGGGACCACTGGGTAGGGGGGTATGGTGGGGGCGGGAGAGGGCTCTCTGGTGGGTTTGCAGGCAGGGTCGGGGGGTGCAGTGCGGGGGTGGAGCCCAGAGGTGGCCCCTTCAGCTGCATTCCCCTTGCCCTTCTTGAGCACCAGGGTCCACTGCTGCTTGGAGATTATAGTCCAGAGCTCTGAGGACCAAGAAAAGTCAGGGAGGATTTAGGGAATTTTGTGAAAGCCTTGGAATCGTTCTGGTGTCAACCAATGGGACCTTCGGCTCCTGCAGAACTTGGGGTGGGGAGGTCTAACTGGAAGGCATTAGGGCTCAGTGATGTCATACCCCACCCCACTTACCCCTCCTAGGGGGGTGCACTCCATGTAGGCAGGAGCCTTTGCAGTATTTATATCCCTTTTTATATCTCTTTTAAACTATTTTTAATCTTCTACAGTATGACATACTTAAAAAGCAGCGTTCCGTGGCCTTCTTGCTGGGAACTGGGGCAGGGGGTGGGGAGGGGGCGTGGAGGTGACCTGACAGTGTGGTGGTGAAATAACTGGACTCTCGGATGAGGCCTCTCTCACCTCCCACAGCCATCAGTCCTGACCCTCAAGCATCTCTCTTGTCTACACCTTTCTTTGCCTCTCTTGCCTACTTTTGCAAACATCCTCCTTGTCAGTTGCCAGGACCACTGTTTTCTTGCTTCTAGCTTCTCTGGTCCCACTTCAGCCCTGCAATCCGGAGGTCTGTCTCTGTCTCTCTGTCGCCAAGTCAGTCCTCTACTAAAACTCTTTGCCCTTGGGCAGAAACCCTGCCATGTGCTCTGGGAAACCTCACTTATGTGTTTGCTGGAATCAACCAGCTGCCTCCGGAAGTCGTCCTGTTTTTCCTACAAGTCACTCCTTTCTCGTTCCTGTACCTTTGTTTGCACGTCTTCTTCTGCAGAGAATGACCGTGGCTATATCTAGGGCAGCACCCTGCCTGTGCCCTCCTGGGGAGGAATTCACAGCCACCTCTCCTGGACTCCTGGCCACCCAGCCCTGAGTAGGTCCCCAGAGGAGCACATGCATCTTTGTCCCGCCAGCTCCCAACATGGGATAGGTCTGTAGAACTGTTGGCCACATTGTTATAGGCTGAACGATGGCCCCCAAACATGTCACCAGAACCAGGGACTGTGTTCCCTTACTTGGTGAAAGGGACTTTGAAGATATGGTTAAGTACAGGATCTTGGGATGATCACAGGTTACCCAGGTGGGTCCCCCTAATCACAAGCATCCTTGTAAGGAGGAGGCAGGAGGGTTGGAGAGGAGATGTGTGGGTGGAAGCAGAGGCCATAGTGATGCCGTTGCTGGAAGGGTCTGTGAGCCATGGAGTGCAGGCAGACTCTGGGAGCTGGAGCGAGAAGGAAAAGGAGCCTCCTCTAGGGTCTCCAGGAGGAACACAGTCTGCTGACAACTTTGATGTTAGCCTGTCACACCCGTTGCGGACCCCTGACTTCCAGAACTTTCAGATAATACAATTGTGTTGTTTTAATCCTCTGTGTATGTGGTAATTGGTCACAGCAGCCAGGAAACTGACACATGAATGAATTACAGGTGGCTTATCAAGCCTTCTCCTCTTTCCTGGAAGAGACACACCTAGGGAACATGTACACACCTGGAATACCGTTTCGTTTCCAGGGGAGTGTGATGGACACCATAGGGTGGTGGTACTGAGCCTGAGTCAGGAGTGCGGAGGCCTGGCTCTAGTCACAAGGCTGGCCCCCCTTGGCTGCAGAATCTGTTATGGGGGGCCTGCCTGGCCCAGGGCAGCAGGGCAGGACTTGAGGGGACAGGAGAGGGGGGCCTGCCTAGGCCTACAGAGACTCTTCACCCAGAGGTCCATGTGCAGTAGTGGTGTGATCTGAGATACATGCAGGGCTGTGAATGACCAGGGGACGATGCTCCGGGCTGGCCCTGGTGACACGCGTGGTGAGGCAGAAAGAGGGTGACGTCACAGCAGCCTCTGGGTACCCCCCGATATGTGGACCCTGCAATTCAACATGCTTTGGCAGCCGTATTGTCTCCATTCTAATCCTTGTGTTCCTTTAGAGTTGAGATACACGAACTCCGGAAATGCTGATAACCCCGAGTGAGTCAAGTTTCGGATATTCTGGATAAACACTCTTCTGTTTCATGTGAAATATCAAAGTCTGTTTAGAAAACCTGAGAGCATCATTAGAGGATTGGCTTATATGCAGTTCGTGATTTTTGGCAGCATTACATCGAGCGTTAAAAGTTCAAACATAAACATACAATTATGAGGAACCTAAACTCTCAGAGAAGGGAAGGAAGGCCCCAATCACTCTTCACTGTTTAAGCGTGGTCGAATGACATCATGCTGTATTTCTGTTGTCTCATTTATGTCCCTGAACTTCCGCTCTCTGCTTACTTGAAGGTGTCCCCATAACCTTCTTTGCTCTGGTTCCATCGGCTCCACGGTTAAGTTTATGAAACCAGTAGTGATCACTGATAATACGTTTTTTTTTTTTTTAATTTCTGCTTATGTTTATAAAACAAGGAGGAATTGCAATCAGATGTTCCAGGAATTCCCCAAACATGCGGGACAATGAAGATGGCAGTGTAGTTCAAAGGCTCTCCTGTGCTGTAGCTTATCCCTGTCCTTGTCAGGCTGATTTAGCTGAGACCTGGCTTGAGTGACTGAGGATGATTTCGGGGCATTGATGTTGTAAAAATGTATAATGTAGAGTACAGGCTGTATAAAAATCAGTCAAGTCAGGGATACATGGGGCTTTGATGTTGTGATTATGGGGAGTGTGGGGATGGAGGGTTGACCCCTTGCTGGACCCTGAAGCTCATCTTCCAAATAACCCCTGTAGCAGGCATTATTAGCTATCGCCCCCAAACTAAGTCTAAGCAACAACATCACGAATGCCAAGCTCTACTGAGCTAGTAAGTGGTAGAACCAAGAAACAGAACCAAGTCTGGGCAGATGGAATAAGTTGAGGGGAGGGGATGTTAATAGGGGAGACTGATGGGCCTTGGATTTAGGGACGGGGAGGAAGACTTGATGAGCCCTGGCTCAAGGCTGGCTGTGGAGAGGGCACTTGATTTGGAACCCAGGAAGAAAACTGGGCCAGGCTAAAGGCTGTTTGGCCAGCTGTCAGCCAGCCTTGGGTTCTGCTTCTTATCAGAGTGGGCTCGGTGATTCAGCTGTTTTGTAAGTCACGTACACACCAGGCTCCTCACACTGTGACAAAGTCAAGTCTGAATTCCCAACTGATGGTTCCTGACTAGTGATTCCCAGGGGCAGCTCTGAGAGGAGCCGGGACAAGGATCCCCTTTCAGAGGTTGACAAGATGAAATCCCTATAACCTTGAATTGTGGCTGAAGCGGCTAGAGGCGGCCATGGGAAGCCAGCCTGTCAGCCTCACCCTGCTCTGTGTTGTGGTCACGGCAGATTATAGAGCACAGTCGGAATCCTCTGAGGTCAGTGGTGTATCCCCACTCTACAGATGTGGACACTGAGGCCCGGCGAAGTTTGGCTACTTTGCCCCGTCCTGCAGCTAGTGACATGAACTTGGACAAACTCCTGGAGATAGTGAAGGACAAGGAAGCCTGGCGTGCTGCGGTCCATGGGGTCACAAAGAGTTGGACACGACTGAGTGACTAACCCTCCCCACTCTGGTGTCTGAGCCTTATCCTGGCCATGCATAACTAATCAGTACCCGCTGAGGCTGGTCTGCCCAAGGTTATGCCCTTTCCCTTGATGTATACAAGAGACTATGTGTGTGGAGCTCTCCCTTGGAGAACTGGTCTGGCCTTTGAGCTTGACGCCAAGCTAAAACAAAACAAAACATGATACCTTCCAAATCAAAGCTGAAGGCCTTGGGCCTGGGTGGCAGCAGGTTGGCAGGCCTGGGTGATAGCCTGTTGGGTTCCCGAAGTGTTGTGGGCAGGCGCAAGGTCGTGGCATGTGATGACTCAACTGTGTGGGGGGGTTGGGGAGGAGGACAGGTGCCATGATGCTGTGGGACTGATGGTGGGCTGGCAGAGGAGGAGGCCAGGAACCAGACGAGCGTTACCCTTGATAAACTGTGACTACCCAGGGTGGGCACTGCTGGGCTTGGATTTGTTATTAGTTGTGGCTTGTTGACGGAGAAGGCAATGGTACCCCACTGCAGTACTCTTGCCTGGAAAATCCCATGGATGGAGAAGCATGGTAGGCGGTCCATGGGGTCGCTAAGAGTCAGATACAACTGAGCAACTTCACTTTCACTTTTCACTTTCACACATTGGAGAAGGAAATGGCAACCCACTCCAGTGTTCTTACCTGGAGAATCCCAGGGACGGGGGAGCCTGGCGGGCTGCCGTCTATGGGATCACACGGAGTCGGACACGACTGAAGTGACTTAGCAGCAGCAGCAGCAGCCGCAGCAGTGTCTTGTTGACTGTTGGTTTGCCCTGGTAGACCAGAAGGCTCAGTGGGTCAGGCACTGGGACCTGTCTCGTCCACTACTCTATCCCAGGGCCTCACCTTCTGTCCCAGGCTCAGTGTATGCTCAGTTCATATTGGTTGAATATATGAATGAAGACTCAGAAGGAAAGTATAGATTCTGGGATCTGGCAAAACTAGGGTTTCAGTTTCAGCCACCTTTTAAAATTACCTAGCTGTAGATGTCTGGGCCTGACAATATCTTTTT
Organism: Cervus canadensis; assembly: GCF_019320065.1. NCBI lineage: Eukaryota > Metazoa > Chordata > Mammalia > Artiodactyla > Cervidae > Cervus > Cervus canadensis. Next base: position 9,742,873 of record NC_057402.1, read on the forward strand.
GGTGAAAGTGGGGATGAGCCCAACTTCTCTTAGTTGTGAGAACATTCAGTGATGTCGCCTGTCTTCATCCATGTCTGTTAATCCCTTTCCTTTTCCAAGGCATATGAGACGGTAGTGTTCTCCAAGGTTTATATGCAAAACAGGTGGTGCCCCCTGTTGTCGCTTTTCCTAGAGGCAGTCACTCACAGATTCTGTCATCTGATGATTTTGCTATTTTCTTCCATATCTGTAAATAACATGCATGTATTCCTTCATCTTGATGTTTTGGTTCTAAGCTCTGATTTCCTACTATGGAAAGGAAGGAGGTAGGTCTCCTTTTTATCTCTTTTAACCTCAGATCTTTCCTGTCCTCCTCACTTCCCGTTATAGTGTCATCATAATTTTGGTAAGATCAGTAATTGAAGTTAACAGTGATCCTGCTAGGTTGGTGCAGTTCAGAGCTGTGTCGTGGAGTAAATTATAGTCACCGTTCCTGCTCTGCTTTCTGCTTTCCTCGGAGTCACCTATTGTTGTTGGCCTATGTGTTTAAATTCATCCTCAAACTGGGTTAGTGTTCTAGATAGCCCCTCGCATCATTTGGATGCATCAGGTAAATTCTCTCAGTTTCCCCTTCTTCAGCACTTCAGGATCCTCTGACCTGTCCCCAGTCTGGGCTCATTTCCCCCCACACCTGGGACCTGGCTCTCACCGGGGCCGTCTGACACCATCACCTGTGGTTCCCTTCTATCCTGGGTCAGATCTGCCATTTCCTGTCTGCCTCTGTGGCTTTGTCCCTTGAATACAGGAACACATCCTTCCTGAGAAAGAGTGCCCAGAGGGGTGAATTTTCTGAGAACTTGCTTGTGGGAAAAATGGGTTTATGCTCCTCTAATTCTTGATTTGCTAGATTAGCTGGGCATCAAATTCAAGGTTGGAAATCATTTTCCTCCCAATTATTGAAAACTTTTCTCCACTGTCTTCTGGCTTCCAGGGTTGCAGTTTTTTGATTCTTGGTGTGCCCTGTTTTGTTCTCCCTGAAAGTTGATAGAATCCTCTTTTTGTCCCCAGTGCTCTGAGACTTCAGGTGATCTGCCCTGGTGCTGGCCTCTTTTCATCTGTCATGCTGAGTTCCTATGAGATCCTTCCACCTGGAATTATGTCTTTCAGTCTAGGACATTTTCTGGAATTTCATCATGGTTTCTGCTCCTTGGTTTTCTCTAATATGCTGGAACTTCTTTTCTTTGGATGTTGGTCCTCCTGGATGAATCTTCTAGTTTTCTTATCGTTTTCTATTTTCCATCCGTTTTGATTTTTGCTCTACTTTCTGGGAGACTGCATCAATTTAATGCTTCACATGTTAACCTATCACATTTTTAATTTGCTAGAGCTATTTCTTATTCTTAAGTGAAGTTCAGCGTCTTCTGTCTCCCACTGAGAATTGTAGTGATGGACAGTGGTGGCCAGGGTGATACTTTGAAAGGCAGTGGTTGAGAGCACAGATCCACACGGCCCAGTTTGAATCTCACTTCTGCCACTTCTTTGCAAGTTATTTAACCTCATCATTCTTCAAATGCCTCATCCGTAAAATGAGAATAATCAGCCTGGTATCTGTCTCAAGAGCTACAGTGATTACAGGAACGGCCAGAGGTGAAGGTTGAGAGCTGCCCATGCACACTGGATGTGATGACGTGTGTGTTCTTTCTGCCTCTCCCTCTGTTTACTGTGTTTGTTTGATCTGGAGCTTTCACGTTAGAAAATTCTTTCTTTAGCTGACTCACTCACAGTCCTTGGTTGGCTTCTCAAATTTAAGAGTTGGGGACTAAAACGTGTCCTCTGTACACAGGGGCAGGGCTCCTTGACCAGACTCCTCTGGTGGGCGCCCTGTGGATTGTGTTGTGGGGAACCCCAGTGCCCTGTGTTTAAGCCTTTGGTTCTTTCTGAGCAGACTCCTCATGGAAGGGTCTTGAAGTCTCCTGTCTGGAGGGTCAAGATCAGACTGCTGGGGGTAAGGACTGGAGGTCTGGGAGCTGAAATGAAGAAGAACACTTAGGACAGGGTGGTCCTCTGCATCCAGTATGTGTGGAATCATTTAATCTGCCTGTTTTGAGTACAATTTGCATTGAGACCTCTCTTTCCCTTTTTAGACAATAAGCTTCCAGTCTTATGCCTGGTGGAGGAGGGGCAGTCACCCAGCTAGATGTCGGGAGGGGATACCAGGACCCACCTGGTTCTTTCCTTTCATCCTCTTTTCGCATTCTTCAGCCCCAACCTGTTTCCAGAGGTACCTGTCAGCACTCTTTTCTGAGCCTTTGAGACGTCCGTCGTGTACATGGAATTGGTTTTTGTCCCTTCTCACTGCCATTTGATTTTGTAAAATTTTTTATTGGAGTCGAGTTGCTTTACAATGTTGTGTTAGCTTCTGCTATGCAGCAGAGTGAGTCAGCTATACACACACATCCTCTTTTTTCGATTTCCTCCCCATTTAGGTCACCGCGGAGCACTCAGTAGAGTTCCCTGTGCCGCACAGCAGGCTCTCATTAGTTATGTTTTATACATAGTAGCGTATATATGTCAACACCAGTCTCCCAGTTCACCGCCACCCCTGCCCTTTGATTTCTTGAATTTGGTCAATCGGGTATCAGAGGTTGGTCTTTTCCCTGCTCTGCAGAATTTGTCACTGTGTCCCCTTCTGTCCTTTCCATCCTGGTGGGTTTCTGTTCTCTGTATGCAATCCATCCACCAGGCAAGATCCCTTTCCTCTAGGTTTTACTAGCATTTCCAGATGGACTGGAATTAGAGTCCATGTTCTGTCTGTCCTCTTTTTCCAAGAAGGCACTCCCTCACTTTTCCAAGAGTCTCAGGATAGCCTCGGAGGAAATGGGCAGGCAGGTGCTGCATTCACCTTAGCCTTGAAGATTCCAAGCATGAAGATGCTTGCTTGGTGATGTTCCCTTCCCTTTTGACTGTTTTCCAGAGCCCACTGCTGAATACTCATTACCAGGAGACCTCGGGGAAATCATGGTGCGAGGGGCGAGGGTGGGGGGAGGGAGGCGGGCATGGATCAGTTGCCTGATGGCTGTTTCCCCAGCCACACACTATGGATACCTGGGGCTGGGGACCCAAGGGAGGTAGGGATCTTCACGGGCTGCATCTGTTCAGGCGGAAGGGCTTTCTCCCCTGAACTTGCCACCGAGGTCCCCCCAGGCATCAACACCCTGATCAGTGGGCTGGAAACTCCTCTCACCTTGGCAGGTGGGGTTTTAATTGGACTCCCTGTGCTAACCTTTATGTGTTTGTTTTGCTGTTTTTGTTTTAAAGCAGCTGCCTCTGCTGCCCACGAGTTGCCTTGGTTCCTTGGAAGAGAAAAACCAAACTGCTGAAGGAACAGGTTGTTTGGTTTCTGCATTGTTTGATGTTGGAACCCTGCCTGCTTTTATAAAACCTTCCCAAGCCCAAAGCCACAGGCTACCTGGGGGAGAACTGGCCGGGGCCAGGCTTTGAAAGTTAAGCTATTCTTCATGGCATGATTAAAGATTATCCTGCCTGAGCCTCCAGCAGACACTGCGGGGCTGACTTGACTTGATTGTCTAGATTTGTGAGTGGATCGGATTACACTGGAGGAAGAGCACAGGAGAATATTCTTTGGAGAGTCCAGTAAAGACCAAAGCAGTACATGACCCCTCCCCACCAGGACCCCTGAAATGATGCCTCTTTGTCCTGCAGTCCTTATCAAGTAAGCACATTTGATAAATATGAACAAAACCAGAGAAAGAAGAGCCTGTCTGGTCAGAATGAGGTTTCGAGAGCCAGGAGTGAACTTGAATTTTAGTTCCTTCACTTTGTAGCTGTAGAACATTAGCCAGATTACGTGTCCCTGTAGAGTTTTGATCTCTTTCACCTGTAATGTGACTTTGATCGCAGGAAGGCCCTCCCAGGGTTGTTTGGAGGATTCAAAGTTGTGAATGCTGAGTGCCTGCCACTAACCAGGATCTTTGAATAAATATTTCTTTCTTAATTCTAAGAAAAAGAGGAATTGTGTTGGTGTGGTGGTGGATGTTTTCGTAGAGGTTCAACTGAACAACCACGAATGAATCCATCACTTAGTACTTTGAGGTCAGATCTGGTGTCTGTGTAGGTGATAACACTGTGGAGGCCACAGGGCAGTAGTAGTTGACAAGCACTAAGTGAGTTGTCTAGCTGGAGGCTGGACTCCCTTGGAGATGGGCAGGATGATGGGGGCCAAGCCATCCAGCAAGGTGCCACGTAGCAGGATCATGTGTTAGGTGGGCACTGCAGATGTTTAGGTGGTGAGGGAGAGGGTTGGTACAAGCTAAGGTGCAGAGGCAGGAATGTGCCAGAGTGTTCAGAAGGAGACTGGTCCAGCCTGGGTCGGAAAAGGGTCCAGAGGGAGTCAGTGGGTCCTCATGAATAACAAAGTGATTTTTGGATTCATTTTTCCCCTTGCCCGCCATGTCACCTGGAGACATGGTCTGGGTTGGCTTGTGGCCAGAATTCCACAATGCGTAGGTATTGCGGGGATGCTATTGGGTTTTGGAGTCTTCCTTGGATGGGATGTTCCATGTGTTACAGGAGATTTAACATCCTTGGTTGTGCCCACAAAATGCCAATCATGTGATGATCAAAATCTCCTTCTACTTGGAGGAATTGATGCTTTTGAACTGTGGTGTTGGAGAAGACTCTTGAGAGTCCCTTGGACTGCAAGGAGATCAAGCCAATCAATCGTAAAGGAAATCAGTCCTGAATATTCATTGTGGAAGGACTGGTGCTGAAGCTGAAACTCCCATACTTTGGCCACCTGATGTGAAGAACTAACTCATTATGCTGGGAAAGATTGAAGGTGGGAGGAGAAGGGGACGACAGAGGATGAGATGGTTGGATGGCATCACCGATTCAATGGACATGAGTTTGACCAAGCTGTGGGAGTTGGTGATGGATAGGGGAAGCCTGACGTGCTGCAGTCCATGGGGTCACAAAGAGTCAGACGTGACTGAGCGACTGAACTGAACTGAACCTGGGGGAGTGTTACCACCCATTTGAAAACTAACAGGGCACCATGTATGCAGATGAAAGGGGGACGCTGTGTTTTTCTGAAGAGCCATCTCCACTCTCGGACACAGAGGAGCTTTGGTGACTATGTGTGCCCCTCACTCAAAAGACCCTTTGATAGGACACCCCAGCGTTGAGGCTCTTGGAAAATCAATAGTTGATGTAATAGTTGTTCTGTGAATTGTGTCCATTATAACCAGAGTGCTCTCTAGTTCTTGGAAGTGTCCAGCAAAGTGATGCAACAATGCACGACCCTTTGGACTATTCACGGAAAATGGCTTAATGCCTCGGGTGCAGATGCTGCAACTTTTATTTGTTTTCCAAAATACTGTCTCTTTTCTCGCCAAATCAAACCAACCAGGATTCTTCTGGTTCCTGAGTGAACTTCATGCAACAACTTGCAACAGGTATTTGTTGAGTATCTGCTTGATGCCAGGGGCTCTCCCAGGTGCCAGGGAGAGACAGCCCTTATCTCTGGTCCACGGCAGGGAGTCAGTCCCCAGGGTCTCACCCCGATATAATGACAACTGTGATGGTGGACAGTTGTGAGAGCATCTGGCAAGGGAAGCCTGTGGCAGGTGCTATGAAGGACTTTCAGACGAGGCGACATTTGAAGTTGATGTGAGGAGGATAAGTGGGAATTAGACAGATGGAAGGGGAGAGGGACATTCTAGGCAGAGGAGACATCTCACCCAGAGGCTGACGTGGGCAGGCACGTGGCTCATGGACACGGCTCTACCGACTAGAGGGGATGGAGGTGGCCTTGGGGGCTGTATTCGATCTGGAACACCTCGTGCACAGAGCCCTGGGTGAAGGTGGGCGTGTCTTTGGAGTTGAGGCAGAGCTCCTGGATTTTTTCCATTCAGCGAAGCAGTAGACTGGGGCGCTGTGCCATTATCACAGGGGCCAAAATGTCTGTGATTTGCTTGCATGCACATAGGCTCAGCTCTGGGACTTCCCTGGCGGTCCAGTGGTTAAGAATTCGCGTTTCCACTGTAGGGTCACAGGTTTGAGCCCTGGTCAGGGAACTAAGATCCTACATGCTGTGCAGGGTAGCAAAAAAAAATAGAGAGAAATTGACAAATAGACTCAGCTCTGAAGAGGGGCTCCCTGCCATTGGTGGAACACGGGTTGGCTCTAGTCCCTGGAGCTGGGGTGCCTTGGGCACAGCAGGCACTCTGGTTCTGGTGTCCTGTGGGCATGTCCCCTCCTCTTCCCACGCCCATCTCTCTCATTTCCTCTTCCTGCACTGTCCTAGTTCAGACAGATCTGCCCCTGCCAAGACAGGAGAGGCTGCTCCCTTCAAGCGTCATTCTTCTGGGTTGGGGATGATGAAAAGGTGGATGATGAAGGCAATATATTCACCACCTATATAACCATCATGTCCCCATATTGAATGCCTACGGTGTGCCAAGAACTCTGTTGGGTATTTTATATTTAATTCTCACTGCAACTGTATGAGGAGGGGGAATTACCTCATTTTTCATGTAGGAAATTGAGGCTCAGAGAGGTCAAGTGTGAGGCTCATGGTCACGCAGCTGGAGAGCAGCCGGATCGGAATTTGGCTTCGGGTATTTCTTGCTCTAAAACCTGTGCTCTTTCCTCTAAGCCATACTCATCCCAAGATCGCATCGGGTGTTGCACTTAACAGGCATGTGGCCCTGGCCTCATTCAGTCGCCTCTATGGGCCTTAGTATCCTCAGTGGAAACTGAGGGGTGAGGTTTGCACTACCTGTTACGGTAGCCACCAGTCACCTGTGCCCACAAGGACATGTCTGATTGAGACGTGGTGTGACTGTAACATTTGAAGATTTTTGGAGAAATGTGAAACATGAATAGTTTGACAATATTTTGTTTTCATGTTGAGATGAAAATACTTTGGATATAGTAGGTTAAAAAAAAGTATATTATTAAAGTGAATTTCTCCTGTTTCACGGGACTTTCTACAATATGGCTACTAAAGACTGTAACTTCACACGTGTGGCTTGCATTATATCTTGACTTGGCAGGGCTGGGTTAGACTATGATTCCAGAGGGCCTTTTCATGCTTAAGTGTGCAGACTCTGGGGCTGGTATCGCTCTTCTTCCTGTGTGGGGTCTTTGAGCCCCAAGCCCCCTTTGACTTCCTTACTCTGTGGTTGACTCTCCAAGTGGGGGCTCTTACCCTTGACTCCTGCCTGACTTCTGAGTCCACTGCGGGAAAGAAATTTACCTGCTGTAGCGGCATGTGCCGCCCTGGGCAGGTTGTCTCACCTTTCTGAGTCTCAAATGCCTCATCCATCAAGTGGAGGTGGATCTTGGCCCCCTCACAGGGTGGTTCTGATAAACGATGTCTGTGAAGCCCCACACCTAGTAAGAGCTCTGCTCACACCCCCACCCCCACTCACAGTCTGCCGCTGACGTTTGCCACCCTCGCAACAGAGTCCAGTTGCGGTTGGCATCGTCCCTGCCATCACTGGTGTTCATTTCTCTAGCAAATTTGTTGGTGATGGGATGCGGCAGAGTCAAATGAGCCGCCCGCCCTGCTGGCCTGCTGGACTGCTGGCCAGGAGTCGAGAGCTGGGGGAGGGGGGCGTTGCCCCACCCTGTGCGTGGTGGCCAGGATGTGGGTTGGAGTCTCGGCTTGACTTTGCATCTGATGCCGGGAACTCAGAGTCCTCTGAGCAAGTGGGTCAAGTACCCACCCGGAATCCTGTCTCCAGAGGCCGTAGATCCCAACTCTGGTCCATCTCTTTGGGCTTCGTGGGCTCAGGTCTGGAAGCTCTGGGGTTAAAGAGTTAAAATCGGTCTTTAGGGTACTGGTGGGGCAGTTCTGGTGGGCACAGATGGTGGTGATGAGGGGGCAGGTATAGGACAGGGGACTGTTGTCTGAAATAGAGCCCTCACGTGCCACAGAAGCCGTGGGCGCCAGGATGAGCCCCCTGACCTCCTGGGCTCCATTCCCCAAAGCACTTAGAGGAAACCAAGTCCTGATTTACTGATAATGTGCGTGAAGCACTTGGCCCGACCCGGCGGCATCTATCTGCTGTGCTATCATCTGTGGCAATGACTGCTTTTGTTTTCACAGGGTTGTCAAAGTCAGGCAATCACGTTTTGGGGCCACTGTCCTGTCACACCTGCCACTGTTAGTTTTGTGTGACCCCTTCTGGTCCTTTTCATATGAGTTTGTGTTTTCCTCACTTGTATCAGTTACCCGTTTGAGTCCCACTTTTTTCTGCTCCCTGTCGTGTCTGATCCAGCGCCTTCTTCCGTGCTGTTGGGTGGCCTCCCTGGTGCCCCGTGCTGGATGAGGCCCCCTCTGCCCTTGGCATCGCGTCTCAGCTTTTGTCCCTTCATTGTCACTCTGCTATGACTTGTCCCCTCCTCCATCAGACACGAGCCCTTTGCGGGAGGGTCTGGTCTGAGCCGCCTCCGTGGGCTGGCCCAGCAATGCCCAGAGAGTAGACACTCCGCGTCCCACCAAGCGCCTGGGTTGGACTTCTCATAACCAGCTCCCTTCTGGGAGGTGTGAGACTGCGCTCCAAGCAGAGTTACCTTCTTGAGCATCTTGCGCTCTGCAGGCATCTCCACTTTGGGTGATGCGTTCTCAGGATGCGTGCTCAGTCGTTTTGCTTCAGTCGTATCCAACTCCTTGTGACCCTGTAACTATAGCCCGCCAGGCTCCTCTGTCCATGGGCTTCTCCAGGCAAAAATACTGGACTGGATTGCCATGCCCTCCTCCAGGGGGTCTTCGTGATCCAGGGATCGAACCTGGGTCTCCTGCATCTCCTGCACTGCAGGCGGATCCGTCACTGCTGAGCCACCGGGGAAGCCCGTTCTCAGAATAGGGCCCCTGACAAACGATGACCGGGTCGGACATGGTGTGGCTCTTTGTTAACCTTGATGGTGAGAGGAGCCTGGCGGGCTACAGTCCATAGGGTCGCAAAGAGTTGGACACTTTGGTGGGGAGTCACATTCCTGTCATTAAGGTTACCGTCTTTTTGCACGAATGATCCCTTCCTCCCTGTGGTCCTGGGCTGGTGACTCTATGGCCCCCTGAACAGTCTCTTGTCTTCTCGATGCAGTTTGTCTCCAAGAGTGGCAGACGGCAAAAGAGAAGGTTGTGGTGGCTGAAAGGGGAGCCCTTGTCAGGCAGTGAAGGGTGACCTGAAACGGGATGAGCTGGATCCATCAGCTACCCCTCAGGCAGGTAAATCTTTCCGTCCCTAATGACAAGAGAGAACACAGGCTCCCCAACGTGCTTTGTGGTTCACTGGGGCACAAAACTTGGGGAGAAGTGGGAGAGGAGGGGGGTGCTGCAGGCAGGAACCAGTTGGGAAGCAGGTGCGGCAGGGGTGGTCAGGTGGGCTGAGTCTGGGCGGTAATCGACCTTGCAGTTGGAAGGATTGTCTAGAATGCTGTGCCTGGACCATGGTCCTGGCCTGGCCGTGGAGCAGCTGGACTGCTCCTCCCCTGCTGGTGGGAACACAAAATGGCACACCTGCTTTGGCAAAGTTCGGTTGTTTCTTATTTTTGTTGTTGTTGTTTAATATTTTATTTATTTATTTACATGCTTTGGGTCTTCGTTTTGGGACACAGGATCTTTTGCTGCAGCGCAGACACTCTGCTTGTGGCATTGGCTTAGCAGTCACAGTGCTCAGGCTTAGTTGCTCCAAGCCACATGGGATCCTGGTTCCCAGACGAGGGATAGAACGCAAGTCCTAAGCACTGCAAGTGGATTCTCAACCACTGGACCAGGAAATCCTGGTGGTTTCTTACAAAGCGAAACACACACTTTTTGCTGTTTGGTCCGGCACTTCCCTACCTTGAGGAATGTGTGTGTGTGTGTGTGCTCAGTCATGCCTGACTCTCTGCGACCCCATGGACTGTAGCCCGCCAGGCTCCTCTGTCCATGGGATTCTCCAGGCAAGAATACTGGAGTGGTTTGCCATTTCCTTCACCAGGGGATCTTCCTGATCCAGGGATCAAACCTGCATCTCTTTCATCTTCTGCACTGGCAGGCAGGTTCTTTACCACTAACACCACTTGGGAAGCCCTGTGGGAATATTTATAGCTGCTTTATTCTCAAAAACCAAAATCTGGACACTATGTGAATGTCCCTCAGTTGGTGAACAGTGGAACAATGATGAGAAAGAAAAAGTTCCTACACATGTGACATACCTGGATCTCCAAATCAGAATTTTTAAATGGCCCCGTGATTATTCGGGTCCAAGAACCAGGGGGAGAAGATTGGCTACCGTGGGGCACGGAGGAGCTTTGTGTGTGGGTGGGGTGATAGAACAGTCTATATCTTGAATGTGCTGGCTCCATGATTTTATTCATTGAAACGTACAACATTGTACATGAGAGGGTAAATTTTACTATATGTAAATCGTACGTCAGTAAATCTGACTTCCAGAAGAGACAAAGAGTGAAGAACCATTGACAAGCTGATAATCTCTGTATCAGTTTTTTTTTTTTTTTCTTGATTCTGGTGTGTTCATTTATTCAGGATGGCATAAGAGTAACCTTTTATGGTCCTGTGACCACTGGTGTAAGTAAGCACCTTCTGGACTGATCTTTGAAATCTCTTTCTTGTAAAAACCCCAGAACCCCACTGAGCCCCAGGCATAGATTTACCTTGTAAATGAGACTTTACAGACTTCTTTCAAATCTAGTAAAGTGAGACCCACAAGGAGGGACACAGGTCGGAGTCTGACAGCACCTTTCCACTCTGGACCCCACAGGCACCAAGCCCAGAGCCCTCCCTGGGAGTACATTAGCTGGCCTGCCTTTGCTTTCTCTGCCTCAAAAAGAGACAGACCTGGGGGTGACTCTGGATCTGTCTTGATTAGGCTTGGCTGTAAGTTACTGAGAAACCCAGATAACAGTGTTGTAAACAGACATTTATTTCTTTGAGGGCAGTCCAAAGCTGTTAGGCAACTATCTGCCACAAATATCTTAGTGACCCAGGCTCCCTCTAGCCCATTCCACTGCCATCTTCCAGTGTGGCTCTGACCTCACAGTCCAAGATGGCTGCTAGAGCACCAGCCATTGCATTAGTGTTTCAGGCAGCAGGATGGAGGAAGGGACAATAAAGAAGGACCAAGGGGTGGATTCTAGCCCTTTGTTAGTGGAAGTTTCAAGAAACTGCCTCTTGGCATTTCTGCTTTCACCTCATTGGCCAGCACGTGGTCACATGGTTATGATTCACTGCAAGGGAGGCTGGGAAATAGCCTGTGGTGCCCACTTAAGAACAGGCCATCTGTTTTTATGGAAGAAAGAGAGAAGGGATGTTTGAGGTGGGGAGCAACCAATAGTCTCTACCACAACTCTCAGTTTTGCCGTGTCTTTGTTGTGGGGCTTTGAACCAATCTCTAAACTCTTGAGGTCTTAGTTTTCCCACCCATAAAATGAGCACGTAACTGCTACCTCACTTGCTCAGCTTGGAAATGAAACAAGACAATGTATATATAATCCTTGGGACCCAGTTTCCCCGTGGAAACCAGTTTTATTATTCCCACTGTGTTTACTATGAGTGGTCTCTGGTTATTAACTTCTGGGCTGAAAGGGCACAGCGGAGAACACTTTAAAGAGGGGACACGCTTTGTAATTACCAGATCCAATCCTCCAGCCAGATTTACTCAACAGTTAACTCTGATAGGCCCTGGGGACCAGGCTGCTACATACTAGTGTCTCCACTAACCTCCCCTGTAGCGGGTGCACGCTGCAGAAGGAAGCTCTTGACATCCCTGTTGGGCAGAGGGGAAGCCTGAAGCACTGAAAGGCTTGGGGACTTGTGTGAAGTCACATGGCCAGTGAGAGGCGGGGGCATTCGAGCTCAGGCCAGAGAGGGATGGGGTCCCGAAGTGCGTCGTGGGTGCCCACGGCTTTGTGCTGGGATAAACTGCACATCGGGGCAGGACAGTGGGGCAGGGTGAGCAGGCGTGTTACATGCGGCCCCCGAGATCGATGTCCCCCTTGAAAGCAGCCGAGTAGAGAGGTGGTGTAGGTGGACGGAGGAGGGCACCCCAGGTGGCAGTGATGGAGCGAGGGGGGTGTGCCATCGGGGTGGGCTAGATGAGGTCATGGCGATGTACTCCATTCCCCACTGAACTGCTGGTCTTCATAATTACTGCATGTGGAGACATGTCATCCACACTGTGTTGACTGGGTCATGGGCATCCAAGCCCCGCCACTTGCTGGCTCTGTGACCCCTCTGAGCTTCTGATGTATTTTCCCCCCATATCCTGGGCCCTACACTAAGCCTGGGTGAGAAGACAGGACATATGCACTCAGGAGGCACCTGGCCCTTCTTGGCAGGGGCCTGTCCTCATCTGGACCCACCTGGCCATGGCCCTCACCTGCTCTGGGGCCTCCTCTGCACCCAACTCAGGGTCGGCTCTGTGGACAAGCCCCCTGATGTGGCAGGATCCACAGTGCCCGTTTCCTTGGGTCCAGAGCCAGACCCTTATCCTTCCTCCGAACAGGCCCCTGTGCACAGGTGGTCAGCCAGGACCTCAAGGTGGGAAGAGCGGCCCCCAAGCCCCCTCATTGCCACGTCAAGGACCATCCGGTCACACGGCCTTCAGCGCCTTTTCTCTGCAATTCCCTCACTCAGAGACAGGGGAGGAGCAGTTTGCTGCATTTAAAAGCCCCAGGATGGGGGCTTCCCTGGCGGTCTGGTGGCTTAGACTCTGCGCTTCTGCTGCAGTGGGTGTGGGTTCAATCCCTGGTTGGGGAACTAAGATCATATGCTGTGCAACCAAATAAATAAACTGTAAACAAAAAACACTCTTTATAAAAAAATAATTTAATTAAATTTAAAATGTAAAAGCCCCACAATGAACCACAGGCTGTTCACAGCGGCCCTCTCTGTGTGCTGGACCAGTGGGCATCTGATATTTTCCTTTTTCACTTATGTGTTCCCTAATTTTTCTACAAACTATATGTTAAGTTTTGACTAATAAGATAAACAAAGGTTTTGAAGGTTGAGCTTCCAGCATTCTGCCTGGTACATGGGAGGAAAACCTTCTGAGCCCTGCCCCGAGGCCTGCCTTCTCACAGACACTTCCACCCAACTAAAGTTTCTGTCTCCATTTTAACCCACTCAATGAAAGGGGAATGTATGAAAACTCATGAATAATTCACATTACAAAAGGAGTGTTGGCTTTACAGCAGTTTACTTTCAGAGTTCACTGTCTGACAAAGGCTGCCAGGAGAACCTAAGACATTTGGCAGCCAGAGAGGGGAGACACCTACTCTGCTCACTGTATGTCAGCGGGTCATTCTCTCCTGGACCTGTGTCCTCACCCAGAAAATAGAGGGTTGGATGTTGCTGTGAGTCCTGTCGATTGTTCGTGCCTGCCTGGGTAAGGGGTGGGCTTCCTGGGTGGCTCGGATGGTAAAGAATTGCCTGCAATGCAGGAGACCCGGGTTCAATCCTTGGGTGGGGAAGATCCCCCTGGAGGAGGGCATGGCAACCCACTCCAGTGTTCTTGCCTGGAGCATCCCATGGACAGAGGAGCCTGGTGGGCTACAGTCCGTGGAGTCACAAAGAGTCAGACACGACTCAGTGACTAACACACACACACACACACACACACACATGCACACACGCACAGGTAAGGGCTAGGGCCAAGTCTGGGCTCCATGGAATGGCGTGCCGGATTTGATTAGCAATGTCTGCTGTGATGCTCTTTGAGAGGACTTAACATGAGTGAAGGATTGACTGTCCCAGGGCTAGATTACCTCAGAAATCTCTTAGACACTCTGTGTATCTATGAGCCGGCCCCAGGGTCAGCTACTTAATTGGTGGCTGCTGCTGCGAAGTCACTTCAGTCGTGTCCGACTCTGTGCGATCCCGTAGACGGGAGCCCAGCAGGCTCCCCCGTCCCTGGGATTCTCCAGGCAAGAACCCTGGAGTGGGTTGCCATTAGCATGCCATGCATGCATGCTAAGTCGCTTCAGTCATGTCCGACTCTGTGCGACCCTATGGACAGCAGCCCACCAGGCTCCTCCATCCACAGGATTCTCTAGGCAAGAACACTGGAGTGGGTTGCCATTTCCACATAATTGGTGGAGCCCAGTACAAAAAAAAAAAAAGTGGGCTCGGGCTGAGAGTGGGGACGGCAGCCTCCTCCCCGGGTCTCGCTGCCCCAGGCCCTCCGGTGCAGGCGGGGGCCTGGGCTGTGCCTCCCGCGGGTGGCGGGCCGCCTCTCCTGTGTCTCCAGATGTCCAGGTCTCTGGCCTCCCAGCCCCACGCTTGGGGTCCCTGTCCCCCTCCTCTTCCCCCTTCTGCTAGGCCCGTCTCCACCTTGTCCTCGGCGCCCACCGCCTCACCGTGAACCCTCCTCCACTGGCCTCCTGGGACTGCTCTTTCTAGAGGTGAACTTTGGCAGCTCCGTGAGAAAGCCTTTCTGACTCAGAGCCTGTGACCTACCTGAGCCAGGCTTTGGAAACCTCTGCGTTCCGGGGTGGGGAGAGGGTGGAAGGCTTGCCAGTGCTTGGCTGACAGGTGGGCCTCTCTTGCCCGCCCCCCTCTGTCCTCCCGGCGCATCTTGGGTTGGGCATCTCCTGTGTGCCAGACGCTGTTTTCGGTGCTAGGAACACGAGGTGGGCAAGACAGGCTAGACCCCACCCCCCTGGAGCTTCACATCCTAGTGGGAGAGATGAGCCATACACAAGCGTACAAGCAAGCAAAATCTGGATGTTAGACGCGCCTGGCGGGGACTTCCCTGGTGGTACAGTGGATAAGAATCGCCCGCCAGTGCAGGGCACATGGGTTCGATCCCTGGCCTGGGACGATCCCACATGCTGCAGAGCAACTAAGCCTGTGAGCCACAGCTACTGAGCCCGTGTGCCGTGACTACTGAAGCCCGTGCGCCTAGAACCCATGCTTTGCAACAAGAGAAGCCACTGCAATGAGAAGCTCGTGCCCCGCAACTAGAGAGTAGGCCCTGCTCGCTGCAACTAGAGAAAGCCCGCATGCAGCAACAAAGACCCAGGGCAGCCAAAAATAAATAACTTATTTTAAAAAAAGAAGTGCCTGGCGGAAAATCAAGACGCTTTAGGGAAGGAGGGTGATGGGTGGGGAAGGAGGAGATGTGGGAGCCAGAATTGTGGTCCCCAGAGAGGCCCACGATCTAACTGCTGGAACCTGCAGATGTGTGCCTTCCCAGGACAAAAAGGCCTTTGCAAATGTGCTTAAGTGAAGGATCTTGAGGTGGGAGATTATCCCGGATTATCCAAGTGGGCTCAGTGTAATCACAATGGTCCCTCCAAGTGAAAGAGGGCAGTGAGAGGTCAGAGTCAGAGAGAAGCAGCTTGAGAAGGACTTGACCAGTTGTTGCTGACTTTGAAGAGGGAAGAAGACCGCATGCCAGGGAATGTGGGTGGCCTCTCAAAGCTGGAGAAGGAAAATGGATTTTCCCCTAGAACCTCCAGACCGAACAGCGCCTTGATTTTGGCTTGGTGAGACTCCTTTCAGGCTTTGACCTCTAGAACTCTGAGATGAATTTCTGTGGTTTTGTGTCTCTGCATTGTATTGATTTACAGCAGCTAGAGGAAGCCCGTGCAGGAAACTCTTTGCAGTCAGGGGAAGCCTCTGAGGAGGTGAGTGATGACCAGCGGCAACTCTGCAAAGATGGAGTGAAAAGTACTTTGGGCAGAGGAAGCCGCAAGTGCAAAGGTCCTGGGGTAAGATTGGTTTGTGTGGCTCCTCTGTCCTGCTCAGCTGTCACGTGGAGTGACCTGGTCCTTAGGTCAACATGAGAACTCGGTCTTCTGTCCTTTGCTCATGTTTTTCCCTCTGCCCTCTGTGCTCCTTTAGCCAGCAAACTTCTATACATCCAAAAGAGGCCCAACCCAGTGTCTCTGAGAAGCCCCTCCTGACCTCAGGGCCATACAGACTAGCAGTTCCGCTCTTTGCTGTTGTCGGCTCTCATCACCCTTATTCTGTGCACACCAATCACTTGTTTACACATCTGTCCCCTCAGCGGGGCCATTCCCCAGGAGGAAAAGCTGTCTCTTTTGCTGCTATCTTTAGCACTTGGCACAATGCCCGCGGGGTTTGTTGAGAGCCTGCAAGCTTTGACCTCTGAACTGGTTTTTTTTCTGCAGCCTCTCACTTACTCTTTTCGGCTACCAACCTCTGGGATTAGCCAGCTTGTGGGCGTAGCAGCCTGCACACATTTTCCCCAGGGACAATGTCCTCCACCCTGTCATCAGCAGTCAAATGCCTTGAGCTTATCCTGAGGCCTTATCAGCTGGAAGTCCAGCAGGAAACTCACAGGGGAGAGTCTGCAAGGTTTGCTGAAGGGCTGTTCACAGGGGTGGGGGTGGGAGAAGGGCCCAGGCAAGGGAGGTGCAGCCCTGGGGACTCGAGGAGATGGGGCGGAGCTGTAGGGACAACCCCCCAACCGCCCTGCATAGCATTCCTTACAGCCTGGTGAGGGATCCCTGGCAGGAACTGTGGGTCAAGGTGAATGAATGAAGCCCTGGCATGAGAAGAAGTGAAGTGAAAGTTGCTCAGTTGTATCCGATTCTTTGCAACCCCATGGACTGTGGCCCATCAGGTTTTTCTGTCCATGGAAGTCATCAGGCAAGAATACTGAAAAAAAAAAAAAATACTGGAGTGGGTTGCCATTCCCTTCTCCAGGGTATCTTCCCAATCCAGGGATCAAACTCAGGTCTCCCGCATTGCAGACCGATTCTTTGCCATCTGAACCACCAGGGGAGCCCATGAGTGCAGGGGGCTGAGTCATCAGACCCCTGTCCACCCCCACCTGGTCCTGCCAGCAGGTGGCTGGAGGACAGGGGTGCCCAGTGCTGCAGCCTGGGGAGGGTCAGTCTCCCAGATGGGCATGAACTGGGGAGGAGGGCATTGCCCGGGGAAACCACACACCACAGTGACCTAATCCTGATCCTCAACTCAGCGCTTTAACATGTGTCCTTTTCTGCACGTTATTCGAGACCAAGAGTCACTTGTCCAGGATGGAGCTGCTGGGAAGGGCTAGGTGAGGGAGGAAGCTGGACTGTGGATGTGGGGCCGTCTCCCAGGTCTTTCTGCTGCACCTGATCCTTCCACCCAGATGCCAGTGGGCGTGGGTCCCTGAGCACCGACTCTGTGCAAGGTGCATGCCCAACAAGTACCCCAGCCCACCTCCTTCCCGAAGGACCCTGGGTTCCGTCTCTTAGAGCCTAGCTTTCTTCATCCATCCTTGCAACAATCCCTCTTTGTGATTCTGTGGCTGGCTGTATTTTCTAATGTCTGTCTTCCTCCCTTGGCAAGCAGGACCCAGGCATCTTGCTCATCACTATGGCCTCATTCAGTGGCTGGCTGGCACATAGTAGATGCTTAGTAAATACCTCTAGATGGAAGAATGCGTCCTACCCATTTATTACAGGTCCTTCAGCAGGCGGGCTGCCCTGCAATCCTGCTGCTTGGGGTGTAGTGAGTGGGTGGGACGGGGAGTTGCCTGGGGTGGTAGGACAGCTCTTCAGGGCCAGACTTCATACTTCCAGCGTTCCCCCAGCAGCACCCCCCCCCCCACCACATCCCATTGGTCTGTTCTCAGCGAGGGTGTGGACCTCTCCCACTTCCTTCGTTGGCTGCCCACACCCACCCCCAGCCAGGCAGGGGACCCTCCCTGCTGGCATTCAGCAAGCTTTGGCTGCAGCATTAAGTGAGAGACGAGTGGGAGGGATTTGTGTTTTTCCTCTTCCGTTCTTTATGCTGCCTCCTTCCTTACCATATGGAAGTCCAGGCCTGATTCAGGCCTGGTTTCTAGAGATCCCAGGTTTGTCTCATGGCCCCAGTGTGGGAAGGAAGGAGCCCAGCTGTCATTCTCTTGCAGGGACAACATCCCACCTGGGGCTGTGCTGTTGCCATGGATTTCTTTTCTCATTTCATGAATCAGAGAGGGCTTCCCGGGGGTGGTACACCAGCATGGTTCTGCCCTTCCCCGCTGCCCCTGACGCAGAGCCAGTTCCAAACCTCTCCTGGGCACGATCCAAAGGGAGCGGTACAGACCAGAGCCTGGCGGACTTCCCAGGAGAGTTTCAAAAAATATCTGTTTATTTTATTTGATTTTAAAATAAATTAGGGAAAGCTTAGAAGGTAGGTGGGGGCAGAAAGAAAAGTACATTCAGGCCCATTCACTCTGATGTAATTAATGTCATTTTTAATATTTTTTTTCATTTCTAATCCTTTCCCAAATACATTTTTATTTGTTCTCACGGTCACGAACAAAAGTGAAAAGCATTAGTTGCTCAGTCGTGTCCAGCTCTTTGTGGCCCCATGGACTGTAGCCCACCAGACTCCTCTGCCCATGGGATTTTCCAGGCATGAATACTGGAGTGGGTTACCATTGCCTTCTCCAGGGAGTCTTCCCCACCCAGGGATTGGACCTGGATCTCCTGGATTGCAGGCAGATTCTCTACCGTCTGAGCCACCAGGGAAGGCGACGTGTAAAATTTCCTTCTGCTCTGTGTCACTTGTAGACTTCTTCTTCCGGGTACTTAGTTGCCTCCATCTGATCGCCTCTGATGGCTGATTGGGTGTGCTGGGATTGAATTAGCTGTGACCTTGGAGAGGCACAGACTCGGGGCCTTTGGTCCCCACGCCCCCATGAGCATCCATCCTGTGCTTCCACAGGCCTGACCTTCCGAGCCTTATCTTGCTCTCCCAAGCTTGTCTGTACTAATCCTCCATGATTTTTCTCTCACTCCCAGCAAATCCTGGCTCCTGGGAAAGCTGGTGTTTTTAGCAGGATGGTGGGGTGCAAATGCAGTCCTCCCCACCCTCCATCTCTGCCACCAGCCTGGGAACCAGGAGAGAAGGTGAAGCCGGGGGCGGGGGGGCTCCCCTCTGTCCCCAGAGTGTGGAAGGGAAGCGCCGTTGTCAGGCTTTTGACTTGAAGCTCTTCAAAGTCAAGGGCATCTCCTGGGAAGGAAAATCAATGGGTAAGACAGTAAGGCTTTTGCCTGTTCCAAGGTGGGGGCAAGGGGAGTCAGTCCTGGGAGGGCAGATCTCTCATTACTGGTCTTTGTTTGTGTCGTTGTTATTTAAGCCATTCTAGGGGACATTATGACATCTCTGGAGGCCTTTAAAAATAGCAGAGTTTCTAGCTTTAAAAGTAGCACATGTCCGCTGTATAAAATTTGGAAAATATCCAAAGTATAAAGAAGATAAAAATCATTTCAAATGGCACCACGCAGAAATGACTGCAGTTAATATTTCAATACATCTGCTTTTCCGGCTTTTTTTCCCCATAAATGTATTGATGGTTTGAGGATAAATGGTTTAATGTACAGTCACTTGGACCTGCATTTTGGTTACAGTGTCATCACCTCCAGGCCAAGGAATAACTGAACTAAGGATTTCTCTCCATGTCTCGGTCCCTTGGTCTGTGAAATGGGCCTAAGGTGGAACCTTCCTCGAGGGCTTGCAGTGAGGCTAAATGATGTTGTATAAATACATGTCAAGCCCCAGCCCAGTGCCAGCCACACAGTAGTGCTAAGTTGATTCAGTCGTGTCTGACTCTGCGACCCTGTGGACTGCAGCCTGCCAGGCTCCTCTGTCCTTGGGGTTCTCACAGGAGGGCACACAGCGAGTGCTCAATAAATGCTTGTCGTCATTTGGTCAATCCTGTACACAATTTTGTGTGCTTATCGGGAGGCACTAGTAGTAAAGAACCCTCCTGCCCATGCAAGAGATGTGGGTTCAATCCCTGAGTCAGGAAGATGCCCTGGATGAGGGCATGGTAACCCCCTCCAGTATTCTTGCCTGGAGAATCCCATGGACAGAGGAGCCTGGCGGGCTATGGCCCATAGGGTCGACAAATAGTCAGACACAACTGAAGTGATTTAGCACGAACATACACAATTTTGAACCCTGCTCCTTTTCATTTTGTATTAGGATCTCAGAATTTTCCCACGTCTTAAAAGCTGGATAAACACCATTTCTGTGGCTGCATGAGACTTCTCCCTGTGACTTTTTTAACCACTGTTTACCATTCAGGGCTCCTCCGGCTTCTCACTGTTTTTGATACATCCTGCTGTGATGAAGTTCCATGCCTGTTCATTCATTCTCCTGGTTTCTGATGATCTTTAGGACAAATAAAGAGGTACAAACATATTGGGTCACTGGATTTAGGAATTTCTTTTTGGAGCTCTGGATAATTCAAAACCTGATTACTTTTTTGGGAGGGCAATGCCACTCTGCATTCCCCTGATGCCTTTGCTAGGACCAATCTCACCTTCCTTTCACCAGCATTCTGGGGGGTTGATGTTTATTTGCAAAAGTGACTGTCCCCAGCCATGCCTGTAACCAGGAACCTCTGGGGATGAGAGGCGGACACTCTGGCCGGGGACATTTTCAGGCAGGATGAGGGTGTCTGGTTTCCGTGTGTGTGTATGTGTGTGTTTGTCTTGTTCTGTTGGCATCGGCACTCTGCAGCCAGAGGTGTTAGCTCCCGGAAGGGCAGGAGCTGTGGGGACAGGAGGATGCAGACTGGCGTGGGCGGCAGGAGGCATCTGTTTACGGAGCATTGCTAGGCAGCTGGGCTCCCTCTGAACGCGGCGGTCCCAACAGGTGGTTTCCTGGAGGGCGAGCCAGGTCCCAGGCAGTCTGGAGGCGCACGCCTGCCCGTCCGTGCGTGGATGTTGTCATCAGTAACCAGGGACACGGAAGCATCCCCAGTTCCCCCCCAGCCAGCTAAAACCCGTTCCAGGGTGGTTTCTTTTTCAGTTGTTCCTGTTCTTTTGGAAATGAAGAATTCGCCACAACAGCTTGGTCAGGCCGGAGCCTAGCAGATAGCTCGGAGGCTACTAATAATAATGAAACTAATACAGTGACCATTTCAGAGAACTGGGCCCTTGCCAGGCATGTTTTCCTGTGACCTGTTCTGCGACCACATGGGATGCACGCCCCCTTGTATCCTGGCTTTTGTGCATCTTTATTCCTGGACTGCTGAGACTCACTGGCCCTGTACTGAACACCACCACCCACCCCACCCCACCCTCACCCTCAACAGCCAATGAACTCTTGGAATCTGAGCAATCCAGACAAAACGAAACAGATATAGAATAACACAACACCCATTTTATAGGTGAGACTCAGGGAGCTTAGCTTGTCCCGCTCACCCAGTTGAGAAAGGACAGAATCAGGGTCTTATCAGGGTCTGTCTCCAAGCTCTGCTCTTTTAATGTCCTCTGTATACTCCCTTCATATAGCTGGTGTGGGGTTTTGTTTTGTTTTAAATTTTTTTTTTTTTGATGTGGATCATTTTTCAAGTCTTTATTGAATCTGTTACCATGTTGTTTCTGTTTTATGTTTTGGTTTTTTTGGCTGCAAGGCGTTCAATCAGGGGTTGAACCCACGTTCCCCACATTGGAAGGTGGAGTCTTAACCACTGGACCTCCAGGGACGTCCCACAACTGGGGTTGATGGGGCACCCGTGGCTGTTCCACTGGGTGAGGTTGGGAAATTCAGAGAACAACAAAGCTGATCTGACATTGAACTCCTCACAGCATCGTAAGGAAGCTTGTGAGTTTCCTGTGGATGCTGTCTCAAATCGCCACACACTTGCTGGTTTCAAAGAACACAGCTTTATTTTTTCATTGATTTTTATTTTAGTCTAGTTGCTTTACAGTGTTCCATTAGTTTCTGCTATGCAGCCAACTGAACCGGCTCTGCGTTTACATATATCCCCTCTTTTTTTTGGATTTCCTTTCCATTTAGGTCATCGTAGAGCACTGTGTCTGGGCTTCCCAGGTGGCACAGTGGTGAAGAATCTGCCAATGCAGGAGACGCAAGAGACACGGGTTCAGTCCCTGGGTTGGGAAGATCCCCTGGAGTAGGACATGGTAACCCCCTGCAGTATTCTTGCCTGGAAAATCACATAGAGGAGCTTGGTGGGCTGCAGTCCGTGGGGTTGCAAAGAGCTGGACACAGCTGAGCCCAGCGCAGAAGCGCAGCTGGGCGCCGTGTGGGGTTTCCTGTGCTACACAGTAGGCTCTCGTTAGTTACCTGTTTCATACTCAGTCATGTATATATGTCCATCCCGGTCTCCCAGCTCATCCCACCCCCTGCCCCACTTCCCCTTGTGGTGTCCATATGTTTGTTCTCTATGTCTTTATCAAATAAAGTCATCTATATCATTTTTCTAGGTTCTACATGTATGCATTAATATATAATATCAGAGAACATAGCTTTATTATCTGACCGTTCTGGAGGTGATGTGGTCTCACTGCCCAGGGACCAGCAGGGCAGTATTCCTTCCAGAGACTCCAGGAGAAAATCTGTCTCTTTGCGTTTTCTTGCTTCTAGAGACCACCTGGGTTCCTTGGGTCGTGGCCCCTTCCTCCAACCTCACAGCCAGCAGGATCTCGTTTTCTGTTGCTGACTCTGCTTCTGTTAATGGCTTTCTCTTCTGTCTTCTGGATCAAATCCTTCTCAGCCCCTTTCTTATAAAGACCTTTGTGATTCCACTGGGCCTATCCAGAGAATCCAGGATCTCTCCACGTCCAGATCCTTAATTTAGTGGAGATGGGATAGGGGAAGAGAGAAAGTAAGAGTTTGGAATTAATATTTAACACTACTATATATAAAATAGGTAAACAACAAGGACCTACTATATAGCATGGGAAAACCTATGTAATAGCATATAATGGAAGAGAATCTGGAAAAGAATATATATATATATGTATATGTAGACACTTGTATATGTGTGTGTATAACTTAATCACTTTGCTTCACACTGGAAACTAATAGAACATTGCACATTTACTGTGGTGGTGGGTTAGTCACTAAGTCATATCTGACCCTTTGCAACCCCATGGACTGGATGGAGCCTGCCCAGCTCCTCTGTCCATGGGATTTCCCAGGCAAGAATACTGGAGTGGGTTGCTATTTCCTCCTCCAGGGGATCTTCCCGACCCAGGGATTGAACCTGTGTCTCTTGCGTCTTCTGCATCGGCAGGCAGATTCTTTACCACCTTGCCTTGCCACCTGGGAAGCCCAACTTTCAGCTTACAAATTGGTGAATTTTAACAAGTGCACCATCTGTGTAACTACCCCTCAGAATCACAGGAAGGGAACCTGTAAAACCCCAGGAGCTTCCCCGCTGTGTCCCTTCCCTGTAAACACCAGCCTCCAGCAGTAACCTCTGTTATGATTCCTTTCACTATGATGAGCAGTCCTGGTTCTTGAACTTTATATAAATGGAATCATGCAGCCTGCATTCTTTGTGTACATGTGTTGTGATGTCTTTTGCTTGATATGTGTCTGTGAGACTCATTCAGGTTGTAGGGAGCAGTCGTTCCTTCTTTTTCATGGCTGTGTAATATCTCTGTGTTAAAGCAGCAGTTTTCCTTTTGTCTTATGGATGGCAGTTATGTCGTTTCCAGTGTGGGGCTTCTACGAATACTGTGATTAAGAACATTTATTGGGCATGCCTTTTGGTGGACTTCAACACTTGTTCTGGGTTGTACTCAGAGGTGGACTTGCTAAATTGAAAGGTTTGACATGTTTCATTTTAGTAGAAATGTCCAAACAGCTTTCAAAAGAGTACCCACTCACACTCCTGCCCGCGATGGATAAGATGAACCCAGACTCCATCGTGTTCTTCATGAGACCCCCAAGCGCAGAATCCACTTGTCTCTTCAACCTCACCCTTAGTCACCTGGGAGAACCGATGCTCCGGCTGCTCGAGTTTCAGTCACTCTCTCTTGCCTCTCTTCCTTTGCATCTCCTGTTCCCTCTGCCTGGAACACTGTTCCTTGCAGCCCTGTCATCTTTCTGCCTAACTTCCCTTCATCTTACCTCTTTCCAGAAGCCTCCTCTGATCCTCAGCCTTCGTTCAGTCCTATCCAGGGGCTCCCTTGCCCCCAGGACTGGCCAGGTCATACCTGTGGCCACTCTGGGCTGTAGCTGCCCAGGTTTGTCCTCTCCAAGTGGGGGATCTGGTGTGAGTGAGGCCTTTGAATACAGGACTTCTCGGGGGATGCTGCTATGGTGATGCTGAAATGCTATAGGGTTTAGAGGCTGAGGCCAGAGGCCTCTCCTAGGCCCCTCTGTTCTTCAGTTGTGAGATCTTAGGCTAGTCACTACCTTCCTGCGGCTGTTTTCTCAGCTGCAAAATTGGCATCAAACCTGCCTTGAGTCAGAGACGCACTGAAAGGACCCCCCAGCTAATGGTCAGGAAATGCTTTTGTAAACTGGTAGGTGGCATTTAAGCATGCACACAGAATCTTGATGTTCGCTAATTGTTTTGGGGTTGACTGAGAAGGGAAACTGCAGAGAGCTGGCCAGGAACCCCTCTGTCCCCTCAAAACACATGTGGAGATAGAAGAGAGTGGGTGGTTTTGGTTGTGAATGGTGAGCTATGAGATCCCACCAAAGATTCAGAATCCCAAAACTTCTCAGGTGCCCAAGTCTTGTTGCAAGTTTGGTTTATGGAAATCTTACCTGCTAAGCTCTTGGAGCAGAGGTTCTTGAAGTGTGATTTCTGGGTGGCAGCTTCATCATCACCTGGGGATGGATTAGAAATGCTGGTTATCAGGCCCCCACCCCAGGCCGCTATATCAGAGACCCTCGACATGGGGTCCGGCAGGGTTGGCAACCCCAGCACTCCAGGAAGGGAAACTCACAGACCCTCCTCTCACTCTCAGAATCATTGGGAATTATGGATCCAGTTACTGCTGGCTTATTCACCCTGCTCCCCTGAGGTTCCCAGGGCCCCAGACCTGTGCTGAGGAGGCCAGGCAGGTTGAGGCAGGCCCCGCACACCTGGCCCTCTGGTTTGTGTGAGGCACTGGGCTTCGGTGGAGACTGACCGCGGGGCTGAGCTAGGAGAGACGCTGCTCTCAGACGCAGGGTTTGTGGGCAGAGGACTGACGTGGGCGGACAGGTTTTTATTTATTCATGTAGACACAGACGTGATGCTCAGATCCACAGGATTGTGCTGGTTTGCACAGTCAGCTCATCAGAATCACTTCTCTCTGCTTCTGCAGATTCTCAGGAGAAGAGTGTCGGAGGGGAGTGTCAGAGGGGAGGTGCAAGGACTGGCTAAGGCGGGGGGACTGGGATTCCGGGAAGGTCACGGAAGCAGAGTGCAATAGCCCTGGGGGACGTGGCCTGAAAAGCCGCTTAAAGTGTGACCAGTTCCTGCTCTCGTCCAAGCTCTCATCACTTGGGCCTGGACCGAGACAGCTTCCTAAATGACTTCTTGACTTATTCTTGCTTCCCATCCTGGCCTCCTCTCCACAGGCCACCAGAGTGATGTTCTTAACTCTGATTTGGCCATCCCCCATAGTTGTGTCGAAGTCCAGATCATAGCGCAACAAAAATCATTCAACATCCTGAATGATTGAAGGCACTTGCCTTCTGCCCATCCTCTGCTCCTGCAAAACCAAACTGCTCAGGTATTTTGTACACACTGTTCCCCAGGCATTCTCTTCTCCGGCTACTGTGGCTGGTGAACTCCTATTCATCCTTCAGAACCCAGTTCATATATTCTCACCTCCTCATGCAGCTGCCGCTCTGAGGAAAATTACTACCCTTGACCAGAGACACACAAGCACGTCCAGAGGGTGTGGCCCATAGCAGACAAAAGTGGAGAGTTCTCTGGTGGATCAAGGCATGGAGAAACACACGCCCAGCTGCTCCCCTCTCTCCTTTCATCACCCAGTGTTGGAGTAGCCCATCTCTGTGCAAGAAAACATCATGTTGTCACAAACCATCGTCGAGAGCTGAAAGTCAAAATTTCTAAAACCTGTTTCCAAGTGTCCAGATAGGGAGATTTCAGTTAAGAATGGCTTTGAATAGGGCCATCTTAATTTCAAGCCAACATATGTTGTCATAGCAGATTCCAAGAAGTCTCAGAAGCGTTTCCCAGTATAGACTTAATTCTGGTCCTGTGTAGTAGTTTACTTGTGTGTGAGCATGAAATGCCTGCCACTGATTTCCCCGGGGCCTAATGGAGCATCTCTGAGCAGAGAGACCGCTTTGCCTTTGCCAAGGCCAAGGGATTCGTGCATCCAGAGGTCTCCTGATGCTGGCAGTTTCAGACTGACCCAGAGCACTGTCTGGGAGGGCACCTATGTAGCCTTTAAAGCTTAGCTTCTCCAGACATCACCTCCTCTGGGAACCTTCCTTGATTTTCCCCCAGTCAAGGGAATGAGGAGCTTACTGCTGCTGGAGATGGTAGCTTAGACCTCCTCGCTTTTAGACCATGAGCTCCTGGAGGGCGGGGATGCTGTGTTTTCATCCTGTGAGTTCTTGTGTCTAACACAGTGCCGGGCACAGAGTTAATATTCATGGTTTGTTGAATGAATGAAAGATTCCTCATTGATTAATTAGTCTGGATTTGAGGGAGTCCCTGACCCCCACCTGAATCTCTGTGCTTTGCGCTCATCTTTCCCATTTCATGTTTTCATTTCCTGTTTCTCTTCTGCTCTTGACTAGCCCAACTAATCTCTAAGCACTGCCCTGAATGGCTGAACCAGAGTGACTGCTACTTTCTATTTGAAACACCAGAAGGAAAGTTATTGAGCTCACCAAAATTTCCATCAAGAGCAGTTCGGGTCATCAGAAGATAAGCTTTGGTTATCTCGACTTGTGTGACTTGGGATAGCTTTGTCCTAATGACCTCTCTAAATGCTGTTCTTTGAAATGATTCAGTGAGGTTGCAGGTGGGACATGAACTCGCGTCTAAGACTTCCGGTCCTCACTTGTTTGCATCTCCAGCAAGTCAGCTAATCAGAAGTCTGACATCTAAGCTTGATTCTTCATCTTTGGCCTGGACCAGGTCCCCATCTGTAAGATGCTCTTGGTGGCCTGCGACTGGGGGTGGGTCCTTGGCAAAGGCTTCTTGGCACATACAAGCTCCATTTTATTCTGAGAGCACCTTGAGATGGCCTGTCCAAAATGCCAGCCTCTTATTAAGGCCTCACTCAGCCAGGAAATTAGTGAAGGGGGTCCTGGCAGCAGGGGCACGTGACGAGACCCTCCCTTCTCTCCCTGTGCTCACAGCACCAGGGAGCACCAGTTTAGGGCCCCGGGAGAGATTCCCACACCCATGTTTGCCTACTGGGAGGGGATGACGAAACTGATTCCCCAAACCTTTTCCCTCAAGTCTCTTACGTCTCCTGAGCTGGCAGGCAGTTTCTTTATCACTGGCACCATCTGGGAAGCCCACCGTATATTTTAATTCCTATTAATTTAAAAAAATGTAATTATAGAGTATTTCAAGCATTCACCAAAGTAGAAGAGGACAGTGTACACTTCACCCTTTGCAGCTTCAGCACTAATCCAGCTGCGATCTCCCGTATGTCACCCTGTGCCCCCAGCCCGCCTCCCCCACCGGCCCTGATTGTTTTGAAGCAAATCCCAGACCTCAGCTCATTTTATCCGCAGATGTTTTAGTTGAGTACTCCAAAATAAACATTTTCAAACCATAGCAATGGCAACATCATCACACCTAACAAGTCAAACAAAATCCTTTTAATATCGTCGAACACCACCAGTACTGAGATTTCCCTAATTATCTCCATGCATGGCTTTGGTTTTGCTTTCTGCCATTGTTGTTCAAGTTGGGATCCAAACAGGGGCTCCCGTTGCACCTGCTTGCTCTGTCTTCCAGATCTCTTCTAATTAGAGGTGCTTTAAGGGCAGAGACGCGGGAATCCTTTTTATTATTGTTATTGTTATTTTTATTGGAGTATAAATGCTTTACACCGTCGTGTTAGTTTCCGCTGTATAGCAAAGTGAATCAGCTATGCATGTACCAGCATCCCCTCTGGATTTCCTTCCCATTTAGGTCACTGCAGAGCGTTGAGAGTTCCCTGTGCTATGCAGTACGTTCTCATTATTCATCTCTTTTCTTTTTTTTTTTTCCAAGGTTGAGATATTCATCTCTTTTCTATGTAGGAGAGTATACCTGTCAGTTGCAGCCTCCCAGTTCATCCCACTCCTCCCTTCCCCGCCTTGTTATCCGTAAGTTCTTCCTCTGCATCTGGATCTCTGTGAGATTTGGACATTCAGGAAGGGTTTAGAGGGGTCAGTGCCACTCCAGCCCCGCTGACCACCTTGCCTGCCCCTCCAGCCGCAGCCCGGCCCCCGGCGCGAGATCCCTGGCCTTCGCCGCACCGCTTCCCTCTGCTTCCGTCCGTCCTTCCGCCTCCCACAAGTGCCTTCTCAGTCCTGCCTTTATTTCCCTGTGTCCTCAACACCCCCCAGGTGTCTGTGGTACTGACCTGGATACAGGGATAACAATGACGAATCTCACCGAAAAGATACTATGTGCCCAACCTCTGTCAGAATCTGTGCACACCAATGTGTGCGTGTGTGTGTGATGATATACACTTGCTACCCTCTGTTGCCCTCAGGTCTGGACTGAGATGTTTCCTTTTTGGTAAGCCTTCCCTAGCCAGGGTTTCTGGAACTCAGCACGAGGGATATCTTGGAACAGATCACTCTACATCATGAGGGGCCGTGCTGTGCATCAGAGGAGGTTTAACAGCCTCTCTGGTCTCTGCCCGCCAGATGCCCGTAGCACCCTCCCCCCGAGTTGTGATCATCAAAAACTAGGAATTGCCAAATGTCCCCTGGGGTCAGAATCGTGCCAGAGTGAGGACTACTGATGGAAATTTTAATTGGGAGAATTAAAATACCACCACTTTTCATGTTTCACTCACAGGCTCCTTCTCTCTTCCCCTTTTATGTTCTATTTTTCTCTTTGGCCCTTATACCCTACTAACAGACTAGTCATTTTGTGTTTTTATCCCCTTGGTTGTTAGCCTCTCCATATCAGACTTGCAGGTGTCACACGTCTGGGGCTTTTGTTGGCATCATTTGCAAGATACCCACCTATGCTGTTTCCCCAGGGCCTGGAGCACTGTCTGGCCCATAGGAGGGGTCGGTAATTGTTTGTTGAATGAAAAAGTGATTGTCTTATAAAAATATTGTGAGACACACCCAGTCAGGGGCTCCCCCACCAGTAGTCACAGGTTTGGAGGTGTCCTTCCGAGGCAGCGTGCTGGGACCAGCTCCCTGGGCTCAGGACACGCTTCCCTCCTAACCAGTGACCAGAGCCATGTGCCCTGGTGTCCAGGAACCAACAGGAAATGGCATGTGGCAGCCGCTGCTGCACAGAGATGCAGGCAGCTCCCCAGGGGGTATGTTTGCTGACCACGTGATGGCATGATGACAGCTAATCACGGGTCCATGCCTGCCAAGCTTGGGCAGGGGTGGCAATTAAAATACCGGCTGATTTCAGTGTCCCAGATGCCACGTAGCCTTGGGAAACTTAAAAGGTGTGGTCAGTGCAGTCTGGGTCAGATGGGCGGGCAGGGAGGAGAGAAAGAAAACAGGCGTTTCCAAGCAGAGCAATGGGGAGAAAAAGACCAGAGAAGAGAGAGATGGATTGGGGGTGTGCAGAGATCTGAGAGCTGAGCATTTCCAGGAGGAAGCAAGCTTGAGCCAAAAGCAGGAGGCAAGGACTACACTGCAAATGCGGGGACAAGAAATGATAATAACTGGGAAATAGAAAGACTGCAGTCATGGATGGAGTAAAACTGATCACTAAGCCAGAGCCCAGGTCATAAACCTAAGAAAATAACAGGGCAAAACTCTTCCTTGTCTTTCTCTGCCACAAACACACACACGGAGAAAAAGAAGTAAAACAATTCTCAAACCACATGGGCAAAGAATCTGTTTTCTATTTTTCAACCAAAGTAGGGGAAAAGGTTCAAGATTGGTCAGCTGAGCTGGGTTCAGAGAGTCTGAGTGCAGTCTGGACTGGGTGGACAATGGCTCCGTAGGAAGCCTTTGAAAGGGCTACGCAGTCACTGATTGTCTGGCCGGCTCTGGCAAACAGAGTTTTGTAGCTGTTGGCATTATTGTTGACCTAAGGTGTGTAGTCAGAGTGGAGACCGAGTAGGTGAGAGCACAGGCAGTGTTTGTAGAACCGCAGGTCAAGCGTCCACTCACACTTACCCATCCCGACCCAGGCTGATAGTCAAAATTATTAAATTCCCTGGATGCAGCCGTGAGTGTACAGATGCACCGAGTGTGTGGTTGTTACTGATCCATCCCAAACACCACTGAGCCTTTCAGAGCCTTTCTTGAATCCTCTTGTAGTCTGTGGACTTTTATTTATTTAGTGATGAGCCGAGGCTTAGCGGTGAAGAATTCGCCTACCAAGGCAGGAGGTGTGGGTTTGAACCCTGGGTTGGGAAGATCCCCTGGAGGAGGAGATGGCAACCTGTCCAGTATTCTTGCCTGGGAAATCCCATGGACAGAGTAGCCTGGTGGGCTACAGCCTGCAGGGTCTCAGAAGAGTCAGACACAATTTAGCGACTAAATGACAGAACAGCATACCTGATGAGGGATGTGGATCAAAATGTATACTTGTATCTCGAAGTAAAATGAAAAGCAACCCAGGTAAAAGTGGGCAAAGAATCGGAATAGACATCATTAGTCCTTAGGGAAATGAAGTAGAAACCACAGTGAGATACCGCTTCACAAGCACTAGATGGCTTAAACCAGTAAGACAGACAATAGCAAGTGTTGACAAGAATGTGGAGAAACTAGAACCTTCATATGCTGCTGTGGGAATGTAGGGGATGGTGCAGCTGCTTTAGAAAGCATTCTGGCAATCTCTCAAAATATCAGTTACTATATAATCCAGCAATTCCACTTACAGGTGTTTATCCAAGAAAAATGAAAACATAGATCCACACAGAAAGTTGTACATGGATGTTCATAGCAGCATTGCAGAATTATTAAAAAACTGGAAACAGCTGAAGTGTCCATCAACATGGAATGGATAAACGAAATTCTGTATATCGGTACTGTGGAATATTATTCAGCAGTGAAAAGGAATGAAGCCCTGATTCATGCTGTAACATGAATGAACCTCAGAAACATTACACTAAGCAAAAGAAGCAAGTCAAAAAGGCCACTAACATAAGACTCCATTTATGTGAAATGTCTCAAATTAAGGAAGCTAGAAAGTAGATTAAAGTTTGCCTGAGGCTGGAGAGGAAGGTGGGGAGTTTAGTAGTTGTTATTTAGTTGCTAAGTTTTGTCCCACTCTTTTGCAACCCCATGGAATGTAGGATGCTAGCCTCCTCTGTCCATAGGATTTTCCAGGCAAGAATACTGGAGTGGGTTGCCATTTCCTTCTCCAGAGGATCTTCCTGACCCAGGGATCGAGCTTACATCTATAAACTCTATTGGCAGGCAGATTCTTTACCACTTAGCCAGGGGAGGGAAGTGTGGGGAGTATAGAATGACTTCTAATGAGTATGGGATTTCTTTTGAAGCAAGTGTTCTGAAATTAGATTGTGGCGACATTTACACAACTCTGCACACATACTAAAACCCACAGACCTGTACTTTAAATAGGAATATAATATGTAAATTGTGTCTTGAAAAAAAATAAGTGAGGATTTGGCTAGTGTAAGGGGGAATGAATTATTTTTCATTGACTTACTTGGGAAACACCGAGTTTAGGTGTCAATGATAGGGAGATGGTCAATAAAGATAGCCTTTGACTGGACTGTGGTTTGGCAAAGAGATGTGGTACTTTGTTGCGGGAGGGTCCCCACTGACAGCCTGAGTCCTGAGCTTGGCCCTCCCGGCGGGCTGTTTGACCCTGCCCAAGTCATCCTTCTCCTTAGGTTTTGTTTTCTCCTTTATAAAATAGGAACCTGTCTTAGGGGAATGTGAGCTGCTCTAACAGATAAGCCCATGCATCACAGTGGTTTCATGTAGCAGAAGTTAATTTCTCACTCATGCCAAGTCATACAGCCCTCCTGCCAGTAGATGGGATGGGAGAGCTGGGGTAGGAGCACACGACAGGGTGGACGACCAAGCCGAAAGTGACATGCACACTTCCACCCCATCCATTGGCTAGACCTTGTCACATGACCCTAGCTAGATGCAGGGGTTGGAGGATTCAGTCACCTCCCGGGAGTGTCTTCACACTTTGGGGTGGGAGCCGAACTTTGGTAGGCAGGTTGCTGGGCTTAGGGCTGCAGGAGGGGAGCCTGGGAGTCAAGAGGCCACATCTTTGTCTGGTGGGACCATGAGTACAGACCGTGTGCTGAGTTGAAAGGCACCGTATGAACACAAAGTACTATAACCTTTATCACGAATCACAGCCTGGGATGAAGACCTTTCAGTTCTGCCGTGGGTCAGGCCATCTGACCGCCTTTCAGGAGATCTGGGAATTAGAGGGGAAGCATGTGTTTATATGAACACCTGTGAACTCCCAAATCAAAAGATGGTAGCGCTGCTCACTTCCTCCACTTCATTCAGGTCTGAAGCCAAGGAGTAGCTCTGACCATCTGTCCCACACGGTCCTGCTGTATCAGGCCCGGATGGCGGCTTCTCCTCTGGCCTGCATGTGAGCTGGGTTTCACCGGGAGATAGCTCGCAGCTGCCTAGAGAATTGTGTTGTGAGACTGTTGCTATAGAGAGAATCTGATTATATTCAAACTTAAGTTCATTCAACCAGAATGTTCTTTTTCCTCAAGGCTGGAGAATGTCACCGGGGAGGGCCTCCTTCCCTCTATCTGCTTCAGGCTACTGGAAGGCCAGTGTTCTACAGGGCTGTGTCTGAGCAGGAAAAGAATGCCTTGTTCCTTCTGATCCCAGCCAGGCCAGCTGCTTGAAATATGATTCACTGGAAGCAAAAATGAGAAACTGATATGGTTGGAGCAGTGGCAGATGGCTGCAGGCAGGAGGTCTGATTCGCAGGTAGTGACTTTCTCCTCTTACCCACACTCGCAGGGGCCACAGCTCAGCCCAGGGTGTTTTAGTGAGGGTCCGCTGGAGAGACAGAACCCATAGGTTGCGTGTATATGTGCTGTCACTTCAATCGTGTCCAACTCTTTGCAAGCCTGCCAGGCTCCTCTGTCCATGGGATTCTCCAGGTAAGAATACTAGGGTGGGTTGTCATGCCTTTCTCCAAGGGATTTCTTCCTGAACCAGGG
The DNA here is from genome assembly GCF_019320065.1 of Cervus canadensis. Classification (NCBI taxonomy): domain Eukaryota; kingdom Metazoa; phylum Chordata; class Mammalia; order Artiodactyla; family Cervidae; genus Cervus; species Cervus canadensis. Next base: position 9,775,903 of record NC_057402.1, read on the forward strand.
ATCAAGCCTGTCTGTTATGTCTCCTGCATTGGCAGGTGGATTCTTTACCGCTCGCACTACCCGGGAATCCCATGTGTATACACAGATTTATTTTAAGGAATTGGCTCGTGTGTTTATGGAGGCTGGCAAGTCCAAAATCTCCATCAGGTTGGAGACACGCAGAAGAGTCACAGCTCAAGTCCAAAGGCCATCTGTTGGCAGAATCCCTTCTTACTCAGGGGAGATCAATTTCTGTTCTAGTTCAGCCTGCAACTGATTGGATGAGGCCCACCCACCTTATGGAGGGCAATCTGTTTTACTCAAAGTCTACTGATTTAAGTGTTAATCTCACTTCAAAAAAATAAACTTTCACAGAAACATCCAGAATGATGTTTCGCTAAATATCTTGGGACATGGCCCAGTCAAGCTGACATGTAAAGTTAGCCATCACACCAGGTTTATTACAGACATGCTCACAGAGGTGGTGAGCTGACCTGCAAAAATACATTGACACTGGGAACCTTGGTTGTGAATCTTGCCTCCTGAAAAGTCTAAGAATGCAACTGTAACCTCTTTGAGCCTCCGTGATCTTGTAAAAAATACCAGCCACTTATTGAACCACTTCTTTAACTGAGAATGGTGGATTCATGGTTCTCCCCAAGTTTAAAGACAGGGTATTTAGGGGACTGGCCCAATTTACAGCCTCTTGGTGAGGAGTGGAGCCCGCCAGGTCTGGCCTCCCAGCTCACAGTCTGCCCACTGTTGGGCCCCAGGCTGGGGAAAAGGATCAATTAGGTAAGGTGCACGTATATCAAAACCAAGCACAAAGCTGGTCCCTGCCTGGCTGGAGCTCGATTAGTAATAGGTTTCTTTTCAGAAGGCCCCTTTAGGGGTGGTGATATTCACTCTGGACCTGTAGAGTCTAAGGCTGTACTGATGAGGGTGACAATCTTCTCACTGGTGTCTGCTGTGCCCGCCGTTTGTCTTCACTCTTCCCAGACACTCGCTCATTCATTTCTCATGATAATCCCACGAGGTAACTCTGGAGATGATCCCTAGGTCTGCATCCCACCTCCCAGAAGGACCAGCCATGTGGCCTGGGTCACATCCCCTGACTTCCTAAGTCCGACTTCCTCCTCTGGAAAATGATGAGAAAATCTAGAAAACAGCCCCTACCTGGAACCTAGCGAGGTTGGATCAGATCATATTTCTAAAGCCTGTAGCACAGGGCCTGCCTGGCACGCAGCAAGAACTTGAGAGACTGTTTTCTATTTTTATGAGCCATGTAATAAATGCCAAGTGGATGTCTCTTGGCCGATTCTCTGCTTGTTCTAGATCATTTTTCAGGTCATAGCTTGCTGAACTGTCCTATGACCACTGGAACATATTTGTCTTTTGTGGAGAGAGATAGGGTGGCCCGTCCAGTGAGCAGAACAGCTGGGGAAAGGCTAGATGTTCGGTAGCCAAGCTAAAACCTGGGTTATCCAGAGGGCCAATACAGACCCAGAGAAAACGTTGACTTCAACAGAGTCTCCAGAGTTGGCTTTGAGAGTGGCTTTAATTAACGCTTTTGAACAGGTGATGACACTCGATGGCTGGCGCCCCGCTCAAGGTGGGGAGACACGGGGAGAGTTCAGCTTGATCTCCCAGGATGATCGGGAATGCAGGTGCGGACGCGGGCCCTGCCCCAGCGCCTGTCATCCTCTTCTGGGCCCTGAGCCGAGCTACGGCTCGGAGGAGGGGGAGTTCCCAGGAAAGGCATCAGAGAGAGGGAGCTTCTTGCAAGTTGTCAGGATTCATTCCCTATCAGAACTCAGTTGATGGTTGCTTTCGGAGGCCTGGGCAGTAAGGGGACGCTGATGCCTTCCAGGTTCTTGCTGTGGGTGGGAGATGGTCCGTAGGTTATGTCCCCTGAGGGGTGGAGGAGCCAGCATACCTGCCATCAGCTTCAGATGGCCCAGGGTGGGAGAGCCATCCTGCCCAACAGCAATGATGGGTCCCACTCTGCGGGTCTCAAGACCCTGGTGACTCTCAAGACTGTATAGAGTCAAAGATGATGCAGTGGTTTACAGTGAAAGGGGATGCTGTTAAGTACAGTCCGTGCTCATTATCCGCGGATTCTGTATTTGCAGCTTGCCTGATCGGCATGTTATTTGTAATCCCCAAATCGGTCCTTACACGGTCATTTGCAGACATGCAGCGCGACAGAAGATTTGAGTGTCTAACTCACAAGTTCCAGCTGAGATGGAACAAAGTGATGACTGTCTTCTTGTTTCGCTTCTCATACTGTCCACAAGTGTTCTTTCGAGGTCTTGTTGGTGTGCCTGCTTTTAGCATTTTTCTGCTTTTTCCTTGGTAATCTTGCTATTTTAAATGGCCCCTAAACACAGTAGTAAAGTTGAAGAAGGCTGTGATGTGCCCTACAGCGAAAGTACATACATTAGATAAGCTTTGTTCAGGCGTGGGTTACAGTGCTGTTGGCCCAGAGTTCAATGTTAATGAGTCAACGATACGTGTTAACTATAGGGCCTTTAGACAGAAACACACATAAAACAAGGTATCAGTTGATCAGCTGACAAAAAATGTGACCATGAGTAGGAACTCAAACTCATGTTTCCCATAGGAGGAGTAATTCAACTTTTGCTAATTCAGTGTTTGTGGTGACTTTCTAGAATGGAACTACTGTGAATAATGAGAATCAACTGTATTACCTTTGATCAATAGGAATAAGCCTGATCATGTCATCACTCAAGACCTAACACAAAGCCACCTCTTCCAGGAAGCCTCCCATGGTCTCTCCAGCCTCCAGAGATCTTTCTCTGACCCTGTCTTGCCCCACAATATGTATTACATTTACCATGGATTTGACATGTGACATCAACTGCAAGACGTTAGTCATTTTCCCCCACGCGTTTATCTTACTGAGTGACAATGGCATGAACTCCTTGAAAGCTGGCACTGCGTCTGTTTTAACTCTTTGGACTCTACTCACGGTACTGTGTGTTTGATTCTTTCTGCAAATATTTGATTGATTAGTTTGATTTGCATGTTGGATTTTTATGGACAAATAAATGCAGGGTTGAGTGAAGGAAGGAAGGAAGGAGTGATGTGTACACTGAATACCAGGCACCCACGGGAGGCAATGATGGTGAGAAAGTCACAGGACACAGAGACCGGGATGCTGCGGTCACGGGGAGCGGAGACGAGGCTCCCCCCCATTCTAGGATGGGCAGGGCGGGCCAGGGGAATTTGACGAGTAGGTGGAGGAGGGCAGGAAGGGTGTTCCAGGCAGTACAAACACCATATGTGCAAAGGCCCAGAGGCAAGCGAGCAGGCATGTTAGGAGGCAGTGAGGGGAGAGAGAGAGGAGATGAGGAGGGGACAGGTGGGTGGGCCAGGCCCCCGTGGCCTTGGGTCTGCACGCTGAGGAGTCCGGCGTTAGGAAGGGCTGCTGGGAGGTCAAGCACTCGGGGGGTTGTGGTTAAATGTGACGCTCTCCCTCCGTTTGCTCAGCGGCACACATGTAATTCAGAACGGGTGTCTGCCCTTTGCTGGCCACTGGGTCAGGGACGGAGGCCCCGTGCTCTGGGTCAGTGCCGGGGCCCTCGGGCGCTCAGGCCCAGGAGGGCGAGACGCAGACACGTCAACTCGTCCCCCAGCCCCACCGGCGGGGCCACGCCAGGTCCTCAAGCAGGCCAAGGTCGTGCCTTTCTGTCCGCTCCCAGCAGCTCCGCAGGAACCGCGGCCCTGCCCTCTCGCTTCCTCCCACGTGGTTCTTGAAACCCCGGAGGGTCTGGGCAGAGGTGGGCATGGGGCGGGCTCCCAGGTCCTGTGAAGGGCACGCTCTGGCAGCCGCTGGGCTGGCCCACACTGCGCTCCCTCCCCGCTCTGAGGTCCAGCCCGGGTGCGGGCAGCCGGGGGACGCCCGGGTCCGAGCTCCCAGCTCGGGCCTGCGTCACAGCCACGCGGGGTCGCCTCCCTCCGTCCTGCCCCAGGAGGAGCCGCCCGGGTCCTGCTCCTTTCCCAGCCCCGCGGGCCTGTGTCCGTGCTCCCGGGTCCAGCAGCCACCCCTGAACACAGCTGCACACACACACACCCCACAGACACACACACAGACGGGTACACACTCACAGGCACACACACACATGGGTACACACTCACAGACACACACATACATACATACATGCTCACAGACACACACACCACAGACACACACACAGACGGGTACACACTCACAGGCACACACACACATGGGTACACACTCACAGACACACACACCACAGGCACACACACACATGGGTACACACTCACAGACACACACATACATACATACATGCTCACAGACACACACACCACAGACACACACACAGACGGGTACACACTCACAGACACACACACCACAGGCACACACACACATGGGTACACACTCACAGACACACACATACATACATACATGCTCACAGACACACACACCACAGACACACACACAGACGGGTACACACTCACAGGCACACACACACATGGGTACACACTCACAGACACACATATACATACATACATGCTCACAGACACACACACCACAGACACACACACAGACGGGTACACACTCACAGGCACACACACACATGGGTACACACTCACAGACACACACACCACAGGCACACACACACATGGGTACACACTCACAGACACACACATACATACATACATGCTCACAGACACACACACCACAGACACACACACAGACGGGTACACACTCACAGACACACACATCATAGGCACACACACACATGGGTACACACTCACAGACACACACAGCACAGACACACACACACACGGGTACACACAGACGCACACACCACAGGCACACATGCATACACACTTACAGACACACACACTCACAGACACAGACACCACAGGAACACATGCATACACACAGACACACATCAGAAACACACACACATGCATACACACTCACAGACACACACACCACAGACACATACACATACATACACACTCACAGACACACACACAGACACATGTACACACAGACACACACACCACAGACACACACATACATACATGCTCACAGACACACTCACAGACACAGACACACCACAGACACACACACATACATACATACACACTCACAGATACAGGTACATACCACAGACACACACATGCATACACAGATATGCACACACACATATACACTCACAGACACACACACATACATACACACAGACACATGTGTACACACAGACACAGACACACACAATAGATACACACAGACACAGACACACACCATAGACACATACATGTGCATACACACACAGACACACATACACAAACATACACAGACACACACACATGCATACACACTCACAGACACACACACCACAGGCATGCATGCATACACACAGACACACATCAGAGACATACAAACATGCATACACACTTACAGACACACACACTCACAGACACAGACACATACCACAGACACACACACACATACATACATACATACACAGTCACAGATACAGGTACATACCACAGACACACACACATGCATACACAGACACAGACACACACACATACATATACACACTCATAGACACACACATACATACACACTCACAGACACACACAGACACATGTGTACACACTCACAGATGCAGACACACAATAGATACACACTCACAGACACAGACACGCACCACAGACACACACACATGCATACACACACAGAGACGCACATACACATACATACACAGACACAGACACACACGTACATATACACTCGCAGACACAGACACACGCCACAGACACACACACACACTCACAGACACATACGTCATAGACACACACATACACACTCATAGACATAGACACACATCATAGACACACACATGCATACACACTCATAGACACACACACATGCATATACACTCACAGACACACAGACACACCACACACCCTACACATGTACGATTAACACATAAGCCATATACACAAATACATACATACTGCACACACCACCCAAACATGTCACCACTCCCCACACACATACCACACACACCTCATATACAAACACACACACTGTACAGAAACATCCGCACACATCACATGCCCTACACTACCTGTACGCAGCCAGCGTACCACACACACTGCGTATACACACATGCACACACCACATGTGTTACCCAACCAGACACCCAGAACACCCACACGTGGCATAACCTCTCCACACACGCCACACATCTACTGCACACACAGCACACATCATACACCCGCACACCACACACACGTCACCACTCCCCCACACTGCATACCACACACACCCTATACAAACACACATGCTCTAGACAAACACCCACACATATCACGTACCCCACACACACCTGTACTCACACACTAACACACACATACCACACACTGCATACTTGTACACACCGCACACCCCTTACACACATTCCTACCCCCATACAAACACACATGCCCCATACCACACCCATACACCATACACAAATACATGCATACGACACACACCACCCCCACACACCACATACACGCATAGTACCAGACGCACACGTGAGATGCCCTGTTACCTGGTGCGCGGGGCCGGGCCCCACATGCTCCCTGTCTGCCCAGATGTGTTTCCTACCAGCACTGTCTTTCTCGTCTCTCCGATCTTCATTCCGGGTCCCTTGGCCGGAGGCTCCCGTCAGCACTTGTCAAGATCAGCTGCACGGGCATGCCCCATGCCAGGCTTGACATCAGGCCTTCCCTCCACAGGAGACTCTTTTCGGGCATCCAGTGAACCATGCATGCTTCCTTCCCTCTTCTCTGGGCATGAGTCCATCCCCAGAATCTTCTTCATCCCACAGACATAGAGGCCAGGCTGGCTTTCCCCCTAGCCCTTCATCTTCGAGCCTTCTGTTCAGAAAAGATGGAAACGTGGCCCCTCCTGTCGGAACACGGTTGTCAAGGCAACAACACGCTTCCTTGGAGTTCGAGCAAAGGAGGGAGGATCTTCTGCCCCTCTTGGGGCAGCGTGACTATTAGAACAGAAGAAAGAGCTACAGTTGAAGGCACGCCCGTGGCACGACTGCCGCGTGTGCCGGCTTTATAATTCTTACCCCGACACGCCCCACACGCCAGGGCCAGCGGTATTACTCTAGTCATTGCGCGGGTGGGAAGGATGACTCTCAGAGCATCTGTTGGTTTGTTAATGCTGCCTCACACAGTACCACAGGTTGGTGCTTTTATAGCAGAGACATATTTGCTCACCGCTCTGGAGGCCGAGTCCAAGATCAGGGTTGGTTCCTCCTGAGACCCACGACGGCGGGGTCTGTTCCTTAGGTGTAGATGGCCTCTTCTCCGTGTGTTCACGTCGTCTTCCCTGTGTGTGTTTTAAGGACCCCAGGCCTCTTGGGTTTGGACCTACCCTAGTGACCTCATTTCAACTTAATTGTCTGTGTGAAGACCCCATCTCTAAGTACAGTCAACTCCAATATCCCGAGGGGTTAGAACTTCAACATACAGATTTCCGAGGGAACACAATTCAGCCCATCCCAGAGAAGGTAGGCAAATTACCCTTGACCTCACAGCTGGTTGGTGGAGCTAAGAGAGAAACCAGTATCTCCCAGAGGGGAAGAGCTTGCCGGGTCAGAGCACAGCCAACAGCAGTCCTCTGGGAGAGGACTGTCTCCTGGTTCTATGGGGGTGGCTGAGGGTGGGGTGGGCGCTTTGATGGGAAAGGATGGAGCAGATAGTACCTCCCCAGCCCCCTGATGATGCCTTTATATCCTTAACTCTGGGAGTCGCCCACATTTCAACAGGAAGGGTCAGGCATGGAGACTGTTCTTTCTACTGCACATACCCACAGGTGCATGGAAGACAGGAAGTGATTTGGGGGTCAAATTCTAGTTCTGGAACTCTTGCATGCATCCAAGCCTCGTTTCTTCATTGATGAGATGGTGATGATAAGACCTGTCTATTAGGACTGTTGGTGGCAAGTGACAGAAGCCTAACTGGAACGAATCTGTGCACAAAAGGGAAGGAGACTGCTTTTTTTTTTTTCCCCATTTATTTTTATTAGTTGGAGGCTAATTACTTTACAGTATTGTAGTGGTTTTTGCCATACATTGACATGAATCAGCCATGGATTTACATGTGTTCCCCATCCCGATCCCCCCCTCCTGCCTCCCTCCCCATCCCATCCCTCTGGGTCTGTCCAGTGCACCAGCCCTGAGCACTTGTCTCCTGCATCCAACCTGGGCTGGTGATCTGTTTCACCCTTGATAATATACATGTTTCTATGCTGTTCTCTCGAAATATCCCACCCTCACCTTCTCCCACAGAGTCCCAAAGTCTGTTCTGTACATCTGTGTCTCTTTTTCTGTTTTGCATATTGGGTTATCGTTACCATCTTTTAAAATTCCGTATATATGTGTTACTATACTGTATTGGTCTTTATCTTTCTGGCTTATTTCACTCTGTATAATGGGCTCCAGTTTCATCCATCTCATTAGAACTGATTCAAATGAATTCTTTTTAATGGCTGAGTAATATTTCATTGTGTATATATACAGGAGACTGCTTTTGGATTTCAAGAAAGAGGAGCCAGACCCACCACTGGCAAGGTCGGGTTTAGGCTGAGCCCCAGGAGGAGAGGAATCCAGGACTTGAATGCCACCAACTGTTTTGTTCTTCTCTGCATTTTGACTGAGTCTCCCTTCTGCTCTAGACCAGCTTTCTCCACCGAGTGGGAAACGTGCTCTCCATGAGCCCCCAAGTTTATGGCATTCAACTCCGATCCGTTCCCTGAGGCCTAACCCATGCACCCTGAACCTCTGCACCCAGCCCCTACTGGCTGCAGGAGGATATGACTGCCACTTCATGGCTGGTAATTGCCATTTGATGCAGTCGCTGTGGTGAATTTTCTCAGTTTTGATTTTTTATGCTTCCCTCTGGGGTTCCTAAGCTCCCCACTGACCCCACCTGTGAGAGTGTTTCCTGTTGTGTGGGAACTTCTCCTCCACGACTCCCACCCCACGACAGGTCCCCGTTCCAAAATCCTTTGTCCCCCTTTTCATCTTTATCCTTTGCCCTGCCTCCTTCCAAGGAGATTGGTTTGCTTTTGTGGACATCTGGGGACCTCCGCCGGCCTTTAGAAGTTGTTCTGTGGAAGTTGTTCCATGTGCAGATGGTATTTTGATGTGTTTGTGGGGAAGAAAGTGGTCTCCTTGTCTGTTCCTCCACCATCTTGGGACATCTCCTCAATCAGCCAAGTTCATACCTCACTGCTTCAGTCATGGGAGGAACATCCCCAATGTGCTCTGTAGCCCCAAGTCCAGAGTTCCCAGGGAAGTAGCTCACAGGCAGAGCTGGGCTCTCGTGGCCTCTAAGCCAATCTGCTGGCCAAAGAGTTTGTTTGCTGAGCCCTGAAGAGTTGATGCTTTTGAACTGTGGTGTTGGAGAAGACTCTTGAGAGTCCCTTGGACTGCAAGGAAATCCAACCAGTCCATCCTAAAGGAAATCAGTCTTGAATATTCATTGGAAGGACTGATGTTGAAGCTGAAACTCCAATACTTTGGCCACCTGATGCGAAGAACTGACTCATTTGAAAAGACCCTGATGCTGGGAAACAAGGCGGGAGGAGAAGGGACGACAGAGGATGAGATAGTTGGATGGCATCACCGACTCAATGGGCATGAGTTTGAGTCAACTCCAGGAGTCGGTGAGGGTCGGGGGGCCTGACGTGCTACAGTCCATGGGGTTGCAAAGAGTCGGACACGACTGAGCGACTGAACTGACAAACTCTTTGGCCAACTCAAAAACTGTGAGCAGAGAGGGTCAGAACAAGGTGGCTCCACACCCCTTATAGCCATGTTGCAGGGGCAAGGGGAGCGAGAGGGCAGTCTCCAAAAGACAGAGTTTGAACGCACCATCGTTGGGAAAATTAAACAGGATGATGGTGAGGACTCAGCCGACTGCCTGACTCCAGAAATGTTAGCTCTCTTCTCCCTCACCCGCCATGAAGTAATGCCAGTGAATTGGAAGAGAGTAATTTGAATTAATGAGGTGTGTTCCAATATTTTAAACACTTAAGCACATAGTTACTCTATTAGCAAAACATTTTCAGTGGCTCCTGCTGGGTCTTTGTCAATGAATGGATGCCTTATTTACAGTTGGCATCCTTCACAACCAAGAGAATGACTTAGAATCTATTACTTGAGTAGGACAGAGAGGGAAAAGCGAATGAAAGCGGTAACAAATAGCTCCTCGTCTAGACGCAGCTGGCAGCAGGTCCCCGACAATTGTTTCATTGGGTGAGCAAGGCATAAATCATCCGTTTTCCTCTTGCCTCTGCCTTGGTTTACTTCTCAGATTCTAATTGGCGTCCTGAAACCCAGGATGAAAGATCGCACGTTCTAATTCAAGGAAATCCACAGGAATAATGGCCTTGTTGTGTATTTGGTCCAAAGGAACCCCTTGGGTGGCATTCATGGCTCTCTCCCCAAGCCTTCCCCCCTACTTTGTAAAATAATTTTATTTATTTATTTTTTTTAATTGGCTGTGCTGGGTCTTCATTTCTGTGCAGGTTTTTCTCTAGCTGCAGCAGCGGGGGCTGCTCTCCAGTTGTGACGTGAGGGCTTCTCCTTGCTGTGACTTCTCTTGTTGTGGAGCGGGGGCTCCGTGGTTGTGGTTCCCGGGCACAAGCTCAGTAGTTGAGGTGCACAGGCGTAGTTGCTCCGCTGCACGTGGGATCTTCTGGGAGCAGGGATGGAACCCGTGTCTCCTGCACGCAGGCGGATTCTCTACCACTGAGCCACCAGGGAAGCCCGCCGTCCCCGTGTTTGCCCCGCTTCCCCCTGCCAGGAGCTGGGAGCTGACGGGTCTCAGAACCGCCCCTTTGTTATGGGTCAGGCCCCAGTCTTCTCTGTCCTCCTGCAGGGAAGGCCTCTCCTCCCCCTTCCCTTTCTGCTGACCTGGGACCTCCAAGTTCCTGCTTCAGCTCCGCCCCCGCCCCCCCCCCGACCTGGGAAGTTTCTGAGTGGATGCTGCCTTCAGCACGAGAGCCCTTCTCCTGGCATTGAGTTTCTCTGTGCTGGTGGAGTGCTGGCCAAGCCCCATCTGTTTTGGGCAGTTTTTCTCTCCCGTCGACACAGACGCCCATTATGCGTCCCATGCACTGATCAGTTTCATTCTGAAATGAACACGTGAGGGAACGTCCAGCCAGGAGCCACCTGGTCATTTCAGTGTCTTGAGTGAGTGACATTTAAATGAGATGGATGGGAGGAGAGGTGTTGGGCCCTCACTGGGTACATGCCACCACATGCCACATGCCCACCTAGGGGCATGGCAGGTGAGGCATGCTCTAGGGCTTTCCCAGAGAGCCACCGAACTCATCAAGAAAATGTTTTGTAAGCGTGAAGCCCAGCAGTACTCTTGAATCACAAAGACCCTGGTTGCCATTTCCTCAGGCAAGATTCACTGTGCCTGACACCACCAGGAGAGAGCTCCTTCCCGCTGAGCACTCATGAAGCAGGTTACGCTTTTGTCAGTTAAATTTGGTTTAATACAGTGTGGGAGCTCCGTGAGGACCTCCCTGACTGGTGTGGAGGAGTGGGTGGTGGGGACTCAGTGGAGGGTGCCTGCAGGGAGGAAGGTCTGGGGGCCTCGCTCCCCCGAAGGCCATCCGTGTAACTGCCTTGGTCCGTGTAACCGCTGTACATCCCTTGGTCCAGAACCTGGGCTCTGGAGCCTGACCTCCTGGGCCCAGATTGCAGTTCTGCCCACTTGTCAGCTGTGTGACTGAAGGCAACTTACTTACCCTTGCTGTGCCTCAGTTTTCTCCTCTGTAAAATGGGGATAATCATAGTGTTTGCCTTGGGCTTCCCTTGTGGCTCAGCTGGTAAAGAATCCGCCCACAAGGCAGGAGACCTGGGTTCAGTCCTTGGGTTGGGAAGATCCTCTGGAGAAGGGAACGGCTACCCACTCCAGTACTCTAGCCTAGAGAACTCCATGGACTTGCATCATCCATGGGGTCGCAAAGAGTTGGACACGACTGAGCGACTTTCACTTACTTACTTGCCTCATGGGATTAAAAGACTTGAGGTTAAAATAGGTCATTTAGGTGACATGCAGAGTATAGTACAATCAGTTCTGCTATAACATATGTACTCCTGAACAACAATGCCCTAATGCATAGCACAGGGAACTATATTCAATATCCTGAGATAAACCCATAATGGAAAAGAATGTAAAAATAGAATGTATATACATGTATAACTGAGTCACTTTGCTATAGGGCAGAAAGTGACACAGCATTGTGAATCAAACATACTTTAGTTTAAAAGAACACTAAAGAGTTGGCCATATTCCACACGCATCCCGTCTGCTTTGGGCTTTCTTCCCATTTATTTTACCACAGTGCATTAGGTGGAGTTCTCTGTGCTACACAACAGGTTCTCATTAGTTGTCTATTTTTCTGTACAGTAGAAGCTAACAACATTGCAAAGTGACTATTCGCCAATAAAAATGAATTTTTTAAAAGATACACCAGAAAAACCACTAAAACGCATAAAGTCTCCAACTCATAAAAAAGTAGAAATGAGGGAAAATAGGACTAGAGGCATGTCTTGGGAAGTCTGAGCTGCTGGAGCAAAATGCCAGAAGCTGGGTGACTTATAAACAACAGGGATTTGGTTCTCACGGTTCCGGAGGCCGGAAGCCTGAGGTCCAGGTGCCAACAGATTCGGCGTCTGGTGAGGCCTCTTCCTCCTGCTGCTCCGATGGCCGTCTTCTCGCTGTGTCCTCAGAGGGTCTCCCCCTCTGCATGCGCTCCCCTGGTCTCCATGTGTCCGAACCTCCTGTTCTTAGGACGCCAGTCAGATTGGACCAGGGTCACCCTTCAGGCCTCCTTTTAACTTAATCACCTCTTGAAGGACCCCATCTCCAAATATGGTCACATTTGGAGTGTGGGGGGAGGGGTTAGGACTTCAATATATGAATTTTGTGGGGGGACCCAAGTCAGCCCATTGCAGGTTGTAGCATTATAGGTGATCGGCATGGCTTGTAACACACTCGGTGGCCCAAGGGAGCTGGTAGATGTTTGAAGTATGCACACAGGAATGTGTGTTTGCATGTGTGTGTGTGTGTGTGTGTGTGTTGTGTAGTCCTACGTGGCTCTCTTTGGCTCCGATCTACTGGGTGTAGCTTTCTCTATACATCCAGCGTTTCTCAAAGACACAATTGTGCCTCGGCAAATGCAGAATTCAGATTGTGCTCAGGTTGTCCCCTAACCTGTCCACAGCACTGGCTCTGAGTTGTGTTTGTAGCAAGCCTTGTAGCAGAACTGTCTGTCCCGCTGCATAGTATGTGCTCTAGGCTGCTCCTCTTTCGGGGTGGCTGTGGCTCCCGGGTCTCAGTGCCAGGCCTGTCCCAGCAGGGCATCCTCACACCTGTTCCACAAGAGGGAAAGCACAGCTGTGACCATCATCCCCATTGTGCAGATGGAAAAACTAAGACCCAGAACTCAAGACCTGCCCAGTGGTGGTGTTGCCAGAGGCAGGAATCCAGGCCCTCTCTGTCTCGACAGAAGTTCTCAAATCTGCCTCTGTGAGAGCATCAGCCTGCAGTGGGGATGTTCTGCGTGCAGATCCCAGGCTCCCTCATTGCCATCTGGGTCCTGTTCATCAGAGCCCAGGCCTGGGCAGCCGTGTTAATAGAATTGTGATCGTGACTTGACCAGGCAAGTCAGATGATACTGTCCTCCATCTCCCAGCATGTAGGTGAGACTTGATCCATATTTGTAGATGTGATTTAAAAAAAAAAAGTGTAGAAACTGGCATTTTCCATATGTGTGGGACCTCCTTCTGAAGGTGGGCCTGGCTCATCCCCGTGCTGACCTCTGCCCCTGAGAGGTAGGGTGGCTGAGTACAGAGGGCTTGGGCCGTGGAGTTGAAGCCTGGGTTCTTCTTGCTCCCACATGGTGAGACCCTGGGCAACTCACAACCTGGAAAGGTAGGCGCTGTGGGTCCCATTTTACAGATGTGGAGACTGAGGTGCCCATGAAATTGCATCTGAAACGCCCTCCACTGTGTTGTTTCCAGTTTGGGTGGTTGGGGGTCCCAGAGGACATGAAACTCAGGAGGGGTGGTGTTGGGGAAGTTGCCTGGAGAGCACCCTTATTTCTGACACTAATGGCAAGTTGGAGGGCTTCTCAGACCAGCCTCAGGTTTGATCATGTCTTAGAAAGCCACAGAGCTCCACTCACATCCCCCTTCCAGCACTGACGTGTAACAATACACCCAGACGACACCCACTATGGGAGCTCATGGCAGCTTCAGTGCCTGGAGTTTTTACTGGGGCTTTGGTTCATCGGCATGATCAGTTGATTGATAGATTGGTGGATGGCCCACGTGGTTGCACTCAGTCTCCAGGCCGACTGATACTGTCTAACCCACAGCCCCCATCCCAGGTCACACTAGTGGTCTCTCTGGCATGGTCAGCCCCAGCCTAAACAAAGACACTCCCGCTGAATGGCACAGGCCACCTCCCAGAAGCCAAGGGCAAATGCCAGACCTGTCTTTGGCCAAAGTCAGATTTCTGTGCTTCTCAGAAGTGATGGCAGGAACAGGATGTAGACGTGCTCACCCTGTCCCAGGGCTGGGCTGTCTCATCTGCCATTACTGCCACCTGTCAAGTTCTAGTGAAAGTGAAAGCGTTAGTCGCTCAGTCGTGTCCGACTCTTTGGGACCCCGTGGACCGTAGCCCGCCAGGCTCCTCTGTCCATGGGATTCTCCAGGCAAGAATACTGGAGTGGGTTGCCATTCCCTTCTCCAGGGGATCTTCCCGACTCAGAGATCGAACCCAGGTCTCCTGCACTGCAGGCAAATTCTTTACCATCTGAGCCACCAGGGAAGCCGCCTTTGTCAGGCTTTGACTGACCTGATGGATGTGAAAGTGCTCACCCTGTCCCAGGGCTGGGCTGTACCATCTGCATCACTGCCACATGTCAAGTTCTAAGCATTCTGTAAATGCCTGCTCTCACTGCTTCCTCATGCCAACCCCACGGTGTTGGGGACTGCCCCCTACTTTGCAGAGGGGACCCGTGAGGGAAGGGGCACCTTGCTCAGCAGCGCAGAGCTGGTACATGGTGGAACCAGAATGCCTCAGGCCCTGCGTGTTCACTGCCTTCATTTTTAATCTTTTTTTTTTAAAAACATGAGTTAGTTGCTGCCCGACTTCATGTGGGCCGCTCAGCAACCCTCTGGTGCTCCTTTAGTAATTTCCGGTCCCTTGGAGAAGGAAGGACCACCCTGAGTCCAGCGGTCTTGGGGCCAGACTCAGCCAGAGCCGGGAGGAAGGGGTGCGAAGCCATAAAGCGGCCAGGAGGGAAGTTATTTTTCAATCAAGTTGGACTTTGCCTGCTAATCCTTCCCCTCGGCAGGGGCCGAGGGCAGAAACTCTTCTCTGCGTGAAGACCCCATGGTCTGGCCCCAGTCCTTGGACCTGCATTTAGAACGTGGCCTGCAGCTTTGAGAATAAGCAAAACGAAAGGAATGTCTCAGAAAACCACCAGGCCCAGAAGAGTTCCAGCTGCTCCTTTTATGAAGGAAGCGATTGAAAGGAGGGAGGAGGCGACCTCTCCCCAACAAAGAGCCAGCAATTTTCTCTGTGACACCCCTCGCTCTAGAAATCAGAGCACATTAGCTTAAGACATTTAAAAGTCCTTTTTTTCCCCTTCCTATGTGACCCTGAACACAGAATTCCCCCACCTCTCTGAGCCTCCGTTTCCTCATTTGTAAAATGGAGATATTAACACTCACAATACTCACACCTCACAGGTGGCCAGCACAGAGTCCGGAACTCAATACACGTAGGGTCCTGGTTCTCACAGTCGAGGGTAAGAGAGGATCTTTGTGATTTTAATGCCAGGGCGTCGAGTCCTTGTTCTGTAATAAATGAGGTCTGTTACATAAAGTTGAAGACATTCTGGATTGGACATGTAGGGAACAAATGTGTTGTAAAAAGTGCAAAGACCACTTCATTGGGAGATGAGTCTCTTTTACTGCATCTCTGATTTTATAGGGTTGGTCCATGAGAATACAGGGATTCACTTTACAGCCAGAGTGATTGGACCTCATCCACAAAACTGACATCAAGGGCAGAGGCGCCAAGCTTTTTCCAAACGCAGGATGGCAGGTGGTGGTTTTATGATCACCATCTAAGAACGAAGACGGACGTTGTCTTTGGCCCTTCAGTACTTCCCCCTCCCCCACCACCCCCACCACGTGGGATGGCTACGTGCAGACGCCAAATGCGTGTACCACATGGGAAATAAAAAGTGCCTCAGGAAAGCTCGAGGTTAGAGGGGGTGATGGTTCCAGGTGGTCCCTGGAGCAGATTTCCTGTATTTTTAAGAACCAGCCCTCTCCTAATGCCTTTTCAAGATCTCACAGTCTCTGCCACCTTTTCTAATACCTTCCCAGTACCCCCGGCCCCACGCTGCTCCTCCAGCCCACCCAACATGCAAACATTAGTTATCATCTCTGGGTTTTTTGTCCCACCCCACCCCCCCCAGTGTTGTTCAAAGGCCCCAAGCAGCATACAATATTCCTGAGCTGCCCGTATGCCTTAATCTGTTGTGGTCATTGGTTCTTTGCACCATGCAGTTAGAGACAGACTTCCTGGCTTCACAGGGTGACCTCCAATAGAGTTAATCTGCAGGGTTTTAGAACCTGGGCAACACGCCCCTAGCTCTTCACAGTTTGTACTTGTTTCTCGTTTCTCACTTGGACTCAGCAGCCACTATTCAGCAAAGTTGGATGGCTCTTTGAACAAAACTTAGATGTTGGGGGAAACATAAAGGAGAGAGGAGACATCATGGGAAATCTTGCCCCTGAGTCATCCTGTCTTGAATCACTTATCTCTGGCTTCATGAGAGAATGGACGTGAAAGAGTTTTGCAGATTGTAAAGTGCTATAGAAATGTGAGGACCCACAGGTGCTTATGCATAGACGTGCTTATTACTGAAATATTTATAGCAGCCGAAACAATTGGAACTAGCCTCACTCTCCAACCATAGGGATATAGTTGAGTAAGCGTTGAAGAGTTTATGTTGGATTTATCATATCATACAAGACGGTGTGTATTGCGTGAGTTAAGATCGCATTGAGCTGCAAGCAACAAAAAACCAACTTAGAGTGATTTCATCAAATAGGATTTATTTATCTCATACGTGAAGCCTGGAGATAAGCAGCTTGGAGCATGTTGGGACCCAGTAGAGGCATCAAGGAACCAGCTGCTTCTATTCACTGCGCAGTCACTCTGAGCAGCGGCTCTTATGCGTTTCAGCTTCACAGCTTCATGACTGGAAGCCAGAGGATTAAAGGAAAAGTAAACTCCAACCCTCTCTGCTCCCTTTTACAGAGCATTCCTGGAAACCCCACCTCCTAACTTTCTCTTCCACTTCATTGGCCAAGCTTTGTCACATGACTCCCCTGGGCTGCAAGGGATGCTGGGAAATTGTCATTTTTAAAGGAGGCAGATTGCTGGCTCAAGATTAGGATTCTGGTAGTTGAGAAGAAGGGAAGGATGAGTATTGGGGTGGTGACTACTTGGGTCTGCTGCAGTCCACCCCATTGGCTTCCCGCCATTCATACACACCTGATTTCTGTCTCAGGACTCGTGTGAATATTCCTTATCAGAGCGTTCCCAAGGGAAACTCAAGAAAGTTGCACCCTATTTGAAGTGAGTGAAAGTAGCTCAGTTGTGTCCGACTCTTTGTGACCCCATTGACTATACAGTTCATGGAATTCTCCAGGTCAGAATACTGGAGTGGGTTCCCATTTCCTTCACTAAGGGATCCTCTGTAAGGGATCTTCCCAACCTAGAGATCAAACCCAGGTCTCCCGCATTGCAGGCAAATTCTTTACCAATTGAACCAAAATCCAGGATCATGAAGAGCTGTGCCATTTACCCATCAGGTTTGACTATGTCTGTCTGGATCTTTCTACCTGTAAACTAAAAGACAAGCTCTTTGCCCTCTCTCCCAACACAGCCGATATGCAGTGACAGAGAAGGAGCAAGCCCGATGGTAATAATAAAAATGACAGCTTCTACTGCTGACATTCAGGAAAGGTTAGAAAAGATATTGGGCAGGCAAACTGCAAGTGCCCACCCTACAGAATATACCACATTGTAAATATAACATGGTCAGCATTATGTTAAAACAAGCAAGCAAAATTAAAAAATACATAGAGGAAGAATAAAAGGAAGCTTGCCTTGGAATAACTGAATCCATGACTTTTTTTTTCTTTCTATTTTATTTTCTAATTTTTTTTCCTGTTATAGGTGTCTATTCATTTTACAAACAGAAAACTCTTTTGTTAGGTAGGACATTTGTAAACATTTTTCCCAATGATATTAGGGATAAAAAAGATTATGCTATCCCCAGAGTTGGGTGCATAGCAAATGTTTTAAAGTCAAGCTTAAAATGTCTATCGCATGTGTACACATCATTTTAAAAAGTACATATACAGAACAAGCTTGAAATAATATTCGTAGTCTCCTTCCCCAGATCTCTCCACTTCCAGGCTTACTTCTCCAGGGAAACTCTTTGATAGGTTTTAGGCTTTGAAGATAGGGTTCTTCTCTGGCAGAAGCTGTGGTTTAACGTGGGAAAACTGATAAAATGTATGAAACCGCTAATAGCACAGCCCCAGAAAGCAGGCATCCCTGTGCAGAGGAAGGTGGCCCACGGTGCAGCAGGAGTGGGTGACCTAAATTGGAAGGACTTGGAATAGTTCTGCTCATGAGTTCTGTCCTGGTTTACTGCGAAGTCTGGGAGTGGCGGTGCTGGCTGGTGTCCTGGTCAAGGTTGAGGTCAGAGGCGCTGTGACCGGTGTGCTGGGTGGGACACAGGTTCTGGGACCAGACCTGGGTATGAACACTGGCTCTGTTACTGACCAGTTTTGTCCCTGCCTCAGGTAGTCCATCTGTAAAATGGGAATCGGGAATGTTCGAGTTAAGGACTGGTTGTTGTTGATTTTATTTTTAAACAGTAAAAAAAATATTTTGTTGATGTGGACCATTTTAAAATTCTTTATTGAATTGGTTACACTATTGCTTCTGTTTTGTGTTTTTTGGCTGCTACTCATGTGGGATCTTAGCTTCCTGACCAGGGATTAAACCTGCACCCCCTGCAATGGAAGGTGAAGTCTTAACCACTGGACTGTCAGGGAAGTCCCTGAATATTTAGTTTATTTAAATTTATATTTCTTCTTGCCCTAATTTTGGCATTTTATAATCTTCTAAGAATTTATCTTAGTCATGTGTTTGAACTTTCAGAATACCATTATTTTATTTTTAAAACTATTTATTTGAATCAGGATCTGAATAAAGGCCATACATGGCAATCGGTGGGTGTCCCTTAAGCTTTGCTTCATCTACAGTTTTCCCTCCATCTCTCTCTTTGAATTTGTAGTTTGCTTGATGAAGAAATTAAGGGGGATGGTTTCATTGCAATCAAAAGAAACCCATGAGAGCATGATTAAGCTAAAATGCTGTGTTTGCTTTAAGAAATAAGTGCAGGAGTCCCACCGAATACAGAGGCCAGGGTGTGTGTAGCAGGGCCTCAGGCACAGGCCAGGCCAGAGCTCTCCTTTGCATGCTTTCTGCCTCTCCATCTTTCCCACCCCATCTCTCATCTCTCTGTCTCTCTTTCTTCCCGATTGATCTGTCGGCTCTCCGGTCCAAGTGGCAGTGATTGGCCCCCGTGCCACTTGCTGCATTCACAGGGCCAGTCAGACTGTAGTCGACCCATTTTGATTCCAAAGAAGGAGCTCAGGCCCAACCCTGATCCAGTAGCTGTGTCGTTGGCTTCCAGGGTCCCCCTGCTTTTACCACCTGGACTGATGACCAGGGAGGGGCATCTTCTTATCAGGGGGTGCCCTGCAGAGCACTCTGGCGTGCCTACCACAATGACGGTACCTGCCCCTTAGGGTCACAGGTCAGAGAGAAGAGATGGGGGCTTCCTAGCTCAGGGCACATAGTGAGCCTGGAAAAGGTGGCAGTTTCAGTAATAAAAAGCAGACACCAGGAATTCTTAAGGGTCAAGAAGATGAGTTCATGCACAGTAGTGTCGTGGCACAGTGCCCCTTTTCTTCCTGAGGGGCAGTTAGATGCAGCATTTTGTCATCATTGTTGTTGTTTTTATTTGAAAATATTCTTAGACACAGCATCTTGATTGGCCATTCATTTAACCTCAGTGCGGAGGTGCTTAACCTGGGCCAGATGTGGCTCTTGACCGCTGTGTGCAGATGGTGGTCCTTTTGCAGTCAGGCTGGTCCTCTTGATTCCTGAAAATGGGAGAAATCGGAATTCGACTCTCACAGATGAGCCATTGTAACCTGTCCCGTCAGAGGCGGACGGTCACAAGTCCCTTGGCCAGCACATGCCCGGGTTGGTCCCCATACTGACTCCTGGATATCTTTATCCAGGCTTTCTGGGTTCCATCCCATAGATTCCACCAGGAGACTGTAGCTTACGTCAACGACCTGGCCATACTGTGAGCAGGAATGGCCTGTACGAAAAAGGAGATGACCTAATTTTTGTTTCTAGAGCTGCACTGGTGAGGTTAGACGGACAGATTGGAGAGGTCGCAGCTGAGAAGTGGGAGATCCAGGCTGTGTCAGGATGAGCCTGGTAGTTTCAGAGGCCGGATGTAATGAGTAGACTAGTAGGTGGGTTTTCCACTGATGGATTGATTCACTCATTCATTTATTCATTCATTCATTCAAGAAGCATCTCTACTTATACACCAGGCATGGGTGGGGTGAGGAGGGTGGCAATCATGTAGCAACCACTCTGTTTACTTATTCATTCACTCGTTCATGTGTCTGTCCGTTCATTTATTATACTCTGCTTTCTTTGACCAAAAACATGTAAGGTAGTTTATCTGATCCACAAAATAAAGTTTAAAAGTTTATAAACAGAAGAATCTGTATCAAATTCAGCTGGCCCTGAGTATCTACAAGTTTTGTATCTGTGGATTCAGATAAAAAATATTCTCAAAAAATTTCCAGAAAGTTTCAAAAAGCAAAACTTGAGTTTGCTATGGGTGCAACTATTTACATAGCATTTACATTACTAGGTCTTAGAGGTAATTTAAAGATGATTTAAAGTACATGGGACAGTGTGTTTAGGTTATCTGCAAATACTGCACTGTTTTATATAAGGGACTTGAGCATCCATGAATTTTCTTATACACTGGAGTCCTGGAATCAATTCCTCGAAGATACCGAGGACAACTGCAATATTTTTGTGGAAATTGAACCCCAGGGGAAAGTTAATATCCAGATATGCAGGCCATGGTTCCACTCGTTTGTTAAACTTGGCCTTCACGTTTAAGGAATAGGGCTTCCCTGGTGGTCCAGTGGCTAAGAATCCACCTGCCAATGCAGGGGACATGAGTTCGATTCCTGGCCCGGGAAGACTCCACAGGGCATGGAGCAGCTAAGCCTGTGCACCACAACTACGGAGCCCAAGCTCTAGAGCCCTCAAGCTGCAACTGAAGTCTGCCCGCCCTGAAGCCCGTGCTCTGCAACAAGAGAAGCCACCTCTACGAGGAACCCAAGCGCCATAACTGGAGAAAGCTGATGTGTAGCAGCAAAGATCCAGCGCAGTCAAAATTCAGTTCAGTTCAGTTCAGTCACTAAGTTGTGTCCGACTCTTCGTGACTCCATGAACTGCAGCACACCAGGCCTCCCTGTCCATCACCAACTCCCAGGGTTTACCCAAACTCATGTCCATTCAGTCAGTGATGCCATCTAACCGTCTCATCCTCTGTCGTCCCCTTCTCCTCCTGCCTTCAGTCTTTCCCAGAAGCAGTGTCTTCAAATGAGTCAGCTCTTTGCATCAGGTGGCCAAAATATTGGAGTTTCAGCTTGAGCATCAGTCCTTCCAATGAACACCCAGGACTGATTTCCTTTAGGATGAACTGGTTGGATCTCCTTGCAGTCCAAGGGACTCAAGCAGCCAAAATTAACTCCCTGATTTTTAGGGTGTAAGGAAGAATTTCCCGACAGAAAAGTGGAGAAGTGAACTGGTTATGAGATTCCTGTCCCTCGCCCCCGCCCCACTAAAGAGGAAATCCTGAATATTTGCTGTGGTGCCTACCCCTTTGTGTAAGAACCTGTTCAAGAATCTGTTAGTGATAGGATGTAGCCCCTCTTTTAGCAGATTAGACTGTTTTCCTCTCCTGCATAAATGTACAAATTCGTTTTCAAATAAAAATTCACCCCATAAGCAACCTGTGCTGACTGGTCTTCATGGTGTATCTGGTTGGAGGAATCACAGTAGTTTTCAGGCGAGGTAGCAAAACCTTCCTCCAGCTCATCAGATTTTCCAAGAGCCTGAAAATACATTTACCAGGACTTCCTGGCCAAAATCTCAGAATATCTGTGTGTTTTTAGTTTTTCTCTAAAAGGTTAAGATTTGAAGAACTGGGAGTGTTTGGCCTCTCTAGGTATCCCGTCCCACGGTTGGTGAGCTCTGATGGCCTCGCTTCCTGACACCAAACCGAAACCCATCATCCTCTGGCTCCTCACTTGTACCCACTGAACTTTCCCCTTTTCCGTAAGACAAGCTTTGGGATCATGGAAGCCTGATCTTGGAGAGGTACTGAGCGCCTCATCCTGGGAGGCATTCAAGTAGACGCTGGATAACTGTCTTGAAGGCAAGATTGAATGAGAAGCTGCTCCTGTTTTTTTTTATTATTATTTTACTTATTTGTTTTATTTTTGAGTGCCCTGGGTCTTCATTGCTGCAGGCGCTTTTTCTAGTTGTGGTGTACGGGCTTCTCACTGCCGTGACTTCTCTTGTTATAGAGCACGGGCCCTGGGGCTCAAGGCTCAGTAGTTGTGACATGGGCTTGGTTGCTCCTTGGCATGTAGAATCTTCCCAGACCAGGGATAGAACCTGTGTCCCCTGCAGGTGGATTAACCACTGGACCACTAGGGAAGTCCTACTCTTGGTATTTAATAGCCTCTCTATGCAGAACATGGGCTGCCAAGCTCGCTGATGGGCAAAATAATTCTGGGTTCCTTGTGATGCTAAGAAAATGGGTAGGTGGGGGATTGTTCACCTTGGACAAAATTTAATCTACTAAGAAATTTTACCTACAGGTAGCTCTGTTTGATTTCTTTAAACCTGTTATCATTTAAGCCTACTGATTTCTTTAAACTTGTTCCCATTTAAACTTTACAAAAGAAGAAGAAAGAAATGATTGTGTGGAGTTGTTTTTCTGCTCCATGCTTGCTCCCTTGGATTCTTCAGACAAAGTGGATATTTAGCAGGGGATGAGGAGGGAGAGGCAAGGTGATAGAACCTGATTTGCAAAAGGCCAGCTGCTGAAGAAGGAAAATAAGGGCAAGCATGACTTTAAAATCTGGTTGCCCCACATGTGATTTTCCTTGTTAGTTTTGGTGATGGGAGGAGAAAACCCAAGTGGCTTTCTCTGACTTGTAGGGACCAAATACTCAGTGTTTTTGTTTTTTTTTTAAGTGCTTATATTTCCCATCCATTTTCTGTCCCATCCACACTGCCACTGCTGTTTGCTTTTTTTATAACAGTAAAGTAAAAGTGTTAGTCGCTCAGTCATGTCCAACTCTTTGTGACCCCATGAAATGTAACCTGCCAGGCTTCTCTGTCTATGGGATTTCCCAGGCAGGAATACTGGAGTAGGTTGCCATTTCCTTCTCCAGGGGATTTCCCTGACTCAGGAATTGAACCCAGAGTTCCTACATTGCAGGCAGATTCTTTACCTGAATCTGAGCCACCAGGAAAGCCAGTTTAACAGTAAACAGAATGCAAACAACCCCCTGCTCCTGAAGCCCGAAACTGACTTAAAAGTTGGGCTGTGAAGGGTATGGGTTTCCTAGGTGACTCAGTGGTAAAGAATCTGCCTGCCAATACAAGGAGACACAGGAGGCATGGGTTTGATCCTCGGGTCAGGAAGATCCCCTGGAGGAGGAAATGGCAACCCGCTCCAGTATTCTCACCTGGAGAATCCCATGGACAGAGGAGCCTGACGGGCTACAGTCGCAGAGTCGGGCACGACCAAGTGACTGAGCACCCATGCACATGAGGGGTATGGCCACCAGCAAGGTCTAGAATGACTGCTTAAATCAGGCAAATCTTGCAGAGGCTTATGAAGTCTCAAGCAGGGCTTGGCAAGCTGCAGCCCACCGGCTGTTCTTATAAATAAAGTTTTATTGGAACACAGCCATGACCATTTGTGTATCACCTTGGCCAGTTTCCAGCACCACCGCAGAGCTGACTAGTTGCTGAAGACCATATGGCCTGCAAAGTCTAAAACATTTACTATCTGGCCCTTGACAAGAAAAATTTGCCAACTCCTGGCAGGGAGCAATAGTTCTCAGCCTTGGCTCAGCATCAGGATCACCTTGGGAGCTTTAAAAATGCAGATGCCTGGGCCCGCCCCCAGGGATTCCAATTCAGTTAGTCTGGAGCAGAGCCCAGGCATCCAGATCCCCAGGTGACTGTCCTGTGTAGCCAGGGTTGAACATCAGGAGTCTAGTCTCAGTGGGGTTTTGTAAGATTAATGAAAATGAAAGTGTTAGTTGCTCAGTCATGTCTGACTCTTTGCAACCTCATGGACTGTGGCCTGCCAGGCTCCTCTGTCCACGGGATTTCCCAGGCAAGAATACTGGAGTAGGCTGCCATTCCTTTCCTGACCCAGGAATTGAATTGCGTCTTGCATTGCAGGCAGATTCTTTACTGTCCAAGCCACCAGAGAAGCCCTTTGTCAGATTACAGAACTGGAATTTGCCATTCCACAGGGTTTCTACCCAGTGTGAATGATCTGACCTTGACCTCAGTGTCAGAGTACAGTCCTGGAGCGCTGGACCATCATGGCTGAGGCATAAGGGAGACATGTAATGCCAAAATTCCTCCAGTGACCCTGGGAACTAAAAGTCCCTGAAGAAGGTTGAGGGTGATCCACATTACCTTGAGGTGTGTGTGTGTGTGTATACACACTCAAGCATGCACACATACACAGGTATGCACAAGTGTGTACATTTAGATGGTTTGTGTATGTAGATAACTTTTGTCTGTTTTCAAGCACATGCATTTCAAAAACGAACCCGAGGTGTGTGAAGCATTCGTGTTTGTCACCCTGGCAGCCTCTCGCCTCTCAGGCTAATAATTAACGTGAAGTGTTGGGGACACTTCCAGCTCCGGGAGAAGTTGACACCTCTTGTCTTTCTCCACCGTCGTTTTCAGTGTTACTTCTGCTCAGGGTAGGAATTTAAATTCACGCCAGTGTCAGTTTTCGTTGGCAGGTGAAAGTTGTAAATGGGAATTTCGGGGTTTGTTCTGTCCCTGGCATTTTTTTTTTTGGCGGTGCCGGGCTTTTCTCTAGTTGTGCTGCACAGCCTTCTCTGTGCAGTGGTTTCTCTTGGCGCAGAACAAGGGCTCTAGGGCACGTGGGCTCCATAGCCGTGGCTCTCAGGCTGTAGAGTACAGGTTGAATAGTTGTGGAACACAGGCTTAGTTGCTCCGAGACATGTGGGACCTTTCCCCATCAGGGACTGAACCCGTGTCCCATGCACTGGCAAGAAGGTTCTTATCCACTGTGCCACCAGGGAAGCCCCTCTCCCTGGCATTTAAAGCAAATATTACTCACCTTGCATTACACTGTCTTTGCCTCTCATGTGGCTCCCAGGGTCTTCTGCCCCCCTCCCCCCAGCAGCTGTCCCGTCCCGCCCTGCTGTCCAGAACACAGCACCCTGTCTGCTGCTTGGAATGACCAGCTCCTCCTGGTTTGCCTTGGACTTTCCCAGTCTTAGTGCTGGTGGTCCTGGGTCCCTGGATCCCCCTTGGTCCAGGGCACACCAAGACAGCTGGTCACCCTAATTCTAGAGAGTCTCCCAGATGATTGGCCTTTGCATGGACATAAAAACACTGGCATTTGAAGGGTGAGTGTGGAGCTTTATTAAAGACAGGTGTGCTTCAAAATACAAATCAAGGTCATGTGTATCAGTATTTTAATCTCCTTTTTTAAAAATAGCTGAACCCAAGAAGTTAAGCTAATTGTTATTGCTGTGTTACTTCAATCATGTCTGACTCTCTGCAACCCTTTGGACTGTAGCTCACCAGGCTCCTCTGTCCATGGGATTCTCCAGGCAAGAATACTGGAGTGGGTTGCCATGCCCTCTTCCAGGGGGTCTTCCAGGGATCGAACCCATGTTCCTGCGGCTCCTGCATTGCAGGCAGATTCTTTACCACTGAACCCATTAAACTCAGTTTGGGAGCAAAACACCAGGTCAGCCTGTATTCTGCTGTGGAGCTCACCAGGGTGTGAAATGTATTCTTCCTGAAGATTCTTCAATAAGATGTTTGCTTGGAAGGGGATCCACCACCCCAGAGAGGTGCCATAGAGAGGGTGCTGGCTCACAGCCACCAGGCTAGCCTCTTCCTCAGCTGTGCCCCCAAGATCCTAGGCAGGTCACTTCCCCTTCTCCGAGACTCAGTTTCCCCATCTACACCGGAAGCACCATTGCTCACCCATCAGCGTTGCTGTGTGTATGTCTCACTGTGTTGGAAGAGGCTGCAGAGGCTGCAGAAATGTTAGCCACAGGGGCGAGTTCAAGTCCCAGGAATCACCGTCTCCGTAGAACGGGAAAAGAATATGTTTCCCTCTTCCTTCCCTTCCTTAACCTCTTCCCCACCCCCCCTCCATCTTTCTCTGTGGGCTCTGGCAGAGGAATCCTATGAGGACGAAGTCCGCATTCTTATTTTCCATGGTTGGGTGTAAGCATCAAGCCTTTTGCTTCCTGGATAGGTGTGTAGTGTGTAAACAATCTAAGGTGTCAGATACCACTTAAACCTCCGTCTCCGTTTCAGCTGGATGCTTCTGGGCAGTCTGCCTGGCTTGGTCGTGTCACCTGGCCTGCCCATCTGGGTGGGTGTTAAAATCCTTTTTCCCAAGCTTGGTTTTTATGACGGGCTGGCGTCATCTATCGTAAATCAAGGTGGACCAAGGTTGAGCACTGAGGTTAGACAGAATCACTCCCAGAAAAAGCTAGAATGGGTTTATTTTTTTTATTTCAATTACAGGCACCAGTCGTGAATATATATATACACACACATATAGCTTAAAACTTAATTTGGTGTGTAATTGGGACTAGCTCTTTGGAGCCCTGGGTTATGTGTTTTAGAGCAGCTGAGAAGCAGGGGCATGGCAGGGCAGGACGTGGTATGTTAATTGGTGGCCTCTGGGACCTGTGAGAGAATTGGATTTAAGTCCCTGGTTCGAATGAGCTTGGCAGTTTTATTGGGAGTCTCTCCGGGCGCAAACTGGGGAGACCACCGGTTTGCGCCAGCTGGAGCCAGGAGTTGCTCTTGGCTCTGATGCCCATCGGAGCATCGCTGGCCGCACCAGGGACAAAGGCGATGGAGGAGGCAGAGAGACAGAGAGGGGGCCCCTGCCCACTCAGCCCGCCAGCCCCTGCATACTATTCGGTAGGAGTTGCAGGCTTCCTCGGCCTGTGGTCCCAAGGAGGGTTTTACATTTTATTACCAAAGTCTCGATAAAAGGGACCTGGGTCAGAGCAAACATTGGGGGAGGAAAAACAAAGGAAATTAAATGCAAAATCACCGCTGGCAGCGCAAACCACATGGAGGCCTTGGCTTTACCACCGCCAGAGCCGATGGGGGAAGTGGCCCCCAGGAGTCGGAACCGAAGGCTGCTGGCCTGGTATTCCTGAAGCCTGGCTCCTCTGCTGTTTGAAAAGAAATTGCCGTTTAATTTGTTTCTGAGTTTTATTTCTCAAGTGAACCAGCATGGGGCCATGTAATGAGGTTGTGTTTCTGGGAGGTGTTGAAAGATGGGGGAAGGAGTGAAACCACAATGGAGGCGGGGCGCCCCTTCTAGGAGCGGCTGGGGGCTCCTGGGGGTCCTTGCTGGGCAGGGGGGCAGGCAGGGGCCCCCGAGAGCTGCCTTCTCTGTGTGATGTCCATGGGGCAGTGGGTGCCCTGGTGTAGTCTGATGGCAGTCCAGCTGAGAGAGAGGGGGATGTGTCCGAATTCCCCAGCTGATGGAGAGAATTGGCACAGCTCAAGGGAGCCAGGGTGGTGGGGGGTGGGGGGGTGGGCAGGGATGGTTACTTAGGATGAGAAGGGGTCTGAGCCATGGAGAAAAAGAAGGATATTTGACAAGGAGAGTGGGTTTCCCACCCAGTGGAGGAAGTCAGTTCAGACCAAATGGGATAGTGAATGAAAAGTGTCTTAGGATGTCACTCATATGAGGTTGGGCAAGAGGTTTCTGGACCTGTCTGCTATCAGAGGAACCCCTTGAGACTGTCACCAGCGGGGCTGTGACTTCCCCTGGAGCTGAGATGGCCCTCTGCACAGACCTGGGTTTTGCAGCAAACATGGCCTGGGGTGTGGGAGCCGATGCACGCCAGGTTCCTGCCAACTGGCCTCCAACCCAACAGGAATGAAGCTTGAAAAGCACAGGGCCTGCAGCTGCCCTGCCCGCCCCAGCCTGCTGGACAGAGAGGGGTGAATGGGGCCCTCAGAGACCTTCCCACTCTGGGGACAGAGGGCCACCGCCTGTCGCAGGGACAGCCACTCTCCATCTCTGTAGAAAGCTGCCTGTGGGGTCCGCGTTTGTGTCCCTGGGGTGCTATGAATGATGAGAAGGGATGAGTCTTTTCACTGAGCTCCTCTGTGTCCCCAGCACACACGCACACACACACACAGGCATCATCTTTTCATTTGGTCAGGGTAGGGGGCAGTGGTGGTGGCATAGTCCAGAAAAGAAACTCAACTTCAGAAGAGTTCAGCAGCTTGTCAGAGGTGAGCAGTAACACCCAGGCTGCATTTGTTCAGCACACGTGCTGTGCCCAGCCCTGGGCGAGGGCTTTGAGCTCCTGGAGATGCGGCCACAGCTCATCCATCCCAGCCGCCTCCCTCCTCCCACCCAGGCAGCGCCCTTGAAGCTGGAAACAAGGGCTCCCAGCTGCCCCCTCGGGATGGACGTCAAAGGCTCAGCCTCCCCTGTGGGATTCTGGTCTGCGGTCCTCCTAGGTGAGCTCCAGTTCATCGCTTAGATGTATCAGAGCAGCTGTATGAAATTAGCGACTTAAAGCATCATCAGGAAGAGCATTTTTGACAAAGCAGAAAAGGACTGTCGTTGCTGCTGCCGTTATAAGCATTATCGCACTTATCGATCAGGGCCAGCCCGAGACATCTCAGGGTCTGGGGTGGTGCCCGTGGGCCTGGCTCCAGAATGCCGGCTCTTTCTCCTCCACAGGAAATGTCCTACTGCTGTCTCTACTCTGCCCCAAGATGATCAAGGAACTGTGTCACTTGTCTCTTCCCAGGAAGGCCGCAGTTCTCCAGCTGTGTCCTGCCATCACCCCCGAGCTGATGCAATTCAGATGCCCAGGCCCCAGGCCCAGAGAGTGTGACCCAGTAGGTCTTGGCTCGGGACCAGGAATTAGCATGTTGACTCTCACATGCTCTTGATATCAGAAGCTCTTGATATTAGGGATCCCTGAGCTGTGCTTTGACAAATACTGAGTCTTTAGGTGATCACGTCGCAATTGTGTACAAGAGCACCCACGTGGATTAACTCTGAGCGTGTGTGTGTATATGTGTGTGTGTAGTTCTAAGAGGATGGTCATTAAAAAGTCCATAGCAGCGATCCCTGGGTGTAATGAGATTTCAAGAGGTTTGAGATCTATTTCTCTGTGCTTTCCTATATTGTTTTTTTTTTTAATATATATATAATGGGCATATAATTTTCCTCAACAGATAAAGTCATCAAGTCTTTCCCATGGGCAGGGAAGAGCAGACTATTATAGAGGAAATATTTACTGTGTAGGAAGTAGACTTGGGGGAATGTGGACCTACGGCAAGAAGGCCACAAGTGTAAATATGTTTTAATGCCCAGAGCCTGCATCCCTCTTTTCTGTGGTGTCCAACTCCTGAGCCTGCCATCGAGAAGGAAGGAATGTCACACCTCCTGTTTCCAAATGGCCTGTTCTTGGCAAAGCCAGGGCCAAAGTCATGCCTGGGAATTTGGGACGATGGGCTCGAGAGAGAAGGCTGAACCGCCCCTCTTGTCCCTGTTCCTGGAGCCCCACCCTGCCTCTCCGCCCTGTTCCGCGCACGGGCACCCTGGCTGGCCAGGCAGAGCTGAGATGGCGATTTTACAGCACCGTTACGATGCTGTTGTTGTCCAGTAAACCCACACCGGGCCCCACAAACACTCCTCGAGAAAGCCAGACCCTTCTTGAGAAATGGTTTCCTACACCTTTACAACGTGATAGGTGCCATGGAAAAAAGGGGCCGTTGGATTTATGGAAACTATATAAAGTTTATAGAGTCTTGGCAAGCCAGAAGGAGAAAAAGCCTGTGGGATGGGGGTGGGCACTTGGAAATGGAGAAGGCCCTGAAAGGGCGTCAGGCCTCTGTGTCCAGACACCAGACGAAATACCTCGAGGGTATGTGGTGGGGGGAGGGGGGCAGCCCTTCTGGAACAACTGTTGGGGGCGCCCTGCAGGCAGGCCCCATTTGGTCTTCAGGGCGTCCCCGTGAGGGACGCGGTTACCCCGTCCTGCAGAGGGGAAGCTGAGAGAGGTGTTCGGAAAGTTCTGACCTTGCCTAAGGTCACACAGCGAATGGTCTAAGGGCGTGTGACTCTCAGCTGGGCCTTCTGGGGCAGGCTCAATTCTCTCACTCCGTCTCCTGTGTCCTGAGTGGCGTGTCCTGGTTTCAGGTACAGAAAATACGGTCTCTGTACCCTATTTCGGGTTGGGACCGTTTGCTATTTTTGACTGAGTTTCTTGGTCCCCTGGTGTCTTCAGGCATCACGGTGCTGTCCTGTGGCTCCCCTTCGCTCTGAAAGTTGATTTGTGCCCGAATCACCCACGGACCTTGGCAGTGAAGCCACCCAGAGGTTGGCTGTGGATCAGGGTGGGGCTAAAATGCTGTCTTTGCCTTTCGGGATCCCCTCTGTGTCCCACTTCTATGGGGGATCCTCTTAGGGGCCCCAGAGGAGTCCCCTGTGGAGTCTGAAATCACCTCCTCCAAACCCGGCAGCCCGTGAAATTTCTAATTCACTTTTCCTTGCTTATGTGCCTTGCGGCGTCCGTGTTTTCTCTCCTCCTTGGCTGTAATTCTTGGAGTGCAGATTCCATGAATGCTTAATTCTTCATCTGTGATTTTGCCCACAGGGTTGGGCAGGGTTCCCAGCAAGTAGTAATCACTGAATAAGTATCAGCTGGGAGGCTGGCTGGCTGGATGAATAGATGGATGAGTGGATGGATGGATGGGTGAGTGGATGGCTGGCTGGCTGGCCTGGTGGGTGGGTGGGTGGATGGACGGATGGACGGACAGACAGACTGATGGGTGGATGGGGGAATGGATGGACAGATAGGTGGGTGGGCGGGCAGAATGATGAGTCATATATATAGACTAACAGACACCCGCTTCCTCATTTGCACCCTTCCGCACAGTTAAACTAACAGCCTACGCCTGGTTCTCTTAGGCTTTCACTGAATGCACTTCTGTTTCAGGAGACAGACTTTGCTCTCTCTGAAGCCATATGGAGAAACCAGCCTGAGTGTTTGAATGTGTGTGTAAATACTTTACAGTCCCCATAAATTTGTTTAAAGACAGGTGGGGGTGAAGGTATAAACTGGGGCAGCCTTTTGGGAGGGCCATTTGGAAGTAGCTGTTAAAATTTTAAATGTGCCTACTACTACTAAGACCCAGCAGTTCCACTTGGAGTCGTCAAGCGTAAGGAATATATTCACACGTTTGTGCACAGAGACTCACATACCGGGGTGCTTGTACCTGGAGCTGGTTACTGCCCTGCTCCACACAGTGAAAAACCGGAAACCGCCCGTGTTCATCCACAGCGAGACAGACGCAAAACTGTGGGAGACCCACACTATGGGAAAACCTGCAGTGGCAGAAAGCTCTCCCGTATTCTGGAAAGTTCTGAGACTCTGTAACTCATGGCCCTTCCTGCCTCATTGCCATCAGCTTCTTTTCCTTTCTCCCTCCCTTCTCCACCCATAAAACACAGTTTGCTGGAAGGAGATCTTTCAACCTGATGCCTGCTAGCCAGTGACCTTCCCTTACAGAGAAGAAGGAACATGAGAGAGAAGCAGTTATGTGTATAATTACTGTCTGCTGGCTCTTCAATTAAAAAGATTGAAAGGCACAATATTAAAATTTGATTTATGGGCACCACAATCTACCTAATAATGAGGCTGGGAGGAAAAAAAAGAACCATAGTCATTAGAGAAAACTGTAGCCTTTTTTTCTTCTCTGCCAGGAGATAAATTGCCTCTCATTTTCTTATTGCTAAAGAAATGTGAAATGGTTTTAAGCATATGTGATATGTTCTTCCAATATGTTGAAATCCAGAACTTAGTAATTTAGGAGTCATCTGGCTCCGACGTTTCCAGGAAGCTTCCTGAGAGACGTGGCGGCTTCAGCAACAGGGGCTGCTGCCGCGGTCCACGGGGCTCCCAGCCCCAGACTGAGGCACAGGTATCACCGCTGGTCACAGAAACTTCCTTCAGGTCCCCGGGCATCAAGCCGGCTGATGCCACAGAACCTGGGAAAGAATGGGAAAGCACCGACTCTAGTTCCAAGTCCCAATTTTGGGGCCTATTCGTTCTCTGATCCTTGATTTCTTCATCTGCAAAATGGGAACCATACCCTTACTAATTGCATGATGCTGGGCAAGTGCCCCGGTTTTCCCACCTTGAAGGTATAATAGTCCCTCCCTGAGAGGGTTGTAGGAAGGATTAAGTCAGTGAATCTGTGTAAAGTGCATAGTTGGGTACCTGCCATGTAGCAAGTGCTCAGTAAATATTTTTTACAATCGTCATCATCACCACTGCAGATGCCTTTGTCGTAGTTTTTGGAAGAGTTGGAATTCAAACCCAAGTCTTCCAATTCTAGAGTGCTGGCTGATGAGGGATGGATAGACAGATGCTTGGTTCTGTCTCTCCAACTGATGCCCAAGGCAAGTCAGGGTACTTCTCTGAGCCCCTTGGTATTTATCTGTAAGATACTAGTTTCTGCTTTGCAAGGTGATGTTGTCAGGTTTAAAGATTGTTGTAAACAAAGTGTCCAGGACACAATTAGTTCTGGGCAGACAGATGGTAATAACCCTTGAAAAGGGACGATCTTTTCTTCAAAACCTATTTGGGAGGCAGTGGGGGGGAATGCTGTCCTCTGGGAGGAGAAATCTGTGTCTAGTTGGCGCCCTCCCACCTCACTAGAGCTGTGCAGAACTCCCCTGCCCCAGGAGTGGGGAGGGGAGAGTGCAAAGTATTCCCTGACTCTAAAAATAATAGCTGCAAAGAAAAGAAAAAAGAGCAGCCATCGTGCCAGGAACTGTGTCGAGCTTGACCTGCAGGGTCACAGGTCAGTCTCACGGCAGCCTGGTGGTGAGCTGGCCTTATCTTCACGGGGCGGATCAGATATGGGGACAGGCGACTGGCCCAAGGGCACAGAGCTGGAGGTGACGGGCTAAGAGGCCAAGCCAGAGGCCAAGCCGGGACTGTCAAATTCTTTCCGCCACACATTGCCGAGCCCCCTCCCAGTTCCTAGTCCCTGACCTCCCCTCCTCTCCTCCATCCCAGCTCTTCTGACCCATTTCTGCGGCAGGGGTGTGGCACCATCACCCAGAGCTTTAAATTTGTATCTTCCCACCAGCCCTCGGGCTGGAGAGTTGACGCCCCAATGCTCTTGTTAGCTTGTGCTGACCATTTTGTTCTTTGTGTCTGAATTTGTGGGTGTTTAATCTGTTTAAGGCGCTTGGGGTTGGGCTGGAGAAAATGGATTCTAGGTGCTGCCAACGCCTTGCCAACCCCGTTCCAGGAAGGTTTCCATACCTATGGGACTTCTGGGTGCTCCATCCTGCAGAGATTCCGTAGACTCTCCCCCTTGGGAAGAGGGCAGGATTTTGCATGTATTTCTTTTCACCCAGCTAATGGCATCTCTTTATTTTCAGTTGAGAGGGAGAATGTGCAGAAGCGGACTTTTACTCGATGGATAAATCTCCATCTGGAGAAGGTAAGCAAGGCACTTGGGTTGTTAGATGATCAATGCTTTCATAACTGGGTGCATAGTTCAGTAGCGCAGTGAGGACGGGAGGGGGATGCTCTGTGTTCTTGTTGTGTTGGTGTTTTTCATTCATTCATTTAAGTGTTTGTTGAGTGTGTTCTCATTGCTGAGAATCAAGTTCAGTGCTGGGAACAATCCCTTGGAGAGAGGAGCCTGGCGGAGCCTGGCAGGCTAGAGTCCATAGGGTCGCAAAGAGTCGGACATGACAAGCAACTTAGCATGCACGCATGCACACACACTTGGAACGCAAAGACATGTAAGACATGAGGTTCTGGCCTTGTGAGGTTATCAGCCTAGCTGGGGAAAGAGAGGGTCCATCTTTAAATGGGAAGCGATGAGCAGAAGTTAGGAAACATTCATTGTTGAATAACCCAAACATGGGATTGCAGGGGGATCTTGACTTCTAGTCTGGAGAGGTCAGGGAGGCTCTCATTAAGACCCATGTATAGGTATTTGGGTTGATTTAAGCAAGAACTCCTGACACTTTTTAACCAAGCCAGATTGCCTGGTTCATCACGTAAGGCTGCTATTGATCAACAGTGTTATCTGCTCATTTTGGTGCATCAGACACTCAACTCCTTTAATCCTCAAGACAGCCTTCCTCACCTCCCCACCCCCATGCTGTTCCAGAAGCCTGTAGACATTGAATTGTGTCCCTGTAATCCCACAACTCTCAGAGAGGAAAGCTCTTCCTTTGGCTTCCCTTGCATATTCAATTTGGTGACCCCTTTTCTTCCTGGGCACCCCTGTTTTTTTTTTTTTGCCAGCGTTCTCTGACCAAGCAACATCCAACCACATTTTGTCTGCCAGCCTCTCAGGCACACAAACCCTAAAACAAAAGTGTCTGAACCAGACAGAAGGATGAGCAGCGGAGGAGGGGCAGGATGTGAAATGGATAAATGAACCGTTCAGAGGCATAGAAATCCAAACCCTCCTCACCACTAGCTTAGCCTCCAGGGGGAGAACATTCTAAATTGCCCCCGGGGCTGGGGAAGGAGAGATTCTTTTTCTCGTTTACAAGAAAGCTGATTTATGAGGATTCATTTTACTCACTTCGCATCTTCTTAAATTCCACGATCTGGTTCTCCCAATAGACCCAAGCAGTAGTCTCGCATGTTTCAAAGCTTGTGGCGGTATTCAAGGATTCCTCTTCAGTGACATTTCTTCTTTCTTCTCCTCTTAAAAGGCACAAGGGTAATATTGATTGCCCTTAAGAGTTCTCCCCAAAGAAAGGTTCATAGAGGAAAATCACTAAAATGATTAGAAAGCAGAGAAAATAAATGTGGCATTTTAGGAAGTGGCGCTCTTGACTGACATTCTAATTCACGTAGTGTGAGCTTTAGTCCTATAGTATTTCCCCAGTAGCTGCCTGACCACCCACACTTCTGCTCCCCACCTCTAGAATGGGCTCCACTCAGCCCAGGAGGTTCCTCAAATCTCCAGGGCAAAAACTCTCTACATCACGGATGAAGCATTATAAATCGTTTGCCCGTTGTTTTGACTATTGGTGCATTTTCGGCAGCGTTCATAAAGTGAAGTGTTATTTTTGGAAAAAAAGGAAAACCGTTCCCAAAACCTGAGTTCCCCGAACTCCTAAATTAATGCCTGATGTGTGTCAGGGTAACTGGAAATTCCTCCTGGTGGACGGAGCTTAGCCAGGGCATATTTCTTTCTTTCTTCCCTTTTATAAATTAAAAAATAAATACAGAAAAGCACGGAGGGTTAATAGAGCAAATACTCATGCATCAACTCAACCCCCAAATGAATCTCTGTTAGCCTTATCACATCCAGAATTTTCTCTCCGGCCACGCTTCTGCCCCTGTTTCAAGGCAGGTGGGTAGCACCAACTCTGAAGATAAATCAGACAGCATTTGAAACTGATGCCTAACACACAGGGCAAAATTCACAGCCGTGTTTCCAACCTTGAGACTTTCAAGAACAACCTTTCATGTAAAGGAAACCGAGGAACTCCTCGGGGAAGTGGGCTTAGCTGCAATTTGAAGGCTGTCAGAAATATTTACGGACTCTCTGGCTTCTGGAAAAAATCCTTAATTTACCGAAGGAGTTAGATCATGAAGAAACCCCTGGGGGTGCTGTTTACTTGGCCATACCAATCTCATGAAGCCCACGGAACGTCTGGAACCCCGAGGAGTGTTTTCACTGGAGTGGGTTCAATTTCTCCTCTTGCCATCACGCGGATGGCTGCCGGCCAAGGCCCTGCTTGCCGCTGCTGGGCTGGGGGCTCTTACAGACACTGTCAGTGGGAATGACCCTCCTGGTTCAGCTCCAAGGCATGGCTCGGCTACGCTTGGGGCTGGTAACTGGAAATGCTGTGAGTCCATCTATCAGGGGCTGTTTTTGTTCGGGTCTTGTGCCGTTTCTGCCCTGCGTTAGCAGGAATAACATTCCCCTATGAGTCTTGGTAACCTGATGCCGTCGTGCTCCGTGTGGAATGTTCCTGAGGAGCAGCGGGGAGTTTGCAAAGAAAATAATTTGCCTCTGGGTTCAAAGTCGCTCTTGCCCCTGAAGCAGAACCCTCTTCTGTGCACCTGTGGGTGGAATTGCCCTGTGTTTTGACTACCTAGGGGTGTGGGTGGGGGGCTCATATAAGAGGTCAGGAAATGCCACCTTCCTGAATAGAAAAAGAAAACACAGGCCCTCCGAGGCTTTCACGGGATGGGAGTTCCCCGAGGAAAGGGTGCCCGGGCCACAACTCCAATAGTTCCCTGGCTCCCTGGCTGGTGACAGAAGCCACCCCCTGCCCTCACCCCATTAATCCCGTCTCCAATGGGAACAACCCCCCTTCCTTGTACCCAAAAGCAGAGAGAGTGAGTACCCAGCTGAAGTGTTCTAATGCTTCCAAAGATTCCAATACCAAAAAGTAAATAGAATCCATGCTGGTTGTTGTTGTTGTTTAGTTGCTAAGGTGTGTCTGACACTCCATGACCCCATGGACTGTAGCCCGCCAGGCTCCTCTATCCATGGATTTCCCAGGCAAGAATACTGGAGTGAGTTGCCATTTCCTCCTCCAGGGATCTTCTCAATCCGGGGATCGAACCTGCGTCTCTTTCATTGCAGGTGGATTCTTTACCACTAAGCCCCCAGGGGAGCTCCATTCATGCTAGGGGGGCGGGAGGGAGGTGGTAATTAAAAATGCAGGTTCCTGGCCCCTGGCCCCCAAGATTCAGTAAGTCCTAACCATCCTGCATTAAAATTTTTATCAAGTTTGTTTAGTCAACAGAAGCCTTTCTGTAAGCATGGTCTTACCTGGAACTCTAAATAAAAGCCAGTAAGAGCTGATGGCAGGTAAATGTAGTGGGTTGGTCTCCTTTTGGAACCCCCTCCCCCCAGTGGGGTCCCTGAAGCTGCTCTGCTGAAGCCTAGGGTTCCGGGGAGCATGGTTTGCAAGGCCCTGTGCTGGGACAGCTGACTAACAGGTTCCCACTGGCCCCACGCACCCCAGGCCACACCTAGCCAAGCTCTGGGTGGATAGGACACGGTGTCCCTCGGACCTCCCCAGGTCAGAGAGGAAAGCAGTTGGGCTTCTGGCTTTTTCCACCTGGAGCCTCCTCGGGGACTCCCCGGCACAACCCCTGCCTATGCATCGCCATCTCCGGGGAGAGAGGGTTACTACCTCCTCGGATGCCCGTAGGCAGCTCTGGATGTTGCAGGTTTTTTCTCCGGATCACTGATCGGCTACTTTCTTTCCCCCTCTTCTGCAGTGCAACCCACCTCTAGAAGTTAAAGATTTATTCGTTGATATACAAGATGGCAAAATATTAATGGCTTTGTTAGAAGTCCTGTCTGGGCGGAATCTGGTACGTATCTTCCAGAAGGGTTGGGAAGAGATAAAAGTCAAAGGAAAATGCTGCCCGTAGTTCTTTTCCATACAGATCTCTGTGTCTGTACATATATCTGGCCATCCATAAGTTCCTATGATGGGAAACTTGGGAGGGTAACATTCCTTTCTCAGTGACTAAGACTGATATAATCATGTATAACTAAGCAAATATACCTTGGTAAGTAAATAAATGCCCCATGTTTTTTGTGAGTCCAAAGCTGAAGATTTTAACTGGATAGAGAGTGTTTAGCGGGCCAGCCATTCAATTAACTAGAATGAGAGCTAAGATTCAGGAATATGGACGAGAAAGACATCTTATCAACCAGATTCTATAAATTCACCCTGCGGCTAAAGCTAGATACACAGAATTCTAAAACCTTCTTGTGAGTATGGCTGAAACTGAATTGAGCCAGCTGGTCTTGAGGTTCATTCCAATTTGGATCTCTGCCAACGTGCTCCACATTGCCTGGTTCTGACATGTGCAAGTCAGTCCTGTCTCCCTGATTCACCGAGCAGTGTTTAACAGCTTCAGCACTGTTGGCATTTTGTTTTGTTTTGTTTAATTTTTAATTTATTTACTTAGTTGATAGCACGGAGTCCTCATTGCTGCATGCAGGCTTTCTCTAGTTGCGGTACTTGGGCTTCTGATTGCGGTGGCTTCTTTTATTGTGGAGCACAGGCTCCAGGGCACATAGGTTTCGATAGTTGCAGTTCATGGGTTCTAGAGCATGGACTCAGCGGCTGTGGTGCCCGGACTTAGTTGCTCCCAGGCATGTGGAATCCTCCCGGACCAGGGATTGAACTCGTGTCCCCTGCATTGGCAGGCAGATTCTTATCTGCTGTACCACCAGGGAAGTCCACTGTTAGCATTTCAGGGGGGGTAGTTCTTCACTGTGGGGGCTGACCTGGTCATTGCCAGATGTGTGACAGCATCCTTGGTCTCTATCCACTGGGTACCAGTAGCACCCGCAGGTGTGACAACCAGAAATGTCCCGAGGCGCTGCCAGATATTTCTTGTTTTGGGGGGGGGGCATCCAATGATCTGGTTAGAGTACCAGAGGTATCAATTTTGAGAAATGGGCTCTAGAGTCCAGTGTTTGATTGGCCCACGTGATCCAGTGTGGCTGATACGAAAGTGTCTCTGTAGGGCCCCAGCTCTACCAAACCACAGTTCAGCCCATGCCAACCTCTCTGGGTTTGCTCTTAAAGCTGGGTTTAAAGTCAAGAGCTCCGACTTCAGTTCTCAGCTCTCGGCAGCTGGAGTTTTCCCCAAGCCCTCACCACTTTCTTGCCTTTCTTCTCCCAGTAGCCACCTCCAAGGGGGCTGTGCCAAGTGACACGAATTCTTATGAAGGGCAGACCCACTGTGGTGGAAAGAGTACTTGGTTTCTTGACTGATCTCACAGTGGGCTGGCAGCATAGTCCTCCAAAGGCTTCCTGAAAAACCATATTCTAGTCCCTGGTTCTGTGTTGCTAGCAGCCCAGGCTCCCACTTTGTTGCCTGGGCACTAATCGGGAGCTGCTATAGCCTCGGTGGGAGGGGAGACTCTGCTGGGAGTGTTTGATCCGGGAGTGCAGCCGAGAACAGCCAAGACCTCACCCGTGAGCTCCCCTGGCAGTTCATACCATGTGCAAGGGATACCCACTGGCTTGCCCGTTAGTGTGAAGCACTCACCCCAAGGATCAGGGATGGGCTTCCGTTTCAGGATGAGTTTCCTTTGCCGGTGCTCCTAGCGTGTGCAACGAGCGTTGTCAGAGTTTTTGCTTCTGCAAGCCCCTTTCTCTCTTCCTCTTTGGGTTTCTCTGTGTCTCTCTGTGTCTGTCTCTTTCTTGGTGTCTCTGTCTCTCTGTGCTTCTGTCTCTGTCTCCATCTCTCTCTCCCTCTCTCTCTCTGACGTGGGATGCATGTCCACCAAGCCCTTGGCCAGAAAACAGAAACATCTGTGGCCTCCGGGGAGGGTTTGCTGGATGATTTAGCAGCTGCGGGTGACGCTCCCGGCTGGCGCTCTCTGCCTTGACAAACGGCATCAGCGCAGAGAGGAGAGCATGTCACCGACAGTCTCTAGGGGAGGGAGGCGTATCAAAAGCCAGGAGCTGGGTGAGAGAGGGAAATTTGACAAATCTGCCCCCTGTTTAACCCCCGGGTTCCCCTCCCTCACCAGCTCAAGTGAGTTTGGCCCCAGGAACCATAAATAAGGCGACCCTTGGGGACCCCTGAGACTACGGTTGTGTGTGCCGGGGCCCCATGCATGGGTTTGGATGTGGTCCATGCAGGCTCTGCTGTGAGCCCCGTCCTTCTCTTGAGATTCATGTGGAAAAGGTAAGGAAAGAAGACAAGCGCCTCCAATGGCGCTGCTGGGAACGAGTGCCTGTCTGGGCTTAACTGTTGTGCCGTCCTGTTTTGTGTTACAGCTACACGAGTACAAATCCTCATCCCATCGTATTTTTCGGTTAAACAACATAGCGAAAGCACTTAAGTTTTTGGAAGATAGCAATGTAAGTATCTGAAACACATCTTGTTCACAGAGCCTCCCCTGAGACAAAAAAAAGACATGATTTGAAGTCTAGTGCTGGTCACAAGAGACGCGGGCAAAGGGGTCCCTTGCTAAGACGGTCAGGTGGAACAAGTTGAAATGTTAACGGAGCTACATCAGTCGAGATACAGCTAATCCATCAGGCGAGATGCAGTCCCTGATTCCCTGCCCACCCGCTCCTCCAGTTCCATCAGGATGAAAACTCCGGTGGATGTCTGGGTGTGGGAAGGGCAGAAATGCTGAGTGGCTCTCAGATGTTCAGAATGTAGTTAACATTTTCCTTTTCACTTTGGGGGTTAAGAGTACAGTGAAAAGCTAGTGCTCTGTGACTACCTAGAGGGGTGGGATGGGGCGGGAGGTGGGGGCATGGTTCAAGAGGCGGGGAACATATGTATACCTATGGTGGATTCAGGTTGATGTATGGCAGAAACCATCACGATATGGTAAAGCAATTACCCTCTAATTTTAAAAGGAGTACAGTGAGCATGTCAGGGTGTAAAACTTGTTCTTAGCACTCAGAATGTGGCAGAAGCAAGGCAGAGAAGGGGGCTAACTGAGCCAGAGGAAAATCACGTAATTCTGTCCTCTTTGATAGAACTTTCCAGACTTAAATTAGCCTTTTCTGTGTTTTGAACTCTGCTTCATGTCCTTCAAAAATGGGAGGGAATGGCCCTAGAGAGATAAAATTTCCAAAGTTTCCCTTTCATTAAGTTTCATCAGTTACTCTGGGTGAAAAGCCCTCAGCTCGCCTGACACGTCGGCACGTACAGTAGGACGTCATCACAAAGTGCTATTCGTTTGGCGCTCCTGGGTCATAAGGGGATCTAATCTGGGCTGATAGAAGCAGCAAAGGGATGTGTTGAAAGGATGCCAAGGAGTCACAGGATGACCTCAAAGCCTGGGGAATCAGGGGCGGAGCCCAAGACTGCTAAATGCCAGGACCACTGCAGAGCCCCGCTGCCTCTGAACGCAAGGACCCACGTGGGCACGGCTGCCACTACCCTGTCCCTCTGCCCCCACTCCCACAGCCCCTGGAAGGAACTCTCAGCGTCACTCATTCAGGTTCAAAGGCCTGGGCTGATAAGCCTACATCCTCACCCCTGTCCTGGCGGCCAAGGGCGGAGAAAAGTGGTTTTGGCTTTTGAAGAGGGAGGTGGGCTCTGCCTCCCATCCTGTAGGGAAAGACCCAACCTAGGAGGCGGTTCAGATGGTGGGGACCAAAGGGCATGACACAGCTCACAGCACCATCATTCATAATAGCCCAAAGGTGACAGCAACCCGGATGCCCATCCATGGACCAAGGGATGAACAAAGTATGGTCTGTCCATGCAGCGGAATATTATTCCACCCTGAAAAAGAAGGGAGTGTTGATACAAGCTACATTGTGGATGAAACTTGAAAACATTATGAAAGATGCTGGACCAAAAGGACCACTTGTTCTAGAACTCTATTCCTGTGATATGTCCGGCACAGGGAAATCTCTTGAGTCGGAAGACAGATGAGCGTTTGCTCAAGGTGGAGAGGAATTTGGAGATTAGACAGGTAACAGGTAAAGGGTACAAGATTTCTTTTTGAGGTGATGAAAATGCTCTAAAATTATGGTAACACTAAAAAACCATGTAATTGTGTGCTTTAAATGGGTGAACTGGATCAGCTCAGTTCAGCCAGTCAGTTGTGTCCACTTCTTTGTGACCCCATGGACTGCAGCACGCCAGGCTTCCCTGTCCATCACCAACTCCAACTTCCCTGTCCAACACCAGCTATGGTTTTTCCAGTAGTCATGTATGGATGTGAGAGTTGGACCATAAAGAAAGCTGAGCGCCGAAGAATTGATGCTTTTGAACTGCAGTGTTGGAGAAGGCTCTTGAGAGTCCCTTGTACTGCAAGGAGATCAAACCAGTCCATCCTAAAGGAAATCAATCCTGAATATTCATTGGAAGGACTGATGCTGAAGCTTCAATACTTTGGTCACCTGATGCGAAGAACTGACTCATTGGAAAAGACCCTGATGCTGGGCAAGATGGAAGGCAGGAAGAGAAGGGGATGAGAGAGGTTGGATGGCATTACCGACTCGATGGACATGAGTTTGAGCAAGCTCTGGGAGTTGGTGATGGACAGGGAAGCCTGGCATGCTGAAGTCCATGGGGTTGCAGAGAGTCGGACACGACTGAGAGACTGAACTGAACTGTCTTAGCCATCATGGGCCATGATCATTGATGTCAGTACTCTGTGTTTGTCCAAAGACATGTTAAATCTGGAGGTTTGGTGGTGTTAGTGTAGCATGCAGACAGACCCTGGGCATGTACCATCTGTTCTTGGAAAAAGATGTCTTTCTTACTAGCTGTGTGTCCTGGGCACTTTCCATTGACCTCTCTGGAATTTCTTCACCTGAAGTACAGAGATAATAGAAGAATCTGTGTTGTGGGGTTGTTGTGAAGACAAACAGAGCTAATACTCTGAGAATAGTGTCTGTTAATGGGAAGCACTATGTACTGTTATTAGACACACTTGTGTATACTTTTGCATGTTGGGGTCCCCGAGAGGTGCCCTGTGGCATCACCAAACAGCACGGGTAAGAAAGAGAAACAGGCCCACAAGAGCATCCGGAAATAATGTGTTACAACCTACTTGGACCCTGTCTTTAAGCTCATACATTGCTTCTCTCCAGGTAAAGCTGGTTAGCATTGACGCAGCAGAAATAGCAGATGGCAACCCCTCTTTGGTTCTTGGGCTGATTTGGAACATAATCCTCTTCTTCCAGGTAAAATCACTTCTTTCCCATAACACACATCAGTCATCTCTGCCAATACAGCATTGGGCCCGGATCATGGGAGACAGTGAGATTTCGTTTCTGACAGATTTTGCCTTTTCTCTTTCCTAGAAAAGAACCAAAGGAATCTTGGTTGCTAAAGATTTTGAGTCCCTGTGATTCTAAAAGTGGTGTGAGCTCTGTTCTTCTCTTGGGACTTAAAGAATTAAATATTTACTTGGAAAAGTAGTTTTCTTCTAAAGGGTCCCAAGAGCCAGGGAAATACTTCCAGCCAAAAACTGAACTAGGTAGAGTTACTCTCCTAACATGACAAGTGTTCATCAGAGACGATTAGAAAGCCTCTATAAAGACAGTTTTAGGAAGAGGCATGTGTAACAGGGGAGACCTTGCAGCCTTCACACCCTCAGCATCTGTCTGAAAATGCAGATTTTATAGACGAGGGAGGGGGTCTGGGGCTGGAGTGTGAAGGGGTTACTTCAAGTTGTGGTCAAGTTATTTTCCCTGAGTAGGAGGGAGTAAGCTGACAATTCATCTTCTAGAATCCCCCTCTTTTGAAAGAGAAAATGATGGCTCACTATTTAATGGCCCTCCCAAGAGTAAAAATGATGTACACAGAGGTGGAGCCAGGTTAGGAGGCCCTCAGCAGCAGCTTCTGCCCAGAGCTAGACAGACTCCAGGAAGAGATGATTCTCCCTGCTACGCATCCGTGCATACACCACAAGCCACACGAAACAGCCTGGCCATCATGAGTACTGACAGCCAACCCTCAGGAAGGAGTAATCAGTTCTGCGTGAGCTGATCCCTCCAGCCGGGGTCCAAGAGAGCCCATGCTGAGTCTGAAACGTCATTTTCCTTCCAGATTAAAGAGCTCACGGGCA
The DNA here is from genome assembly GCF_019320065.1 of Cervus canadensis. Taxonomy (NCBI): domain Eukaryota; kingdom Metazoa; phylum Chordata; class Mammalia; order Artiodactyla; family Cervidae; genus Cervus; species Cervus canadensis. The sequence continues at coordinate 9,820,102 of NC_057402.1, forward strand.
ACCTCAGCAGAAACTCTCCATCCTCCAGCCTGTCACCCGGCTCGGGGGGCACAGACTCAGACTCCTCCTTCCCGCCCACACCCACCGCAGAGAGGAGCACAGCAATCTCGGTGAAAGACCAGAGGAAAGCCATCAGGACGCTGTTGGCCTGGGTGCAGAGGAAAACGAGGAAGTAAGCCCCATGCCCTGCTCCCCAGCACCCCACGCTGCTACCAGGGAGAGGGAGAAGGGCGGAGGAAGGGGGCGTCACTGTTTACTCAGCTCTGTGTCCATTACATGCCTGGCGCTTCACTTAGACTCTCAGAGCAGGGAACTCTGTCCTTTCTGTGTCTCTGCACAAAACTGTACTTGCTCAGTGTTTGGTTTGCAGAAAGCTGATGGGACAATTTGAATAGAAATCCAAGGGATCTTTACCACTTTAAATCCCTAAGTGGGATTGGCCCGTGGATCCTAGTAACATGGACATGTTTATTATCATGGATTTCCCAGGTGGTCCTAGTGGTAAAGAATCCACCTTTCAATGCAGGAGACCATAAGAGATGCCGGTTTGATCCCTGGTTCAGAAAGATCCCTTGGAGGAGGGCATGGCAACCCACTCTGGTATTCATGCATAGAGAATCCCATGGACAGAGGACCCTGGCGGGCTACAGTCCATGGGGTCACAAAGAGTCGGACACGACTGAGCAACTTAGCATGCTTATTATTAAGCTTCTGGGTATCTTTCAGGGTCTGTACCTACTTAAAAGCAAGTAACAAATCAAGGCTGCAACCTATCAGAGTCAGGTCTGGCCCTTCCAACACTGAGACAGGTGAACTGGAACCAAATCCTTGGACTTGTGTTTAACCCCTGCCAGACTGGGAAGACCTGGTGCATCAGTTTCCTCTCTAAGCTACACCTATAAGATGGTGACTTGCTACTCACCCCCTTATGGGAGAGTGAGGGTTAAATGAAATAAACTCCTTGAAAGCAGAGTACCAGCACTTCATAAGCACTTAGCATCAGATCCCATCTTCCCAGTACATGGAAATAAAAGGTGCCAGGAAAAATAAAAGATGGGAGGGAGAGTTAGATCTTGGGGGTTTTGATTAAGGGGTTGAACATGATAGAGTTGATTAACGTGAACAACCATTAAGTGTTGTTTTAAAATAAATAAACCAGAAGTGAGCTCACTGCCAGGAGTTAGGGTGACTGTAATGGAGAGGAAGGCTGTTTCAGGGAAGACAGTCTGTTTGGCCATTGTGGCGGGGATCACAGGAATGGGTGCTTGAGACAAAGTGTCCTGGCACTTCCGCCACACCCGTGACAGTGAAACCGATGAAATCCTAGTCCGTGGCTTGTAACTAGCCCTGGCTCATCTGTGGCTCGTAGGCCTGGACCCACGTCGGTGTCTGGTTCTGATGGCACTCGCCTGTGACATAAGATGCTGTGTTGAGGGAAGCAGATGATGGGTACCAAGGTCCCTTTGTACTGCTTTTGCAACTTCTTATGAATCTCCACAAATATCTAAACAAAAAGATATTTGTGTTTTTTTAAGAGTGTTCAGTGACCCCAGTAGGGAATCTGGCAGTGGGAAGAGGGGCTCTCAAGGGATGGAGTCTAAAGGAAATTAATACAGGATGACCTCTCTTTGTCACTTTTAAAGTTGTAATTTTATTTCTATGAGTCATGACATTAGCTAGCACTTACTGAGTGGCTTCTGTGGGGCACCTACATCACACATGGTCCACGTGGTCTGGCCACTCTGGGGGCGGATTAAACCTAACACTTCCCCGTGACTGCTCTGTTTTATAAGTTTGAGGCTAAGCAAGTACGTGATCTGCCTAAGGCCACAGCGCTGGAAGCATGGAGGGGCAGCCAGGGTGTGAACTTGAACTTTCTGGCTCCATTTTATGACACGACACACCCATGTTTGCTTCATTTCAAAGATCACTGATAAAAGGAATCATGTGTTAAATGAAGGCTTTATGTATCTATCTGGAAGGGGGAGCTCAAGTTCTGTTATGTCTCCTTGTGCGACATAACCTTCCTGTTGGGTTTGTGTGGACATGGAAACATGGATGGGTCAGTGCAGCTGTCCTGAGACTCAGGGCCCGGGGCATCTAGTCCTCGCCAGGTCAGCAGCTCCCGGCCCCACTTGGAGGCCAGCGAGGCATCCCTGAGTCTGTTTACATGCCTGCTGCAGCTGCTGCTTCCCTTCAGGTATGGCGTGGCGGTGCAGGACTTTGCAGGCAGCTGGCGGAGCGGGCTGGCTTTCCTGGCTGTGATCAAGGCCATCGACCCCAGCCTGGTGGACATGAAGCAGGCGCTGGAAGACTCCATGCGGGAGAATCTGGAGAAGGCTTTCAGCATCGCTCATGATGCCCTTCACATCCCTAGGCTCCTGGAGCCAGAAGGTAGCAGCGCTTCTCTCTCTTTCTCTTTCTTCATAATTTGTTTTTAACCTGTAACACCTTCTGTCCACATGGGAATTCTGGAGAATACAGAAACATCTAATGAAGTCATTTTTATATCTCCTGTATCCCTGCCACTGACATCATTTCCCCAGTGTTTTTCTTTGTATCTAAATACAATTTTTTAATGTAATTGGGATCATTCAGTGTATGTATGACTTTGTCTCTTCCTTTTTTTTTTTCTTTAAGGATTTTATAACTTTTATTTTATTGTGAAATACATCATGCATGTAGGAAAATGCATGAAACAAGCATGCATTTTTGTGATTCTGTGATAATCATGTGTGAACATCTGCGTGGCTACAAACCAAGTTCACAGCCTGCAGCCTCCCATGCTTCTTTCCATTACTACCCATTTTCTGTTTAATTGTCAAGACGTCTCATATCATTTTGATTTTTTTATGTTCCTCCTCTACTGTTTTCTTTTGTATTAAACAAGCATTTCTACTTTTTTAAAAAAAAAGTTTTTGTAAAAAAAAAAACCTTTATTTTGTACTGGCTAGCAAATAATTAACAAATAATATTGTGATAGTTTCAGCTGCAAAAGAGACTCAGCCATACATATACATGTATCCATTCTCCCCCAAACTCCCCTCCCATCCAGGGTACCACATAACGTGTATCTTCCTTTTTTTAACTTAAACATTCTAATTGTGACATAAGTATTTTGCATGCTGCTAGGATGTCTTCATTATATGTTTTTATTGGCTGCATAATGGTCCATCTAGTGGGCATACCAAAGTGTACTTAACTCTTTACCACTGATGGATGTTGAGGTTGTTTTGGAATAGTCTTGTATATAATGCTGCAATGAACATCTTATAAGATAAAGTTCAGTGTGCGTCTCAGATTATTTACTCCAAGACTAGGTCCCATCTGTGGAATGACGCAGCTAGAAAGTACACACCTTTTTAAGGCATCTCTATAAAATCTCTATCAAATCATATTCCATGTGGGTCAGGCTTATTTAGGATTCTCTCTGGCAGTGTGTAAGGGTCTCAGCTCAGCAGACTCACTGATGGGATGGGCAGTGAACTGGCTACTCACAGGGAAGGACTCGGACAGCAGGGAATAACAGAATCTTGGGTACAAGGAGTCTTGGATTCTCCATCCCAGCTTCTCTGCTCATCAGCCAAGTGTGAGGCTTCACTACTCAAATCATCCCCCTTCCCTTAAAGGCCTTAAATTTCCTGACGTGTAAAATAAAGAGAAAAAACCCTCCCTGGTCTGTGGGATCTTTCACCGTGAAGCATCCCAGGATCCCATGTGAAAATTCTGTGTTCTTTTTGTGGTAATGTAAACTGGTTCAGCTCTTATGGAAAACTGCATGGAGAGCCCTCAAAAAATTTAAAAAGACAATCATGTGGTCCAGCAAACTCTCTTGTTCAGTCAATCAGTCGTGTCCGACTCTTTGCAGCCCCATTGACTGCCTCACGCCAGGCCTCCCTGTCCCTCGCTGTCTCCCAGAGTTTGCCCAAGTTTGTATCCATTGAGTCATGGACGTGACTATCCAACCGTCTCCTCCTCTATCACCCCCTTCTCCTCCTCCCCTCAATCTTCCCCAGCATCAGGGTCTTTTCCAGCGAGTAAACTGTTTGCATCAGGTGACCAAAATATTGGCAAACCTTCTACTGAACATATGTTCAAAGGAAATTAAACTTAAAGGAAACAAGCTTGTGAATTCCCTGGTGATCCAATGGTTAAGACTTGGTGCTTTCCCTGCCGTGGACCAGAGTTCAATCCCTGGTCAGGGAACTAAAATCCCATGAGGTTCACAGTGCAGCCAAGAAAAAAACCAGAAAACCCCCAAAACAAAATAAACAAAATCAAAGGAACAGAAATTACAGTCTTGAAGAAATATCTGCACACTAGTGTTCATTGAAGCATTATTCACAGTAGGCAAAGCATAGTAACCACCTAAGTGTCCATCAGTGGATGAATAGATAAAGAAAATGCCATGTATATACAATGAGATATCATTCAGCCACGAAAAGAAGAAAATTCTGCCGTTTGTAACAACACGAATGAACCTGGAGGACATTATATTGAAATAGGCCAGACACAGAAAAATAAATACTACATGATCTCATTGATATGTGGAAGCTAAAAAAGGGAAACTCACAGAACCAGAGAGTATAATGGTGGTTACCAGGAGCTGGGGGTTGATAGTGGAGTGGAAGAAGTAGGGAAACATACAAACTTTCATAAGTTCTGGCAAGTCTAACATAAATATAGTGACTATAGTTAATAACACTGTATTGTCTACTAGAAATTTGCTCAAAGAGTAGATCTTAAGTTTTCTCAGCACATCAAAATAAGGTAACTGTGAAATGATGGATGTGAGAATTAACTCAACTGTGAGAATCATCTTGCAGTATCTATGTATGTCATATGATCATGTTGTACACCTTAAATATATACAATTTTTATTTTTCAATTATACCTTGATAAAGGTGGAAAATTTAAAAATTAAAAAAGTGTAAAAATAGATAAAATAAAACCTGTGTTTTGCATGTCCTTCTAACTCCTGTGTTTCTCTTAACAGACATCATGGTTGACACACCAGATGAGCAGTCCATCGTGACTTACGTGGCTCAGTTTCTAGAACATTTCCCGGAGTTGGAAGCCGTATGTCTTGTTTTCCTTACCTATAATTCAGAAACTACATTTCCATCAGCTGACCATGGGATGAAGCTGGTGTTCGAGCTATGTGGCAGCTGTAATAATTGAATCTCTATCTCATGTGCCTTGCCACATTTTCATTTCAAAATCATCGCTAATGTGTGCACCATTAAAAAGCAGAATGGGAAGTCAGGCACACCTCTCACAAACCTCTCCCCATCCCAAACTTTTAAGATTAGAAGAGATGCCCACTTGTTATATGAATCAGCTACTTGATTTTCTAGATGTCAGATGGGACATTTTAGCAGTTTACCAGATTTTATCAGAGTGTGAAAAAATTTTAAAGACAATGACCAAGCACACATTTTTAATTTTTAGAATCTGAGCATACTTGGTGACTGATTTTTTGGAGCAGAATCAGACCTTTTAGAAGTTGTCAAGACTCTGTTGAACCTCCAGCCAACCCATGCCCAACAGTAACAATGGTCCTTTATTGACTTTATTGGAAAATTACTTTATTGGAACACCCATGGCTGGCTCTGGGAAACTTAACGGTAAATGAGATGGATGAGGTCCGTGACCTTGTGTAGCTTTGTTCTAATAGAGAAAACAGGTGACAAGTCAACAAACACATTGTTGTTTCAGGTAGTTAGAAATACTAGGCTCCCCCCCGCCCAAAAAATATCATACAGAACTAATACTCACAGGAGGGACAGGCTGCTCTTTTAGCTGGAGGCTTCTCAGGTCAGCATCCTATGTGTCTCTGGGCTGACTGCCACCCCTGCAATCCCACTTGACTCTGTATCATTTTCATTTTGTAGAAGAGAAAGTCTATGCTCAAAGAGGCTAACAGACCTCTCCAGGGTTGCCCAGCTGCCCAGCACAGAGCTGGGGTTTGATCTCAGTTCTTTTCCAAAGCTCAGGCATTTAGATTTCTTACAACATATGCCTAAAACTGAGACCTCATTTTGCCCAACTCAGAAGAGCCAGGCTGGATTCTTTCCAGGCTTCCTATGTGTGTGACTCCCATCTGTTTCTGGACCACAGATCACTTTCCAGGGTGCTTTAGAAGCAGGCATTCCATGGGCTGGAAAGTCAGTTCTGCCACTTGAAGCTTGGTGACCTTGAGCTGTTTACTTAATCTCTCTGATACATGTCTGTATGAGATGCCATCTGTAAAACAGAAATATGACCCACATTTTCAGGGTTGTGTGAAGAGTAAATAGATATTGTAAAGTCCTGTGCTTGGGACAACAGTTGATGCTCAGAAAATGGTGCTAATGTCATTCTTTAATTTAATCTTCATTATGAAATTCGGAAATACTAGGGACCAGGGCTTTTATTAGCCCTGAGCTCTTCAGCCTAGGCAGAGTTTGAAATCAACTAAAACTTATGATGTGTGTGTGAGTCAAAGTCATAGCTTGGATTCAGCAAATCTGACACTTGGATCTCCCCAGGGCTGGGGTCAGAGACTGGGGCTGGGGAAGGAGGGGTCAAGCAAGACAGAACATGGTGAAAGTCCCCCTGACCCACACAGCACAGGGCATCCCCTCAGAACAGTCCATTTGCATCCATAGGGAATACAGAGGCATCTCAGCTGATCTAGATTCCTGTTGAACTGTTGTTTTTTTAAGTTTCATAATTCAGCTGACTGTAGTACACTTTAATAAATATTCATTAAGCCCTGGTCATGTGCCAGACACTGTGCCTGGCTTTATGCCCCGACATATGGTTTATTTGGGTAAATGTACCATATGCATTTGAAAAAATGTGTCTTGTACAGTGAAAGCATCAACAGTCCAATTAAGATGAGTTGGTTAATATGCTGTTCTAATATTCCAGAGACATCCCAATTTTTTTTTTGCTTTTCCTACCAATGAATGTGAGGGAGAAAAGTTAAAAGTCTCTGACTTATGATTGTGACTTTATTGTTCTTCTTAGTTCTGTCAAATTTTGCTTTGTGTGTGTGGAAGCTATGCCATAAATGCATATACATTAAGGATTGTTGTGTCTTTTTGATGAGGTCATCATTTTATTTTTGTGTTATTTCACCATGGAGTAAATTTGATAGGAATATAGGAACTATCATAAGTTAGTATTTGTATGATTTATCATTTTCTATTAATATCTTTCTCCTTTCAGTGTACGCATGCTTATATTTAAAGCATTTTTTTGTAAAAATATTATAGTGTTGGGTCTTGTTTTTTATCCATTTTGACGAGAATTATTAGTGTTTCACTTTATTAGTGTATTTTTGTCCATATACATAGATGTAATCTACCATCTTACTGTTGTTTTCCACTGGTCCTGTCTGTTCTATGATGCTTTGTTCTTCCTTTCTCATTTTTTTTTTGGATTGTTCAATTGTTTTTTGGTTTCCATTTTACCTCCTCTGTTGGCTTTTTAGCCACATCTGTTTGTTTTATCTTTTTAGTAGTTTTCCTAGGGATTATAATACTCATCTTGAACATACCTCAATCTACCTTGGATTACTACTAGCTAACTTTGGTTTTTTAATTTGGCTGCGTCAGGATCTTCACTGCATCGTGGGGGATCCTCTGTGGTGGTGCATGGACTCCAGTGGTGATGTGCAGGCTCAGTAGTTGTGGCACACGGGCCCCAGAGCACACTGGCTCTCTAGTTGTGGCTTGCACGCTTAGCTGGCCCTCAGCCTGTGGGATCTTAGTTGCCTAACATTGCCTAAGTTTCCAGGGATTAAACTCACATCCCCTGCTTTGCAAGGCAGATTCTTAACCTCTGGATCCCCAGAGAAGTCCCTCATTGTACATTTTATATATTTTGTATATTTTTGTATATGCAGCTGTTTGATCCCACTCACTTTTCTTCTCCCTTCCTTTTGCTATTATTGTCATTTGCTTTGCTTCTGTATATTTTAATTCCCCATGGTTTGCTATTATCTTTTCTTTAAGCTGGAGACTTTTTAAGAAAACTTTTAAGATTGTTTTATATCGGTCATAGATTTAACATTTTAAGTACTTCTCATTCCCCTATTCCAGATCTAGGCTTTCATCTGTGATCGTTTCCTTTTAGCCTGAAGAATGACCTTTGTGTTTCTTGTAGCGTAGGTTAAACAGTTGTTTTACAGTCTTTATGCTAATTCTAACCCTGGGTTATCTTTGGGTCTGCTTCTAATGACTCATGTTTCTCTTGATTATGGATCTCTTTGTTTGCTTTTTGTATCTTAAAATTTTTAATTTTATGCCATATCTGATATGTGATGAGGTACATGATAGTTCCCCCACCCCCACCCCCGGAGAATGTAACCCTTTCCCAAACAAGGACCTGTGACCAGGAGCTGACCATTTTGACCTTCTCAGAACTTGATAAGGACTCTGTTAGCGGTTTTATTTAATTTCAGCCCTCTGGTTTCAACTAGTTTTAGAATGAGGTCAATCCACTCTCCCCACCAGTACATTGGGAGCCAAGCACTGCAAAACCACCAAGATTGCTCTCTACTTTCAGCCCTGCTCTCAGCTACATCTTTTTTTAAAATTGAAATATAATTGCTTTACAATGTTGTGTTAGTTTCCTCTATACAGCAAAGTGATTCAGTTATATATGTATATGGACCTCTGTACATACATATTCTTTAAATTCTTTGCCATTATGGTTTATTATAAGACACTATAGTTCCCTATATTAAGTGCTATAAAGTAGATCCTGTTGCTTATCTATTTTATATATAGTACTTTGTATCTGGTCATCCTAAATTCCTAATTTATCCCTCCCCCACTTTCCTCTCTGGAAACCATGAGTTTGTTTTCTGTGACTGTGGGTCTATTTCTGTTTTGTAAATAAGTCCATTTATGTAACACTTGAGATTACACATATAAGTGGTATCATATGGTATTTGTCTTTCTCTGCCTTTGCTTAATGTGATAATGTCTAGGTCCATTCATGTTGCTGCAAATAGCATTATGTCATTTGTTATTATGGCTGAGTAGTATTCCATTGTACAGATGTACAATGGAATGTACACATGAGGATGTACATGGAATGTACCACATCCTCTTTATCCATTCATCTGTCTATGGACACTTAGGTTGCTTCTGTGTCTTGGCTTCTGTCAATAGTTCAGCTGCACCATGCTTAGCAGGAGTCCCTGTGTGGGAAAACTAGTATATGAAGAGAAGTGGTTTTTCCTGTCTGAGGCCCTTCCAGATTCAATCTCTCACACCAGCCCAACAATCATAAAGATTTAGCTGCTCTTTCCTTATCTTAGGTGGGTTCACTTATTAGTCCGTATACCCAGACCAGGCGGTGGCCCACAGGTATGAGGTGGCCGACGATCTCCTCTCTTAGAAAGGGCCCACCCTTCTCCAGAGTTCAGTTCATTGAGATGTCTTTGCAGCCATAGCTTCGAAAACGACCTTCTCTTTAACTTATCTGACAGTTTCACATTTCAGCAGGAACAGTAGTCATTTGCCCATCTGCAGCGGTATCAGAACCCTTCCATTCATTCTGAAGTGCTCTTGCTGGTTTGTGGTTGTGTTTTGAGAGGGGGCTCTGCGTGGCACTTAGACACTGCTCATTTCATGGTGCCCTGTGTTTCTTGGCAGGAGGATTTTGTGGATTCCGACAAAGAAGCCCCTATCGAATCCACCTTCGTTCGCATCAAAGAAACTCCTTCGGAACAGGAGAGTGCCGTCTTCCTTCTGACCGAGGACGGGGAGCGAGCTTACACCTTCAACCACGAGGCCAGCCACCCGCCTCCCTCCAAAGTCTTCGTCTGTGACAAGCCTGAGGATGTGGAGGAACCCTGCCTGGGTGGCGTGTCCAGCCAGGAGCTGGTAGACAGCTCCTCCGAGTTCATGAACCAGATCATCGAGCAGGTTCTCCAAGGGATCCCCGGGAAGCTCAACAGCACCAGTGAACCGGCTCCAGAATCTTCCATCCTATCATCCCGAAAGGACAGCCGGAGGTCCAACTCTCTGCCCATCAAGAAGACGGTGCACTTTGAGGCCGACACCTACAAGGATGCCTCCTGCAGTCAGGACCCTTTCTACAGCGTGGACCTGCACTTTGAAGGGAGCCCTGGAGAGACCAAGGAGTCGTCCAAGCAGGATGAACAGGTCTTGGTGGCTGACGTTGCTGAAGAAACACCAAAACAGGAGGCCCCGGACATCCTGGAAGAAGCAGCCTCCGACAAGGTCCCTGATGACGTGTCCTCAGTGGATGGTGAGATCAGTCATCCTCCCACTTCCCAGACCTCTCCCCCCTGGAACGGGGCATCGGAAAGGGCATCCAGCCCTGGGGACGAAGGCCATCTCCCCTCACCGCTGGGAGAGAACACCGTTATGGCCAGTGCCTTGGAGATCAAGGTGAAGCTGCTGATGGTAGAAGCGATGGATAAAGAAGACTATTTTGAAGCCATACCTTTAAAAGCCTCAAAGTTTAACAGTGACCTCATCGATTTTGCCTCCACCAGCCAGGCTTTCAATGAGGTTCCTTCGCCTCATGAGAAAAAACCTGCAGAAGAGGAGGTGTCGGAGGATCACCCCAAGAGATTGGGCAAACGGAGAGGGAAATCCGCCCACAAGAAGACAGATTCGGATGAGGCCCCAGTGAAGCTCGACCAACCTGACCCTCACAAGGACCCTGGAGACCAAGACCAAGGCTATTCTTTGGCCCCCGAGGAGGCCCCAGTGGATAAAAAGCCAGAGGTGTATGAGAAGGCCAAGCGCAAGTCCTTCCGACGCCGCCGTCGGGGAGAGGAGGAAGGGGAAGCCGAGTGCCTCCGGGGGCTCGGGGGAGAATTGCCTTCCAACCCGCCGAGCAGCAGCGTCAGCTTGGAGACCCTCCACAGCCCCAGCGAGGAGGGCCTGGACTTCAAGCCATCTCCCCCACTCTCTAAGATTTCTGTCATCCCTCATGACCTTTTCTACTACCCACACTACGAGGTGCCCCTGGCGGCGGTTTTGGAGGCTTACGCAGAAGGCTCGGAGGATTTGAAAAACGAAGAGATGGACCTGGAAGAACCGGAGGGCTATCTGCTGAACCTGGGGGCCAGGGAGGATGAGGCCGAGGAGGCCGAGGCCTCCCAGAGCAGCTTTAGCTTCTCCGGGCTGGGCGAGGACCTCCCCCAGGCCAGCATCACAGAGGATGCCAGTCCCGCCTCGGAACCCTCTCCTCCACCCTCGCCTGAGGACCACCAGCAAAGGGAGGTCGAAGATAGCATCCCTGTGCAGGGCCATCAGGTATGTGACTATGGAGTTGGGAACCCTGCGTGGGGAATTCTGTGCTTCTCCCAAACTCCCTTTGTGTGTGCGTTCTAAGTTGCTTCAGTCGGGTCCGACCCTGTGTGACCCTATGGACTGTAGCCCGCCAGGCTCCTCTGTCTGTGGGATTCTCCAGGCAAGAATACTGGAGTGGGTTGCCATTTCCTTCTCCTAAACTCCCCTTCTTCCTCCATAAAACAGAGGAACACAGCTTCCCGCACGGGCATCCCAGGTCCAGAATTTAGGGAGAAATTTACTCCAGGCTCAGGCAAGGGCAGGGTAAGCGCCTGAGAGGGACACTGGTCCAGTTTGGCACCCTGGGCACCTTGCTGGCCTCCCCGTAGACCTGGCCCTGCCCACAGGCTGCCCGGAAGATCAGTTGAGGTCATGCCTGGGGGGAGGGGGCATTCCAGCATCGCGATAGCAGCAATCCTTTTCAGTAGTAATCACAGCTCTGCCTCCTGCACTGAGTCGGCTGCAGACCCTCCTCCTCCAGCAGCCGGCAAAACCAAGCCAGACCTCACCCTGGACCCCAGCCTTGATGTTTCAAGGCCTGTTATCTGTTTGGCACGATAGTTTGGCTCCTGCAGTTAGAAGTGAGTTGTATAAACAGGGCCAGGCGGGGGACACTCACGTCTGAGCTGGAGCAGCCGATTACATGCTGTCTGCCACCTCGAGTCCGCCTTCACTTGGCCCAGCAGCTCTAGAGGGGCCGCCAGAGTGAGCGGTGAGAGGGTGCAGGGGACCCTTCTCCCCCTGCCCCTGCAGACACAGCTGCCTCTCCCCCGCCTCCCAGACACGCCTTTGCCTCCAGGCTTTGCTGGGGTTGCCCCCCTATCTGGAGGCCTTTGCCTACCACCTACTACCTGTTTGTGTGTGTGTGTGTGTATGTGTTCGCATGCTCAGTTGCTCAGTCATGTTGGACTCTTTTCGAGTCTCATGGGTCGTGATTTTCTCTCCCAGTAAAGAGGGAGCATTTGTGTATTCATCTCTGGGCTCCAGAGGCCAGCCCGACAGGGCCTGCAAAGCCACAGTCAAGGTGCACTGAATGGCAGGTTGGGTATTCTGTGAAGACAGGTAAATTAAACCCTGAGATGATGGAGAGTTGAGACAGGATCCAGTGAGGGCCCAGAGGTGCTCGGAGCAGCAAGAAGGCTGCAGAGGGGGAATCTGAGTAACCTTAAAACACAGTTAGGGGGTTTCCCTGTTGGCTCAGAGGTAAAGAATCTGCCTGCAACGCAGGAGACCCAGGTTCGATCCCTGGGTCAGGAAGATCTCCTGGAGGAGGGCACACAACCCACCCCAATATTCTTGCCTGGAGAATGCCATGGACAGAGAAGAGCCTGGTGGGCTACAGTCCATAGGGTCACACAGAGTCGAACACGACTGAAGTGATTGAGCACACGTGCACGCAGAAGACATTTAGGGGACTCTCCCGGTGGTCCAGCGGCTGGAACTCCAAGCTCCCAGTGCAAGGGGCCCGGTTTCCATCCCTGGTCAGGGAACTAGATCCCACGTGCCGCAACTAAGTGTTCGTACGGTGCAACTAAAGATCTTGCGTTCCACAACTAAGGCCCAGAGCAGCCAAATCAATGAATTTATTAATTTTTAAAAACGAGACATTTAGGGTTTAGATGGGCCAGAAGTGATAGCGTCATTTGTGGCTTTGCCAACTCCAGACAGTGGAGGAGAGTCCCTGCCTGAGTGCTGGAGGGGGACCAGGGTTCTCTGGCCCTGACGGCATAGAAGCCAAGCATGGCCAGACCTCCTTGGGGCCAAGCGCCCACTCTCAGTCTTTGGCTGGAGGAGAGGGTTGGGTGGCTTCATAGGTGCCAGTGACCTGTCTGCCACCTTAGGGAGAGGAGCCCAGTCCTGCCTTCCTGCCCCTCCCCGTCTGTCTGCTGTCTGTCAGAGCAGGCTCGTCCTGTGGGAGACCCCAAAAATCCTGCGGGGTAGGAAATGCCCCTCAGTAGGTCTCTGGATCCCCAGCTTGGGGATGACAACAGCAATGGGATGATTCTCTGAACCATTAGAGGCCGCACATTTCTTTTAGAGCAAAAGAAAGGGGACCAGGTGGGTGGTGGGAAAAGGGCCCGAGTTGCCTCTCTGCCCCTCAGGGTGACTTAAAACAGCTAATGAGGGGACGTCCCTGGCGGTCCAGTAGTTAAGAATCTGAGCTTCCAGTGCAAGGGATGTGTGTTCAGTCCCTGGTCGGGGAACTCAGATCCCACAGCCTTGCTGCACGGCCAAGAACATTTTTTAAAAAAAGGTTGGAAAATGACTAATGAGCGCCTCAGTCTCCTCCCCCAGTGACTGAGTGGGGACGTGTAGATGAGGCACTTCACTGTCTTCTGCTTCCAAAGGCGGGCTTTGCGCCTGTGTGTGTGGCCAGCATGTGAACAGATGGTTTGGGACAAGGTTGGAAGAGTCCTGGACTGGGAAGGGCTTCGGGAGATCTAGGTTTGCATCTGTTTTACGCTGAGCTGCGGGAGGGCTTGGGGAGAGCTTGCATTTCTGGGTTCCGGGGTGGGCACCCGCCTGCATCTCTCATCACTGGACTGCTTCTTCCGGTGCTTACCTGTCCGACCAGCAGGTGCCCACTCCTCCCAAACACACCTTGTAATTGGCTCCCAAGTGTATGTAACCCAGGCCTTAATCCCAGTGAGTGAGCAGGGCTGGGGGAGGGGAAGCGGTGAGGCCCAGGATGACAAGTGAGGTCTGGAAGTCTTGTTTCCTGACAAAGAGGATGACATGGATGGAGGATTTCTCCCATACCTGGCCTTGCTTTAAAAAAAAAAAAAGAAAAACACTATCTTCTAAACAGACTCGAAAATGGCAAGTTCTGGCTTCTAGTCTTTAAGAACATCAGTCCTTTCCTCATTTCACCTTTCAGAAAGGTAGCTTTTGCTCACCGATGATGGAGGAGGAACTGGCGTTTCAGACTGCTGAGTGCGGGTTTAATTTCTGCGGGGAGCTTTGTTCTCACGGGCTGCATGAGTCTGGCCACTCTGATACTCTTATTAGAATACCTGTTGAGCAAGTTTTTCCAGCCCCGGTCGGAATTCTTGAGAGGTATAGCCAACAATTCCCACGCTTCTTAATTTCATGTGAGAGCATTCCTCGTGGGTTTCAGAGAGCCTAGTTGGGATGGTGGTCAAAGAATCTTCCTTATTATGTAAATGCAACAGAGGTTGCGCTGCCATCCACCTTTGGCCAAAAGCACAGTGAAGACTCATCTCCTCAAACACAAGGGCCACCTTCACAACCCTTGGCCCACCTGGCGTCCAGTACTTGTTCTTCTGTTTAAGTGGATGATGGTTGTGTGAAGGGTCTAACCATTGCCCGCTGTGAGGGATGTCCTTCATAGGAACCACAGTGGTATAAGCACTTTATCAGAGGCTGATAATTATTATACCCATTTGACAGACAGAGAAACTGAGGCTCAAAGGGATCAAGTCAGTTACTCAAGGTCAGATAACTGACTTAGCCAAGATTTGAAACCAGGTCTTACTGACGGGTAAAACCTGTGCTGTTTTGATCCATCAGTCTGGAGCATTTGGAACTCTGCACAGGGAACGGGAATTCTGGAGGGCTTCTCCATGCTGGACTGTGCTGGAAGGACCCCACAGGAGCGGCTGGATTGGAGGGGACACCTTAGCTGGGCCTTGGAGTGAAGGTGGAGTGGGTTGCTGCTGGGTGGTGTCACGCACTCCACGTCGCGGCATAAAATGCTGACTTGTATTTGGTTGTCTTGTCCTTCAGTCCCAGGAATTCCCAAACTCGGAAAATGTAGCCAGCCCCTTAGAGGAAAAGGTAATGGAAGAATCGATCAGCAGTAAAAAAAAGGAGAAAAGGAAACATGTGGACCACGTAGAAAGCTCAATATTTATAGCACCCGGAACTGTTCGCTCCTCAGATGACCTGGAAGAAGACACCGGTGACCACAAAGTCCTTTCCAGGTATTTTATTAACATCTTCTCGCCCCAGAGCCCCAGCTTGGGGAGCTACTCTCTAATCTCATCCCATTTCCGGTTTCTGATTGGATGGGGATGCGGGGGCAGGGCTGGACAGCAAGGGAAACAGATTCAGATAAAGTGCTCCTTCTCTACACCTGGGCTCCCCCAAGGACTCACCACAAAACCAGGAGGACCTGCACCTCACCTCTTCTCACCCCCAGCAGCTTTGAGTGGAAACGGGCAGTGAGCAGAGAGGTGGTGAACCGGAGGTAGGGGTGGGGATGAGAGGTGATAGACTTGACCCTGCCAGCCTTAGTCCATGATAAGTACCAGTCAGTGTAGGTAGAGACCAAACTTAGCCATTTAGGAGCACCTTACAGAATCAGAAGGGATGTATTGCATATGCTTGGAGGGAACCATTTATCACTGTTGCATGGAAGCTGGACTTTAATATGACAGCTTCACCCACGAGTTTGGGTCCAAGGCAGTAAGGATGGTCGATTTACCCCAGGGGAGGAGGAGGCAGGGAGGATAATGAACTTAAACTGCTAGGAAGCCTGTAGCACACATCTACTCTGTCACTCCGAGGCTGCTGTATGGGCCAGATTATTCCCAGGGAAAATATTTAACTGCTGAATGTCAGAAGACCCTGGTCTCTCCCCATCATCACTCATCATCACATTTGCCTTCACCTTGTACCAGCCCTTGTGTGTTCAGGCATTTCCCTTACATTGGTTCATCAATTCTCGTGGGCACCCCGATAGGCAGGCAGGTGAGATTGTGCATCATTAGGAAGCTTGGGGGGTACCTCCCAGCTTAGGAGATACCAAGGGACCCAGACCTGTCAGAGGTCCTCACTCCTGTGACCCCACGTTGCCTGTGCTGGGTGAGCCATGCTGGCCACAAGGGAAATGATTGAGACAATCACTGGGGGAGTGAAGGGGTCTTTAAGCCCATACAGGAAGAGCCAGGGGGTAGGGGTGTCCAATGCCCTGCTTCCCACCTCCCCTCCACCTGGCTCCCATGTTGGGTTTTGGGGGACAAAGAGCAGATGGGAGCCCAGGGGAGGAGGCATAAGGCACAACGGGAGGCAGCTGCCAACTGCAATGGGAGGGGCCGCTAGTCAGATGCCAGACTGCTCCCCTTCTCCCTAAGCAGGTCAGGCCTTAGCAGCCTTTGAGTTGTCATGTTTGTGTGATGGAACCCGCTAAACTTGGGGACTCTGGAAGAGGCCGGCCACGGCTCTGCCCTCCAGGAGCCCCCAGCTGGAAGGAGACAGGGAGTGCTCCCTCTATCCTGCTGGGACTGGGTGGGCATCTTGGGTGTGAGAGGCAACTAGGGATTTATGATGAGACCTCAGAGGGGGCAGAGAGGGTCAGGGTAGCCTAGGTGCTGAGAGGTCATTTGAGTTCAGCATCAAGGGATGAGCAGGACTTGCATTTGGGAGAGGGAGAGAGATGTTCCAGGTGGGACAAACAGCCTGAGCAAGACCTGGCACATAATAGGCATCTCAGGAAGTATTCATCGAATGGGAGGGTGCGGGAGGAAACACAAGGGAGCATGGGGGTGAGGAGGAGGTGAGCACCTTGTTCGTCCCTCTTCATCAGAAGGACCAGCAAAACCCGCCCCATGGAGATGGGACTGGGGGAGGGATACGGAAAAGTAAACCGACGTCTCAGTGTCTGTGAGCATGAGGCCAGGCTGACCTTTCAGGTTTTACTCTGATCTCTCAGCTGCTCCAGCCCATCTCACGTAAGCAACGCTATAACTGTGATGCATCATTTTAGCCACGGTGGAAGCTAAATACCTAATGTCATCA
This sequence comes from Cervus canadensis, assembly GCF_019320065.1. Lineage (NCBI taxonomy): Eukaryota > Metazoa > Chordata > Mammalia > Artiodactyla > Cervidae > Cervus > Cervus canadensis. The sequence goes on from NC_057402.1 coordinate 9,837,189, forward strand.
GATAACATGGAGGGGCGCTCATGCGCATGAATGAACTTGGACCCCGATGCCTGTCCTGTGCTCAGGGCCACCTCACCTGCCCCCCCCATCCCCCTGACCCTGACCTTGACTCCAGAGCACTCACTGATCAGGGAGGTCATTGCCTGGCTGAGGCTTAGGAAAGGAACAGAGCCCTGGGCATCTCTCTCTCTGCCCAGGGACGGCACAGGGTGTTTTCCTGGCTGTCGGTCACCCCCGTGGCTCCCCATTGGTCTAGACAGAAAGGCCACTCACCCAGAGCCTGCAGGACCCCTCATGGCCTGTCCTCCTCGGCCTCATCTCTGTCCACCCTTGGTCACCCTCTTCCCCATCCCCAGTGCACCAAGCACCCTGGCCTTAGTTGAGGTCCTGGAATGCCCCCAGCCCATCTCCTTCACCTTTAAGGATCCTTCTGTCCCCCACCTGTCTCCTGCCTTGCTCCCTTGAGTCTCAGCCCCACTACCACTTCCTCCAGGCAGCCCTCCTGGATTTCTCCAGGCTATTTTTGATACCCCTTTATATGTTCTCTTAGCTTCTATTCTCTTTCTTCACATCTTTGATCAAAGCAGTCATTTCTATAATAATACGTGGAAGGATGTATTTATCATCTACTCTCCCCCTAGATTGTCAGCCAGCTCCAGCCAGCTAGGACCAATATGGTCCTAGTGTTTAGCACAGCACCTGGCTTGCATTAGGCATTCAAGGAATAAAAGTTCCTTGTTGGGGGAGCAGGACGTAGGGAATGATAAGGAGTGGGCGTGCTCTCTCAGTCCGATGTGGTCTCCTGGAAGAGCAGGTTCTTTGTTTTTTTGTTTTTTTTTTTCTGTTGGTGCATTTTGTTTCATTTCTGTGCTGTGATACCAGCCAGGAGAAACTAACACAGACTTTAAATTGAGGATGAAGACTGAAGTTTCCCTAGGCCTAGCCCCGCACCTGGCACATAGAAGGTGCTCAAAACCTGTTAGCTGAAAACGTGCCACCCACAGAAAGGGAAGAGCTTGGTGATGTTTAGGGGACAGCCATGAGCAGGAATAGCAAGGCTGACAATAATGGGAATAAACTCTTTCCTGGACCCCACAATGCGATGTAGTAGGTCCATGAGGAAACTGATGTGATGGTCTCTATATCAGGCCAGTCCACATCCAACGCCTCATTCTTCTGTTGAGCAGCAAGACAGGACCACTTTGCCCTATGGAATGCTAGTATCCTTGACAACTCCAAGAAGCAGATGGGGTGGGAATGACGATCCATTTCACAGATGAGGAAAACTGACCAGAGGTGTAACTATTTGACTATGGTTAATCAACTATTTGACTATGGTCAATAATCCAGGATAAGAACCGAGACCTCTGGCTGGGTGTCTTTTTTGCCTTAGCCCTGAGTGAACCATAAGGTTGGTGTCATCTGCATATCTGAGGTTATTGATATTTCTCCCGGCAGTCTTGATTCCAGTTTGTGCTTCCTCCAGCCCAGCGTTTCTCATGATGTACTCTGCATTTAAGTTAAATAAGCAAGGTGACAATATACAGCCTTGACATATTCCTTTCCCTATTTGGAACCAGTCTGTTGTTTCATGTCCAGTTCTAACTGTAGTGAAGCAGCTTCATTAGAAGATCAGAGATACTTCCCACATCAGCCTCACAGATATAGTTAGAAAATCCGCCGCCTCCTGTATGAGAGGAAATGAGGCGGTCCAGACCTGGGAGTCCTCAGCATCGTGCACGGAGCACCGCAGAGGGAGCCCAGGTCCCAGGACCCAGTCCGGGTCTGACTTTATTGCAGACGACGTCTGCTGAGTCCCACAATTGGGGGATATTTGGAAAAAGAAATCTTCCCCCGCTCTGATTTTTAAGAATATGTGGTCTGCTTTCTATTTGAAATTATTCTCACTTTTTTTTTTTCTTGTCAATGAGGGCTCAGTGTGTCTCTTTCGTATCATCCTGCTGTTTTTAAGCACACATACTGGATAATGGGTCTCATTTCCATCACTAGGTCTGAAGTCAGAGCTTGCCTAAATCCACATGTGGCGGCCTCGGGAAGGGGGCAGTGAGGAGTTCTTGGTGGCATCAATTCAAAACATGTGTTTATTTTTCAGGACGAGTCACAGTGACTCCAGCATTTACATTCGACGACATACTAATAGGTCTTTGGAATCGGTTAGTATGTGAATTTCTTCTTCTTGCATCCGGCCCCTGCTAATCAATTCCTTTCCCTCCTTCCTTCCCCCCAGCCCAGAGCTTTGAAATTACTGACGTGCAACAGCTATGCTTTTGGATAGAAGACAAGCAAATTGAAACCTTGTCATTAAGCAGAGTCCAGTCAGATGTCCAGTTTGGGCATTAGGGGATGTAAATAAAGTGATGATTTTAAAGCCCAAAGGCCTCTTTGTCATAACAATCGTATCCAAGACCTCCCACCCCACCCCTGCACACACATCCAGAAAGATCACGTTCAAAGACAGAGATGCAGCCTAAGCGGAGGGTTCCCTTTGTCTTCACAACTGCTTAGCTCTGCATGTGTTGGGCCCCAAAAAGCCCGGGGATCCGTAGCTTGCCCCAGTTGTGGGGGGCGGGGCCTCTTCCGTCCACCCGTGGGAATAATCTGTAGAACATTGCTTAGTAGATTTATTTTGGAACTAGATGTTTGCAAGATTGAGAAAAGCATGGCATGCTCGACTTTGTATATTTAAAATCATCTTATTTTCTGTTTCAGAGATTTCATCTTTACTAATTGGGTTGCGGGGGTTTTGTTTATAAATTTCACTGTAGGATCATTTTAGCTATGTTCAATTGAGGAATGCAGCGGATGTGGATGACAGAAGAAACCGAATGTTAACCAGGTGGGTGGCTGGACTACAGGCTCGGTAGAGTTTAGGGATTTTTTTTTCTTTAATCACACAGTCTACCTTTTGGGGGTGGCTATTCTCCAACTAGGGCTTTGTTGGATAATAATATTAATAGTCTAGGAACATGCAAGAAAATGCAAGAAAATTCCTGTTCCAGAGAAAATGAATGGAAATTGAATGTGAGTGGGAGGGCAATGTAGATATGAATCCAGGTTGACAAGCAGGGCGCAGTTCAGAAAAATGACTTGGTTTAAAGACAGGTCTGGGTCATGAGACCTAGGTCACGAGACCTGGGTGTGAGTCTTCATTGCGATAATGCAGTGGCATTAGCTGGCCCTCTGAACAGAGCCAGGCAGAGGAGGGTAGGGAAGGGATACTGTGTGTGCTTTTTAAAATGCTGTAGCCCCTGACAACTGTGTTCCTTCTGTGTCGCCACTGCAGGTACAATACTCAGAAGCTCACTGAGCTGATTTTACAGTTTTATGGCATCAGAGCAGACATGAAGAGGGAGTGCAAACATGCCAGGATGTCTATGAAAGTATTTCTTACTGTTGGAGAACTAGATGACCCAGACCGAGTGTCGAATGGTTGTAACACCACCCGTTTAGAACATAGGCAGGCAGACAGATCTGAAACTGACAATTCTGAGATGTCCCTATCCCTGTTAAAGTGATTGAATCGCTTGATTTTATTTATTTACTTATTGTATTTGCCATGGATTTGAATTGACTTGGAAGGACTTGAAAAGTATTAGTTACTCAGTTGTGTCCAACTCTTTGTGATCCCATGGACTGTAGCCTGCCAGGCTCCTCTGCCCATGGGGTTCTCCAGGCAAGAATACTGGAGTGGGTTGCCATTCTCTTCTCCGGGGGATCTTCCCGACCCAGGGATCAAACCTGGGTGTCCTGCATTACAGGCAGATTCTTTACCTTCTGAGCCACCAGGGAAACCTGGAAGGACTTAGATTATTCAAATGGAAAGACTCTGAAAATTTCCCAACAGCCAGGAGTGTGATCTTTAGACGTCTACCTCTCTGGTTCTTAAAAAAAAAGAGGCAGGATTTGTTTCCCTCTCCTGCCATAAAATGGAAATATTAATTCACGTTTTCCACTGGGCTTGACATCCTCATAGGAAAATAGTACTTTTAGCTTTTATGAGATAGAGTCTTTGAAAATTGAACCTGCAAGGTTGAGAAATGCCGTCGCGTTTTCCATGCTTTTGAGCATTTATTACCTATGCAATAAAAAAAAAGTAGTTTAAAATTTCTCTAAAAACAGTTTTAAGAAGGAGAAAGAAATTCTGCCCCTTATCGGCATGGGAATCACTCAGTTTCCAGACCAGAGCAAAGGTTTAATCCCCTCTTGACCTGGCTTCTTGCTGTTTCAGGAGATGATTCAGGGAAGAGGTGATTTTTGCTTTTCATAATCTCTGTCACGTGCCCCAGATTGACCCCGAGGAGCTTGCACACAGGTTCTGTAAATGCAGCTGCAAGTAGAGACCCCCAGCCCCTACTGCAATCAGATTATGTCTTCTGACCCTTTTCTGTCACTACCACACAGTACCCTTCTGGACTCTCTCCACCAGGCAACAGTAAAATGTCACTTTAGCGCTACTTTAGGGCTTCCCTGGTGGCCCAGCTGGTAAAGAATCCACCCACAATGCAGGATACCTGGGTTCGATCCCTGGGTTGGGAAGATCCCCTGGAGAAGGGAAAGGCTACCCACTCCAGTATTCTTGGGCTTCCCTGGTGGCCCAGCTGGTAAAGAATCTGCCTGCAATGCAGGAGACCTGAGTTCAATCCCTGGGTTGGGAAGATCCCCTGGAGAAGGGAAAGTCTACCCACTCCAGTATTTTGGCCTGGAGAACTCCATGGACTGTATAGTCCATGGGGTCACAAAGAGTCGGACATGACTGAGCGACTTTCACTTTCACTTTCTGTTAAAATAAGATAAAAATAATA